>NC_045548.1:42758532-43081032 GCF_009769535.1 Thamnophis elegans
CCCTTCATCTGGCAACTCTGCACATGTGCACACTTGGAACAGGCTTCATCTGTTCGTCTGCCTCACTGATGTCTGACTCTGAAGGCAGCTGATAACTGTCGGCCTTGGCCCCATCTCTGCCTCTGATGCAGAGCGCTCATCAGAACCTTCCCCAGACTCCAGGACTGGCCCATGTTATTCTTCAACTTCCTCATGTCTGAATCTGGTCCCAGCTCTGCTGGCCGCTGGCGAGCCACAACAATTTTTTTTAAAAAATGGATACAGGTTTTCTAATCTGAAATACCCTTGTTATTGCCTTCATAGTTGAATCTATCTGTAACCAGTTACAGTTTTAAGCATGCTAATTGCTACATTACGGTTCCATTGAAGAAACTATTAGGCACTATATTTTCCTTGGAAATGTAAAAAGCAATAAAATCTAAAAGGAACATGGACATGACCATTAGTTGACCCATTACAGCCTGCTAATAAATAAATGGAAATATTTAGACTAGCCACCATTATTCAAGATGTTAAGAGTTACAAGAAATAGCCAGAAACCCATAGCGTATGCCACCCATTTTTCTCAGCAATCTCCCTTACAAGAAAGGATCCTATATTAGAACTTTCTGCATTCATCAGCTGATTTTGTTCTTTTTTAAAAATTGCCTTTACAACATTTGATAATTGCAGTGTAACAGCAATTTTAAAGGCAATGTACAATAATAAATAGTCACATAAATAGAGAGACATACTAAACAAGCTAATAAAACAGAAGATGCTAAAAACATCAGAGCAGTAAGAAAAGCAATTACAACTTCATGCAATAGCAGAAAATGCAGACAACGTTAAAAATAAAATTAAATTAAAAAGCCTAAAGAAGGAACAAGAGGATAAAGCTGAAACCCTTTCCAATTATTGTATTTTCCAGATATGGTATCTGTCCCCAATCATTTCTTCACTTTCTTCAGACCATATTCCAGTAGAAACCACAAGATAATGTAACAGCTTCTCTGAATCCCGTAGAAAGAGGTGTCAAACTTGTATAGTCACAGTAGTGTCATGTGATGTATCGGGACTTCCTCCCTTCGCTAAAACAGACATGGGCGTGGCCATCATGTGACGCATTCAGTGCATGGCCTGTGAGTTTGACAGCCCTACTGTACAACCACACAGCAGTTGACTAGTAGAAAATACATCAGATTGTGCAGTGAGTAAAGAGTGAAAGGATGCCACATTTCTTGTGACATAAACTTCAGAAAACTAGATTTAATGCTTGAGACAACTTCTTTGTTTAAAAAAAAAAATCTTGGGAAAAAATATGACGACCAAGATTCAGATTTTACAGACTGATAAACTGAAAGGGATACAAAACTACTGGAGAAATGGTTTCTAAGAAGACATTAACCTGACCTATAATAAAGCCAAATGGAAGCATATCTTGTCAAAAAAAGGCAAATAAATTGCAGAAAACTATTATGTAACAGACACCTTCTTAAAATTGCCTTGTGGGAGACTGTAAGCTGCCAAGACAGTTTCTTATGAGTCACATTTTTAATGACAATGTATAATAATAACTAGCTCTTCCTGCTACCATTTTAATTGGGAGCATTTTCTGATGAAAAGCTAGGGGCAGAGTAGGGATATACAGCTTTTGGAGTTGAGGGTTGCAATTGACTTTGAAATAATTTGTTGTGGTCTCGTCCAACAAATTGGTGTGACTTAAATAAAGAAATGATAAGCATCAGGAGAAAAATTGAATGTAAGACTTGAGCATTATATGCATGCCTGAGACCCAATTCTTACCATTTAATCACCTTTCATAATTAAAAAATGAAATATTCTACAAAGGAACTACAAATACTATTTTACGTACACTAAGATTGCAATGTGGTTTCAAATAAGACCACTTCCATACATCAAAAGGTACGTATTTATGCTTTATATTAAAACATCTGTATCCCTTGTTTGTCTAAACAGACTGTATCCTGAACCTATATATTAAATTGATAATATTCTGGATATTTTCTATGTCTACATGGATCCATAACATATTGCTTATGAATTATTTTGTTTCCATTCAATTTGTACTTTACAATTCCATAGAGCTAGATATGTATGTTTCAGTTGATAGTTCTCAGCTTTAATTCAATGTATTCTCCTATCCCTGCTGGGACATATTGAATTAAAGCCTAGAAAACTTGTAGGTAAGGTCTGATCACTAGAGCAACATTAATTTTACAACTACAATGAAATTTAACTTGCAACTGGCATTAGATTACTAATGATTTAAGTAGCAATTATACACAAATACAGTTATGAAAATGATTTAAAATGTACTGGTGTGATCACTTTTCTTTAAGAAGACTGTATTTAATCTACCAATGACTGGAAAAACAATCCTGGTTTGTTCAAGCATTTCCATACTGCCCATTGGTATGCAAAATGTAGAAGAATATTTAGCTGTCCTCCATAAAGTAATTCTTAAACAGGTTGATTTCATAGATCAGCTGTTCCAGTTGAGATATGAAGGTCGTTTTGAGTCCATTGGCCCTAAAGTAACTTCTAAGTCTTATGCCTTTCTGAAGCATGGTATCTCATATTCTTGACTTAGCCCCCACAGACAGCATGGAATATTCATCATTGGGTGTAATGCACAGAGTGGGGACAAATATTGGGAGTTATTTATCCTTTATGATCATTATTATTTTGAGTGGTCCACCACTGCAGAAAATGTGATAAAGTGGAACAGGGTGTGACTAGCAGTCTATGCTTTTGGAGATCAGATAATATAAACTCTGTGTATGTACTGAAAGGATAACAAAACCTTCACAGTTTTATTTAATGTGTGCTGTCAAAATCAAAGCGGAATTTATTTCTCAACAGTTGGACCCCAAACTTTGAAACCAAAATTGCTAATAGCTGTAACGAATAAGTTCAAGGGCTCTTTTGTGGTAGGCTTGTATGAAATGAACATATGCAGTTACTCCACAGAATTGCAGCAACCTTGACAATTCAATTGGAAGCAACAAGGCAAGAGTAACTTGCCTCGTTCAGTCCCCTTTTTCAAGAAAATGTGACTCATGCACAAGTATGAAAGCTGCTTGATTGAAATGGCTCAATCATTTCTGGTGCTTTGGAATTGAGAAAGACATTTTCTTCTCTGCAGCGAGCTTTTCAAAGTTGATCAAAACCATGTCAAAGCTAAATGCTCCTTTGAAGCATCTCGTTTCATAGTTTGTGCCACTAGGTCTACATTGCCCCCTCCTTGTGTTATGTGTTTAGATTTTGAAGGGACAGTTAACATTACAATTCTGGTTATATTCAAAAATTATTTGTACTATCCCTGTATGCTATTTTATTTTGCATTTTAGAGTTTTAATTTGTTTATCAAGAACATATGGCAGCACAATATTAAATCAATATTAAAAATAATTAAACATCGATCATCTAATTCTTTTTAGAGATAAGGTTTTTTTTAAAAAATTATCCTTAGTAGAAGCTTTATCTTTATTGAAGTAAAAATAGAAATATTAGACCTTTCTAACAGTTAAACATTTAGATGGTTAGGACTTTCAAACCATCTTTCCCTTGTAAACATCTAGCTAGCTAGCTAACTATCCTTGGAAGCCAGGGGCAGTTTGTCTTGTAGGATGTTAAGGACGATTTGAGAGAGTTGCTGCTTAGGTACAAACCATTTTAGCTTTAATACTTAGTGTTGCCATTCTAAACTGAATGAAGAACAGAAAATATAAAATATCCCTGGCTCACACCCTTCAGCTACTACATTCTTTTCTAGTCAGAAAAAATATATAGGTTTAGATGAAGAAACTGACCTGATTTAAGACCGTCTCCTAGTTGTTTATTATTGCACAATGGAGACATGTATGATACACAAGCAGCTTTTTCTAAGGGACCTAAATCCCCGTGCAGTTCTAGAGTGCTAATGAACTCCAAAGAATTTCAATGATCAAGATTTCAAAAAATCCACCAGTGTCTTGATGCTTATTTGTCTGGTGCGCGGCAGTCTGCCCACTTGGCTTCACAATAAGATAATTGTTATCGGTATTTGATGCAAATGGACCAGGACAGCTGCTGTTTTCAAAAGTAATGGGCCTTTTACTATCTAAATTGTGAAAAGCCCAATGGCTTTGAGCTAAAAGTTAGAAAAGAAAAAGAACTGTGTTTGCTACTTTTCATGGATGCCATGACCTGGCTGAAGTCATATCTTTAGAAACATTTGACGACAAGCAGGAATCAAAGTGCCCAAAATCTCAGCTGATCTCTGATAGAAAGTATAGCCGACTAAGCCAATCTAGCATTTCTGCAGCCTGTAACTTTCTGACTATTCTTTCCAGAGGACTAGGTGATCTAACTTCCAGATCAAGATCTGAGCCAGATTGAGGAGTCCTTAGAATAGAAAGCTCTAGCAAGATAGGAATTCATTTCACAGTGTTAGCACTTATAAGGTTGGCAATTTCTGGAAAATCTATCTCCTGTTTTATCCAGACATATCAGAAGCAGGAGCATGACAACTAAAACCTGAAAGCATCTGTTTATCCTTTATTTTTTCAGCACTTCAGCTGTTGAGTTATTCATTTAGTTTTCAATTACTTCCTATCTTTAAATCCCATGGGAATGTAAAAGTAGAAGGAAAAATAAACTGTTCTGTTGAAAATGAATTTTGTATGAAATGTAAAGCATGGGGCTATAAGTGAATTCTTTTTCTTCATTATTATAAATTATTTGTCTCTGCACAGTGAGCATGCAAGATTATAATTGCACAAAGCTAAATGTTTGTGCATTGCTTAGATCAGTTGTTGTCAAACCTTTAGGAGATAAACTTTGTTGTCTATACTTGTAGAAATCAAGAGCCACATACCTCTTTGGCCCAATGTAAGAAAATATTAAACTAATCATGGAGTACTTCAGACTAACAATATCATTACTTTACTAATCCAAAATAGGCATTAGATTGCTTTCAAAAATTGTCTTATCCTGATACTCCTCTGTTCATGGGAGAAACATATCCCAGCAAAGTTTTAAGGATGTCACATTGTCTTTGTCTCATTTCTATCTCACAGCTAAAGCAGCTTAAAGTTGCCTTCAATTATTCCATTTTTATAGCACTGTTTTCTCTTTTCCTAACACATTTACTGCTATAGATTCAATCAAACATGCTTCATTAACAGTGTATTCAATGAACAGCGAGGGGGCTGAGATCTGCCCAGTTTCTACTGGCTTTTTAAATTAAGTAATTAATTTAATTAATTAATTTAATCAATTAAATTTAAATTTATTTATTTATTTAGTTTGTCAAACATGTAAAAGATAACAAGTATAAGTATAAACATGGACATGAACCAAAGAAATGAATATAAATAAATGGGGACAGTAGGACAGGGACGGTAGGCACACTAGTGCGTTTATGCACGCCCCCTTTACGGACCTCTTAGGAATGGGGTGAGGTCCATCATAGAAGTTGTGAGGGTTTGAGGATGTAGCAATGGAGTAGAAAATTCCAGGCATTCCAGACCACTCTATTGCTGAAGTCGTATTTTCTGCAATCAAGTTTCGAGCAGTTAATCTTGAGTTTGTATCTATTGTTTGCCTGTGTAGTATTGAGGTTGAAGCTGAAGTAGTCATTGACAGGTAGGATGTTGTAGAAGACAATATTATGTACTATGCTTAGGTCAGACCGTAGGCACATGCTCCTCCCTCCAGACCCCTAGTTCCTCAGAAGACATCTTCCTGCATAATAGGCGAGACGAGGATGAAGCAGTCATAAATAAAGATAAAGCAGATACATAAGCAGAGAGGACAACAGGCCAGGAATCTTTTTGATCCCTTCAGAGAGTAGATAATAAGGAAACAAATAATTAAGGGGACCAGGGAAAAATGTCATCTAAATAGATAAAGGAAGTTGAGCATAAGCACATGGAAACCTCACTCCCAATCCCATTAACAAGGATGAGTCCTTTAACAAGGCAAGAGTAGCTGCCAATGTTATGAATCAACAAAGCAAGGTCTTTGTGGGAGGGCATAAGCATCACTTCCCTCATTCCCCAAAGCCATTGACACATTCCATTTCATCTGCTTTCTGTTTATGTACCCTGCCCGGCTAAAAAAAAACTACTGAAGGTACTTAATAAGTAAATTTTAATTTGATCAGAAAAGTATGCAAACTTTTAAATGTGCCAAATAGAGTTTGAACAAGATAGCTATTCCCTCATCTCCCAGGATTCAAAACTAGCTCTTCATTCTTCACTGCACTTTTCAGCTGCACTTTTCACAAAAGCATCTTCAGTCCAAAATGTCTGCCTTTGGAAATAGGTTAGTGTGGGTTGTATGCAGTTATTTCCTCTGATGCTGAGGATATCCAGGAAGAGTGTCGTTATTTTCTTCTTTGCTTGCAAATTTTATTCCTTTGAAGATGTTGTTGATTGTTTTGTGTCTTCCTTTTTTATTATGACAAAGGTGTCATCTACATACTGGATTCATATTTTTGGTTATATACTGTATGTGGGAGTGCTACAGTTTATGGCTGCTATACTATGGTCTCTGCTATGACTCCTGGGAGTAATGATGGCATGGGTAATCCTTTGATTTTTGCTACGTTTGACCGTCAAATTGAAAGTAGGTATTGTGGCAGTAGTTAATGAGATCCATGATTCTGGATATTATAATGTATTTGGCTAGATCAGCTATTGTGTACCACTGCTCCCACTGATTATTTTACTAGTTTGGATCTATGGACACACTGATAATGTTACCTGGTTGGATAAGAAAACATTTGCAAGCATACAATCAAATTAATAAAGTATCAAGGATCCACAGTTTCTGAATAGACACAGTCTTGGCACTTTTTCAGAAGAGCATTATACCCATGTTCAGAAGTAGCAATGCTTTCAGAGGTTAGCCAGGTTAACCATCTCTTCTCAGGTAACTTGTATACTTTCATTTCAGGTTGAAAGAAAGACTCAGCACTGATGCTGTATTTATGCATAGCAGTTTTACGAGGAGGAACCAGGCTTTGCAACAAAAGCTCAATTGTGCAAGACTATCTCACTGAAGAAACATGGCTTCATTATGTTCAACTTGGACTATAGATTCCTTTCCTGACATGTGGCTGCCTTTCTCAGTCACCACCTCAGATTCCTTATTAGTGTTGTAAATGAAGCCTTCTTAGATAATCTTGAATTTTTTCTTTACTCACTTTTATGACAACTTGTACATTGTAACTTTTTCCTTTTTGAAGTTTTTAAAAACAAAATATCTAGTGTTTATGGCATGAAAACAGTGGAGCGTGTGAAAGAGTCCTCTTTTTCCAGAATTTTACCATACTTTTGGAGTAAGACAACTGTACTGTATTTGCATGTGCTAGTAATTATTTGCCATACACAGACACCCCACACACACACACACACTTCCCCAAAAGAAATGAGCAGGAGGGAAGGCGAGAATGATAAAATTGTTACATCCAACTAAATTGAACACTAGCCTTCTCTATAGAATCCCACTTAATTATAGGCATACTGTAGGAATTGATCAGTAAAAGTAGTTTTCCAATTGTTACAATGATCAACATCATTGAGGTCAAGTCTATGCATGATTGCTCCAATGTATGCCTCACTTAGTTCAATTGTGTTTTTTCCCCAGTGACAACTGCATAAGATTTGCAAGGTAATTTGCATATGGCTGCTTCTCCCATATGCCTTTCTGATTCCAAGATGCATTCCTTGTAGCTGTTGTAATTGACAGAGAAGTATTTCATTCTTAAGAATTCAGGGCAGATGTGTGTAATTTGCACATTTTTTTAAAAAAAACTTCTTAGAAGGAGCCAAACATGAATGTGTACAACACTGGGATCAAGGGGAGGCACCAACTACAGCCTTATAAGCCTCAGAAAATTCATGATGGCCTTAATGTAAAAGCTGAACAGAAGGCATTCATTGTGAAGATATGTACAAAAAATTGTAAATTTATCTGTAAATAACTTTAGAATATGTATTAACATGGCATTTTGATTTCTTCCAATTATATAAAAAGGGAGACATAATAGTATTTTTTTTTCCCTGTGGATATTTGGTGCTATATGAATTAGGCCTTTGTTCTTCATCCTTTTCTGGATACTATATGAAAATATCTAGTCTTTATGCTGTACAAAATCGTCCTGTCTCATGGTGCAGTTATTTTGCTTCTCTGGTTCACCTTTGGGATCAGTTTGGAAAGGAATACTAAACTATTCTGATCCTTTTGTGACATTTGTGATTTTGTACCCTGTTTCCTCGAAAATAAGATTGCCCCTTATAATATTTTAAAATATTTAAAGGCATGTGCAGCCGGTCCCCTTCATTTCCTCGGGGGAGAAGTGGGAAACATGGCCCATGCACTTCACATGCACCTGCCATCCACGCGGAATGGCCTCGCAGAAGCCGCTCCTGCAAAACCTAGCTACTGCGACTCTTCTCTTAGTGGCGGCCACAAAAAGAGCAGCAGGCCCAGCGATGCTAGGGCTGGCAAGAGTGTGCCAGAAACAGAGACAGAACTTCTGGCCCACCCTGGATCAGCTGATCAGTGGGCTGAGGTTAAGGGACCTCTTGCTCTTCAAAAATAATAAGACCTCCCCAAAAATAAGACCAAGCGCTTACTTCGAGAGTCAAAAGAAAATAAGACCCTATATTATTTTCAGGGAAACACAATAGTTCTTTACTTTAGAAAGTAGTTAGGATGCAGCATTTCCCATCCACAATATTATTTCTTACATTATCCGTAAAAGGTGCGTGGTCCATGTGGGGATCTCCAGATTTTGCTTAATGGCCATCCTTTTGCCATCTACCACATTTGCTAGAATTGATAAGAATTTGAGACCATACCTGGAGATCTGCATTCATAGGCAGTTGGCACAATGAGGCCATGTGTATCATTATATCATGTAAATGAAGTCAGGATGCAAATGATGTTACTTGCTCTTCCACCCTCATACCCATTGTTTATTAATAAATTCATTATATATGTGCAAAATTGTATTTGAGGACAGAGCCTTCCATAGCATTTGTTTATAATTTTATACAATTTATGTGGTTCTCCCATCTCAACAAAGTGATTCTGAGGGGCTAACGATTAAAAAAAATTATAGATTATGGAGCAGATATAATGTTGGCTCCTAAAAGCAGCTTTATAAATTGGATCTACTTACTGAAATAAATACTCAGTTGCTATCTTCTTTTGCTATTTAGATATGAAATCCTTTTTCTTCTTTAATATCCTGTCTATAGCATTGTCAACCATGCTTTATTCCAACCATATATATACTTCTAATCGGAATTTGCAATCAGAATGGAAATGAGATTTCTTAGTCCTTGTTAGTTTGCTTAAAATCATACATAATTTATGTTGTTGCACATGTGATATAAGGAGTCAATAGAAAATGATAATTTATTTGGAAGAGACGTAAACTGACAGAAAACACATTCTCTTTCTGTACTACTTCATAAGGAGTCAGAATTATATGAATAGGCACTATTTATTGCAAAAGCTATTCTGCTGATAGCAGCTGAACACATTCTGTTGTGTTGGGTTTCTGAATAACATTAAACTAAGACAGAATGCTTTCACATTCTCCTTAACCAAAAAGGTACATTTAGAGAAACTTCACATTCTCTTTAAAATATATCTGTAACAGATCACACATATATGCTGAACCCAAGTAACAATAGGATGTCATTTTACAAATTTATAAATCAAACATATTTACACTGCAAAAGTCATCATGGTTTTCTCAATTCAATTGGGCAGGATTCTTATGATACCTTGAATTATATCCATACTATATCAATTGTTTTCAAACAGCACACTAAGCTTAAAAGCAGTGCCTAGTTTGTGGTCCTTTATGGTGTTCTGTATACTGTTTTCTTAATATGCATATAAAGTATTTCCAGAAAACGTGTGGGTTACAAAAGAAGTACTTATGCATTGTCCCAAAGGTGCTTTTTCAAGAGGCAACTGGACTTTCAGGTTTCTCTTTGAAGACATTTTGTTTCTCACCCAAGAAGCTTCTTCAGCAATCTTTGCATTCAGTTTTATGTCCTTTTGTAAAACAGAAGATTCAGATGATCTATTGACAGCTTGATTTCCTGGTAATTTCACATTCTGGAAACTCTTTCACCAATCAATGATGAAGCTCTTTCTTCATTCTGTGTTCACTTACTCTTTAGCAATATTGTTGCCTGTTTGATATAAAGTGCAACTAGCATTGCCAGAAAGAAATTACCAAAAAAGTAAAAATAGTTTTATCTAGTTCCTGAAGGTGTGTGGAAAGTATTACGGTATTAAGTATAAGTTTTAGCAAGAGGTGCTTTGCAGCATGCATTAACATGACCAAAAGATCTTTAACTGCATGCAAAGATGATGTACCCTCAAGGTTCAACACAGCTGCTTCAATGGGTTTCTTGTGACAACTTTTAATGCATGTGTTCACCTAGCATACTTCACTAACAATTTTGTTTTTATAAGTAGAATTGTGAAGCACCACTTCAAATACTTTTAAAACTTCTAGAAAACAGAATTACTAGTGAAAACAGAGTTTGTGACTCTCTTTAACTGAACTGCAGAGTCTTGTGTTTGATTTCCTTCATCAGCACTAACTGGAGTAAGATTCTTGCTTTCTTCAATATATCCTGTATCACGCCAACAAGGAATCCCTAAAGATATGGTAGTATGAATGTTTTTTGTAGTCTCTGGGGCTTTTACTATAACCTCAAGGTTGTAAATCAATGACTAAACATAAAGCCATGGTTCCAGAATAATTATTGAGAGATGGTTGCCTTTTTAAAAATTCATTTGAATTCTTCTTTGATCTCATCTAATGGTTTCTTGGGATTTTGCATTCCATTTATGTCTATCTTAACTGTACACCTTGACATCGCAATTTGGAACAGTACTTTCCAGGCTTAAATTTTTTCAGACTGCGACTTTGTCACTAAAATCTCTTCAGTACCACACTCTAAACTAGAGATAGGATTACTGTATTCTTCATGTGGTTCTGCCTCATTCCCAAATTAAAAGTGAATGTTAAAAATGATCAGAATCTCCTGTAATTTTATATGATATTGGTGTACTCATTAGAAATCTAGTAAAACTTTAGTTGAGCATGTTAAAATCATGGCCAATATTTTGGCCATTTAAAATTATAGTTTGGCACACCCTTTAGGGACTACTTCCATTTCCTTGTGAGTTGTCCATACATCATAGAGAGGAACCATTCTCTAGACTAAGTATGCAGAATGCTGTGGGTCAATGGGTACATTTAAATTTATTTTTGTTTGTTTGTTTAATCCTGCCTTTATTATTTTATAGCTAACTCAAGGTGGCAAACATACCTAATGTTATTTTTCCCTCAACTCTGTGAGGTGGGTTGGACCGAAAGAGAGTGTCTGGTCCAAAATCACCCACTCAGCTTTCATGCCTATGGCATGACTTAAAACTATAATATCTTGGTATCTCACCTAGTGCCTTAACCACCAGACCACAAAATTCCCATAATTTGGAAAGTAAACTACTGGACTATATACAACAAACCATTTTATTTTCTAAAAAAAGGTTCTGCAGTCTTATTTGAAATCCAGAATCATTATTGGAAAGGCAATTTGCATTTGCAATTAAGTCCCTACCACTTTTTAAATTGAATGTTTTAAAACAAAAATAAACATGATAGAACATGCTACTGAGACATCATTGTTATTTTGTACAGTATTGAGGACGCAAGATTTAGATTGTTTGATGTAATTTTGTTTACTTCATTTGGGATATTGTGTAGTCATTGAAATGGCTACACAATTGCATCTTAGTAAAGGGGATTCAGGATGGCATCAAAAGAACTTCCTATACATTCTCATCTCTATTTTATTCATTTTTTGTTTTCAATAATTATATGGGCAATGTTCTTAAGTAATTCACTCCACTCCAGTATTTAATATCTATTTTCTCTGTGTGAGACATGGGAATAACTGTGATATTATTAAACAGCATAGAGGGAGCGCCATTATCTTCATCTTTAGATAGAATGGAATTATTTAATATTTCAGGTGTACAATTATGAATAGTAATAAGAAAGCTATGACTTGTAATGCATACAAAAATCATGCTGTAGATTTGTGCAGTTGTCCAACTGTGCAATGAATAAGAAAAAGGAAATAGCCTGCAGTCTCTTTGTTTTTAAGTATATATGGCCTGATGGAGAACCTATGGCACTTGTGCCCAAAGTGGCACACGGAGATATGTCTCCTGGCACATGCGGTATCACCCATTCCTCTTCTGGGTTTCTGGTGCTCATGCACACGTGATGATTAGCTGACCTCTGTGCATGCAGCAGTGCTAGAACCTGCCAGCGTATTATTGTGTGCGCATGTGCGGCAGTAACCAGAAGATATGATGACTGGCGCGCATGGGCATATCAGAAACCGGAAGTTATTTTCCAGCACATGCATGCCCCCTTGGCAGCTCCTCTTTTTGGTCACGGCACAGACAAGGCCCACTTGGTGCCCTGTGCATGTGCTCCCTTTTCGGCACTCAGTGCCAAAAAGGTTTGCCATCACTGATATAGGGGAAGGTGGGAAATAAAAGCAAAGTGCAATAAGTAAAAAAGAATAACACAGATTTTTGTTAGCATCCTTTGCTGCAACTATTTTCCCCAGGTTTTATTTTATTTTGAGCTGTGGATCAACCTAACCAAGATTAGGTTCAGCACGATTATTGCATGACTGTTTCTGCCTACCTCTTCCCCAATTATCACCATCTTCTAATTTGTTATTTATTTAATTACTGGGTCTTTATTTGTGCATTGTTCTGAGCTGTAGTGCATTGGCAGCCTTACACATGTAAATTATAAATAAAATAAATGATAGAATCCATAGAAAGATACTACATGAGCCAACTGCAAAGTATAAAAATGCTCATCATATAAGCTCCCTGGCATTTAATATTCACAATCTGGAAAATCACATTTGATGAAAAAGCAATTTAAAACTGTTAATCTGTGTGAAATATTATACAACATCACAATATATAAGCCAATTAAATTCTAATGACTAATGGTAAAACTATTCCTCTTACCACATTTTTGGGTCTATAATATGCATTTCCCCCCCCCCCCCCATTCCAAAAGTGGGCAGAAATGCCTGTGTGTCTTATAGAGCAAATGTTGCTGAAGTCCCATCCACCAGCCGGGCCCCACCCACCAGTCTCTGCCTCCCAGCAATTTGCCTCCTTGCAACAAACAGCCTGATCAGCTTCAGCATAGCCTGATTTAGCAAGAGCAGGTGATTGGAGGTTGGATCAGCCTCCCGGAATACTGCTAATCAGCTGCCACCATTGCTGTCCATTGCTTCTGCTGCCTATTTCTGCCCCCACATGCCCCATTTTTGGCCTCCAGGAGCCCCGTTTTCAGCCTTTGTGCATCCTGTTTTTAGCCTCTGCACACCCCATTTTTGGCCTCCATACATCCTGTTTTTGGTCTGTTCTAGGTGACAGCAATAGACATCGGCGATCCCCACTGCCTGGAATGGCCAAAAATGAGACATGTGGAGACTAAAAATGGGAGGCATGGAGGCCAAATATGGTGGGGTTGCAGAGGCAGAAATAGGTTGTGGCAATCCTGCAACCTGGAAAAGTTCTTTGTTTCAGGCAAAATTAGAGCAAGGCAGAAGCCTTAAACTTTATATACAGATGCTCCTCAACTTACAATCATTTATTTAGCAACTGATTTGAAGTTAACAATGGCACTGGGAAAAATTACTTATAATCAGTCCTCACATTTACAACTTTTGAAGCATTCTGTATTATCAAAATTGGGGCAAACGCATGTATTTACAATGGTTGCAGTGTCCTAACCACCATTTGCAATCTTCCTGGCCAGCTTACTACAAGCAAAGTCAATGAAGGAAGCATGATTCACTTATTAACTGCAATAATTTGCTTAACAACTATGTGCAAAAAAATGTAAAATCGGCACAACTCATTTAACAACAGCTTTTCTTGGCAATGGAAATTCTCTCCCAATTGTGGCCGTAAGTCAGGACTATCTGTAGTTGAACCTCTCACTACACTCAGTATAAGAATATTGAAATATCAGTTCATCCAGGGACTTAATCCTTCATCTTTCTTTAGTTCTGGCATGCAGAGAAAAAAAAAGTACTTTGTTTCAAGTTTGAAACCAAACACTGCAATCTGAAAGTGCCATCAAACAAAACTTGGAACCAAATGAGTCATTCTGTGCTTTATCGAAGCAAATCTCAATTAGCATGTTGGCAATGAAAAACAGCTGTGTCCTATTGAAAATAATATCTGTAGCTCAGGGTTGATGTTGGTGTTTTCTGAGCTTGATTGTTTGCTTACAGATCTTTTCATTAACTTGCTAAGTAATAAATTCCTTGCATCATCAGTGTGAACAAGGAATAAAGTACATCCCCACCCAAAATGGGATGAGACGCATTTCTCGTGGAAAACTGCTTAAATAAATTAATCTTAAAATCTGTTAGAATTTCTCCAGAAAAGGGAGTAAATGCATTTTTTTTAAAAAAGAAAATGGGGTGAGCTGGTCATTTTCATATGGTTCCTGAAATATGCTCCCATAAAGTTATGAATCTGATCTAAACATATGTCCTTTCTTTTCCCCATAAAATAGAAATAACATCCATGTTATCACATCAAATACACGCATCCATCTATTTGGGGAGCAATAACCTCTTTTGGTGCACACTATCTCTTAAATGCAATTGTGCAAAGTATGCATTCAACATAAATTTTGTGAAGCTGGAGAGAATGAAGTTTTGTGAAGTGTGAAATGCACCTACAGTAACAAGATAGGATTACCTTTGATCTCTTTTCTCCCCAAGTGTCATATTTATAGGGACACTTATAGGGACAACCTATTGCTGTCCGACTGAGATCAGATCCTTTACCATGCTAGCTAACACTGATGAGATTTGAGGTTCAACAGCACCTAGAAGCCCTATTACCTCCTTTCCTCCTCTTCTCTTGCTTTTCCAGGAAAAATTAGATAATGTGTTTCCTCTTTTCTTTTCCTGTGCAAAACACTTTCTTGCTCAATGTATTGAGCAAGAAAGTGTTTTCTGAGCACTTTCTGAATTTAAGATTGTTTTGCAACATTCATTTATAAATGGAAAGCTTTGTGGTGGTAATTCTTTTTTAAAAAAAAGCAAACATAAATGAAAGGAAGAATGGCAACAAATGTCACAGAACTGATTTTGTCAGATGGTTAATGAGGTAGAAGAGATGTTCCAGACCTTAATTGGGTTTTTTTTAAGCAGTGAAATCCAATTTCAAATTCCCTCACTATGAGATTTTAATTTTCCTTTCTCAGATAGATTTTACATCTAGATTATAATTTACCTCAAATGCTTAGTAAAACTAAGAAAAGACAACGATCCGAACATATTTATTATGGTAATATTGAAATACTACATATGCAGTCACTTACAAAGGTAGTTATGAGTCTACAACCAAAATATTCAAATACTTTGGCCACCTAATGAGAAGGAAGGACTCACTGGAGAAGAGCCTGAGAAAGATTGAGGGCAAAAGAAGGGGACAAGAAGAAAAGAAGAGAATGAGGTAGCTGGATGGAGTCACTGAAACAGTAAGCGTGAGCTTAAATGGACTCCAGAAGGTGGTAGAGGATAGGAAAGACTGGAGGAATGTTGTCCATGGGGTCGTGATGGGTTGGGCATGACTTTGCAACTAACAACAACCAAAAAAGTCAGAGGATCTCATTTTGCAATCAAATGCAATTGGAACACAGAGGTGTCTGTTGTTGGGGCGAGTGTCAAAAGCTGACTGTGACCATGTGATTAAAACTCTACCTCACATGTTAAAAAATGGGCCAGGGCTACAAGCATGTAGGCATGGCCCCCGTCTTGAAGTTTTTGACCACTTCCGCCGATGCTCCTGCGGGACGGTATGTATTATCCCCTGCTACATCAACTCATCCTAGTAGTTCCTCCACATATTTACAGATTTTAGAATTAAGGAAATCACATTATTGCCTATTTTCTTTTCCACTTGGCTTAACTAGTTATAGGTCACCGATGCACCATCATGGTTACTTATTTTAGTAAGGTTGTCCTAATATTTCTGTTGCATGATCCATAATCACGAGATTTGTTAAACAGTATAATTTTTAATGCAGACTTATCCGAGATCAAGTCCCAATAAATTTTGCACCAAATTATTCTGGAGTAAGCATAGAGGGGATTTGGATGCATACCTAACATTTAGATCCAGGTAATTCGCATATCTGCATATCTGTGTTATGCTTTCTTACTTGATCATACAGATTGATTGAGCATCTTGAAGTTTTGTTTCATACAAACCTTGCCCAAAGGCTCCAGGCTTTGGTTGCATATCCAATACAAATACAAATCAAACAAGATGGGTTATGCAGGCCCCCTAGTGCCAAACATGTTACAGCACATTAAAGAAACAGAGTTTATTATGTTCATAAAATGATACAGCTTGTATGGAATCAGTGAAAGTCACAATGGAGATAAAAACTCTTTAATTCAGTCCTTAATTGAAGCAGATTTTCAGATAAATTCAAGCATGTTTTTACAAGCATCGTCTGGCCTAGCTCTCTTTCAGATAGAGGTCCTAGTAACTTGATGATGTCCAGCTGGCTGGTTAAAGCTCCCATCAGCCACAGCCAATATGGGAAGTTGTCTGCGAACATTTACTCTGTATTAGATGTGTACAGTACACACAAACCTCAGTAAGGTAGTTTGAGGTGTGACATTATGGTGATAATAAAGGCAGATATCCTAACCCAATAAGCAAACAAGAAAAAAATTGTGCCTCATTGCTAAGTTAGTTGATGGTAAATCGTATAGTGAAAAATCATGATCTTTTGGATCCTTTCAAACATTTTGACAGTTGAAACCTATCACTTCCCTTCAAAGAAACTTAGCATTCTATAGAATTATAGAATTATATAAAATTATTTATAACAAGAGCTGAAAGGACGTACTTTTTTTTTTTTAAAGCACCAACTTTCAAAACAAAGCTGTAAGTACCATCTTTTTAAACATCTGAATGAGCTATCTTTTCTTCTCCACATTTTTATCAAAATTATCCATATGGAATAGCAAGTAGCATGGAGACATGCTAAGAAGGTACAGTAGGAAAAAATGTACGCATTTCATTCTTAAAAGCACTATTAAGTTGCATTTCCTTTATTATACAGCAATAAACACATTTCAGCAAAGAATACAAGGCCATAGGATCAAAGTCAAATATATGATGAAAGAATACAATTGAGTAACTGTATTAAATTAAACAAATTGTATAACACTTAAAATACATTCACACTTACTTCCTGTCATTTAGTCATTCAGGTTTGGTCTTTTAATATGGGAAACGTAGTTTTTTAACAGCCCAAAGGACCACAATAATTATTGGTTTATCCCAGTTTTGGGGGGGAAGGGAGGGGGAGAATGAGGCGAATTACAATTTTTTAAAGACCATTCTAAAACTTAACGTATTATCCTATATTTCATGTTTTTGAAGACCTTATCAATTTTGTGTGATCACTATAATCAGAAGGACTGCAAAACAACCACAACAAGAAAACAAATCAAAGCACAATTTGTGGATCATGCCTGGTCCACAGGCTATTACAATATATTAGTGAAATACAAAAAGTGCAATTGTAAAAAGACAAAAAAATAATCCTATATATTTTTTTAAAAGGCTGATCTTTAACTCACATTAATAGCATCATCAACATGCAAGGTTTTTATATTTACGAAAAGAAAATGACAGGGAAAAATCTATGAGGTTTTTTTTCCCCATAGGCCACACTAGCAGATACTCATGTATTTGAGATATTAGCATAATATTTTACCCAAGAAGAGAATTTCAGTCACAAATACTTTATATATCAAAATATAGATCTAGTTTTCTAAATTTGCATATCTGTTGTATTATATGAAAACCCTGTTAATATTTGGTAAATTGGAATGTTTCACTTCAGTACTCAGGGTAATGCAGACTGCCCCTAAGCATATTTAGCACCTTAGTTATTAAACAGTTATGACAAATCTTAGAAAACCACAGATCTTAAATGCATTAATTGTAAATAAAACCAAAACCTTTTATGGGGAAAATCTGGTCCATCTTAAAATAAGATGACATCTTAGAAGGATTCTCTGAGCTTCAAATTTTTGCAAAAACAGTATTTCAAGTAGAAAACCCCAAGCTCCATTAATCTATACAAATGATATTGATAGAATCCTGGAATGGAATGAAAGTCACTTTCAAGCAACCGCTTTACGGCTTTCAGGTTGGGTCAACCTGAAATACTGAGTTTCTATTTTGAGAAGGCTGGGATGCAGCTGAATGGTAAATTGAGTGCCTTTTTCCCATCGTGGATAAGTTTTAGGAGTAGAATGCCATCTGAATTTTTGTAAGCATCGTCAAAGACAAAAATGCATTTCAAAATATTTGTCTTGTCCGTTTAAATGTCTCATGAGGTTACCAGCTGGCAGAGCACAAGGGAAAGTGCTGCCTGAAGCTCTCAAAGCAAAGCAAAACTTAACCTTCCATAAGAAGATGCCTCTCAGATGTACCAGGACTTCAGTTTTCATGATCCCTAGAAGATTCATGTATAGAATGGGTCTGGAAACAATGGGTGTACTTAGTATGAGTTATCTCCACAGTATTATACAAATCCAATCAGTTTAAAGTGCATGGACCACACAGGAAGTGATTATGAGTAGAAAGCAAAGAAGGTGATTAAAATGTAGGGGAGAGAAAACTAATGAGGCTCAGAGATTATCTATCTGTGTCATAATAGTAAACTTTATAGAAGATACATGTATATCAGTGAATTTGTGGCAATAGTTTCTTTTAAAAAAAGAGCAAAATAATTTTTAAAGTGCTGCATTATTCCAAGAAAAATGTATAAAAGAAAGGAATCTCATAAAAAGGAGGATTAAAAAATACAACATTGTTTGGGTGGATAATGATGTCTACTCTAAACACTAAAACCACATACAACAGAGATATAAGAAAAGGAAGGGAAGAGAGCAATTGGCAGGTTGAAGATATGAAATTAAAAAGGCATTCCAGTGAGAGGCTCAGAATGTGTGTCCAAGGAGAAATGTTCTCCTTTATTTAAGAATGGGTTACCTGAGAATTTTTATATCACACTGTTCCTTAATGGACAGAAACAACTATAGCAGAAGTTCTTTGATCGAAGAGAAGTCTTCATTCCCATTCACATTAAAAAGCCATCCTCTTCAACTTTTCCCATTAAATAAGAGTTTTAAATGAACACAAATAGTTAAGTGCAATTTCACAAATGAAATATGTGCAATTAATGAAAACATAAAGATAAACTACATATAATGTTATATAAGGCTGGAGTGTTTACCAATTCCAGATATGATAAAGATCAGAACAATGTGAGTTCTACTGAGGACATGTCCCCCTTTGCCAAGCCTGTAATAATAGGAAACGGTAAGTCAAATCCTGTATGATTTACTGTAACCACCAAACTAACAAATACTGTTCCATTTCTAGTTATTGAACCCATAAGGGGTTTGTGCTTCAAGTGAACAGTTATTGGGGACACTCAGAAGTATTCCTGCACAAGGTTCATAAGATTCAGGGCTTTCACAACAAGCTTTTAGTGTCAAGTTGCTTCAGAAGCTTTTTCCAAATTCATCGCTTTGGAACATGAATGATTCTACAGAAAGGAATGGAAAGGATAAGTTCTACAAAGACCTACACACAATCTGAATTTTTGCCCTTACAATACACTGTATCAATTTAAACAGAAATATTAAATCATTTTAAAATTTACTTATGTTCTTCTTCAGGCTGGCAATTTAATCAAAAAAGTACACTTGGTCAAAAGATGAAAAGGTCCCAGTGTAGAGAGGATTAAAATTATAAATCAGTGCATCAGCCTCAGCCTTTTTGCTGGAAAAATGGTGATTGCTCTTCCGGGCTGCAAAATATTGGACAAATATGGATTATTTCATGTCATCATCTTGTACAATCCCAATTCTTTTGTTAACATTATGCTTAGAGACTCTAACACTAAATATAATCCAAAAACTTCCCGATTATTACAGTTTAGAGGATATGTCCCAGACTTAAAGCTCTTTCTTCTTTCAACCTGCCCTCCTTGTAGTTTCTGTGAAACACCATATTTAAAGAGAACAGGGGAAATGTATTTGACTGAAATTAGCATTGGAAAATCCCAGGTTTATATTGGGTAAAAGGTAGATGTCTTTTTCACAAAAGACAAGCAACTGGTCAAAGGTTATTGTGGAATAAGTCTTGCTCAGTGTAGTTGAAGTAAAGTATAATTTTCAATATTGCAGCCCCCATATCTAACCATTCAGTCAAGTAATAAAATACAATCTATGAAATATGCTATATTTCCAACAAATATTCCATTAATAAGAATTTCATATTTGCGGTACAAACACTGTTAAAACATAATGATCCTTTTCTTTTTGCTCTTTTTTTTAAAGAAATGTTTCATTATATCCACTCATATCCCTTACCAAGGTTACTTACCTTCATTGACTAAGAAGTTAGCTAGGAAAAATGTTACTTTTATAGATGCTGATGAATGTGGAATGCCAGTTGAATTTTTCCATTCAAATGGATTTTTTTCTGGATGCCACTGAACACCATAAATAGGGTATCTGTAAGCTACAAAAACAGAAAAACTAAATTACCAAACTTACCCACCTTATCATCTTCAGAGACAAGTTATTGGAAGATCTTGAAACTATGAGTTGCTTCATGTCAAGATGTGGGGTGTAAATTTAATAAATAAAACTTAATAACTAAATAAATAGGAACAAAGAGCAGAATCTCAAAATTATCAGCCAATGTACTGCTCAATAACTCTTCATAAAGTAAGACTCTATGTTGTCAAAATGGCTATATTGAAGGGAATTCTTATTACAGAAGCTTTCATGACAATGTCTCTTTTCAGTCTTGATTATAAAGACTAATAGGTCTACTCTTTAAAAATTAGAATATAGACCAGAGACCACTGTGCCATCCATTCCAGTATTGCCTGTTTTGGCAGTAGCTTACTTCTTTGCTCACTTGATCACTTGAACTATGATTATTTTAAACTAAAGGTATAGAGTTAGTACTCTGTTGCTAAACTATGGTACTATTAAGCACAGCTTTTTTAAAAAATGCAATTAAGAAATAGTAGTATATACTACTAATTTAACTAAACTAACATAAATTAATATAATAATTCTAATTTGATAACACTTTCATTGGTCAATAATCTGAAAACTAAAGAATATACCTCAACTGAATATGAGAACATTTGCAACTGTCTACTTCCACCGAAGGTTTACTTGATAAAATACAATTTACATTAACTTCCACTAACATAAGCATGCCATAAGAGCATAAGAGTTTTAGTCAGACACATATGAAAGTACATAAATCAGGGAGAACAATAGATGATGGCCACAGAAAATTTCAGAGTTATGTTTTCTTCAGCCTTCCTATTTCCTCTACTAATGTAAAATCTGTAAAATGACATCATTCTGTTGCATGTTTTCTAATTCTCCTTTGTTTTGTTTGTAAAAATAGAATAGTGGAATGCAATGACCTAACAATAAACACAATAAAACATGCAGTTTTAAATGTATAAGGAAAAGACAGAGGTAGAATAACCTCTGGAATCCATCTTATATTATTTGAACAAATGGGTCCTTCTTCTTTACTGTGACCACAGTGTAGGGATAGAGGAAAGGTTACGTAAAGACATGCTCAGCAAACTGCCATGACCTCAGTAACTGGTTACCTCTTAACCTATGAGCTCCCCTAATTAGCAGAACCAGGCACTACCAGAAACTATTGAGTTATGTGAGATTCTATCCTGGGTGGGATGTTCTTAGAGATTGACAAGGAGAATATGCCAATTATTGGTATTGGTATTTTGGTATTTTATTATTTGTATGCCGCCCTTCTCCGGGAGGACTCAGGGTGGTGAACAATTCAAAGGGGAAAAAAGGGGGGAACATAAAAGACAAAATACAAATAATAAAAGTAGACAACAGTCGCACAACCATACATGTCGAGAGGGGAGGGAACTCATCACCCCCAGGCCTGCCGGCAAAGCCAGGTTTTGACGGCTTTTCGGAAGGCCTGGAGAGAGGTGAGGGTCCGAATCCCTGCAGGGAGTTCATTCCAGAGGGCCGGAGCTGCCACAGAGAAGGCCCTCCCCCAGGTAATAGCCAGGTGGCATTGGCTGGTAGATGGCACCCGGAGGAGGCCAACCCTGTGAGATCTAATGGGTCTGTGGGAGGTAATTGGCAGCAGGCGGTCTCTCAAGTACCCAGATCCAATACCATGAAGGGCTTTATAAGTTACGACTAGCACCTTGAAGCGTATCCGGAGACTGATCAGTAACCAGTGCAGCTCGCGGAGGATAGGTGTAACGTGGGTGTACCATGTTACACCTACAATGCTGTTGCTATATGCACATTGCTTTGCTTGTAAAAGCTGTATAAAAAGAATAAACCCTGCAAAGGCAGGGAGGCATTTTGGAACGAACCCTGTATGATTGATTTTTGAACCCATCACCACGGCAGTTTCTGTGACCTTCAGCAGATGTTTTGAAGTGGGTAGAAAAGAAAGAGAAAACCTATTCCACCATGTTGTCAGTACAAAAACTGTTTCACTAATAGGCTACCCATGCAGTGGCTACAATTTTTAGTTCTAGACAGCATTTAGAAATTAATTAGGTATTACCTTCCATGGTGGATATGAATTCCACATTATGAAAATTAGTTGTTAAGATCTTATAAAAGTTGCGCAGTTTCTCATTTTTTGTGTAATTCTGTAAAAAAAAGGTAATCATGATTTAGACTAATTTTTTAAAATAAATTTATCTGCATCATTTTATCACAATTTCTCCGTGGCGCCCAGGTGGATCCCTTCTCCAACTTTGCACCAACTTATTCAGTCCAAATTTCCAAGTTTGGCCTTCAACCCACCTTTTGTGTCTCTAATGCACCTTGAGACCACAGACAGGTCTCATGAAAGTAGAGGCAAGAGTATGGGCAACCATATTCAACTACTAGGTAGACTACTCTTTCCCCCTCTTGGTCTTGTCCAAATAACTATGTGGGATGATTTTCAGTTCACATGGGGGAGAAAACAGTGACATCTAAAATATCATCATTGGGATTCTTTCCTTCTAGTCAGCATGGGATATGATTAGGCCAAAGTTCTCAATAAACAGCATTTATCAGATGCAGAGAACCAATTGGACCTAGCCAGGTTCCCAACCTTTATCAACTATGAGTCCAATAGGTAGTCCGCCTCCTCTCATGGCATATTTAAAAAACATTCAAGTACCTAACCACCCAAGGGCCTTTACTCTGACAAAATGTCAGGCCTTCTTCTCAGCTGTACTTGAAAACTAATACAGGGAGATTCCCTACCCTAAAAAGACAACATCTCTATGACTCTGGTCATTTAGAAACTACAGAATATGTACTTCTACAATGCTTATATTAAAAAGATATTCATCCTAGCCTCATTTCGCCATTATTGCATACATACTCAGGATATCAATCCTGATACAACATACAATGGTACCCTATTCTTCACGCTTAAAATTATGTCAGACCTGTGCCACAAATCAGGTTTCATGAGCAGCTAGACCAGGGTGTCAAAACTCTCAGGTCGCAGGCCGGATGTATCACGTGCTAGACCCGGGTTAGTGAAGAGGTAAAAAGTCCCAATATGTCATGTGACAACGCCATGACAATGAGAGTTTGACACCCCTGACCTAGACCATTATTATAGAATGTATTATATTATGATAAATCTATTTTGCCAGGCTTTTTAATGCCCATTTATTATTCCTACCCCTCCTTTTAGACTTTTTTATATTTTTTATTTAGCTTTTTTTCTAACTTTATTTTTGCATTTTATATTTTTTTATGCTTTAAAATTCTTTGTATACCCCTCCTCCTTATGCTGGTCTTTGACAGCAATTGACAAGAAATTACCTGCATAGATAGGCTCCAGAAATGAAAGTGTGAAGATACAGGCTCTGAAGCTAACAGTTCATATATCTCTTCAGGAAAATCCTGGAACATCTTACTGTGGTTTGAAGCTTATTTCCAAAAGCAAAACAAAATGAAACACTACTCATCAACATCGAGAAGAGCAATGATTGGGTTCAAATTCTATGTTAGGCTGCATACCACAATTTGTAAACCGTAGTCGTTATATTCACCAACTTGCTAAGTCAAAATGCAACATCTGAATTGTGTCAACCAATATTGCCAATTGACTGCTAGGCACTCTTTTGCTTGCTCAGATTTGGACTGGAGACCAAAGTCAAGCCTCTATCCTTCTTGGGCAGATGGCCACTTAACCTTCCTGCTGCAGAAATTTGTGTCAAATGCTTAATTATGCCCAGCAGCCAATCCGGAGGGACATATTTGACATGCTCACATATGAAAATAGTGATAGATAATGAAAGATAGATAATGAGATCCTGAATGGGACTCTAAATTTTCTTATTCCTCATTCAGCTTTTATACATTGAAAGTATTAGTGTCATGATTATTCAAATATATTGTCCTTAATACATATTTTAAAACAATTCCTTGTAAACAGCTTTTCAATTTAATCAAGAAAATTATAACCCACATATTTCTGAAGAAATGAGTGTCACAACAGTAGGGAGCTAGAAATTACACTGTATTATTCCTAACTCAGTCCTGCTGTCATTAAAAAGAATGTATGACTTGAGTGTCGTTTTCCTCTTTCTATTCCGAACAAGCAGAAACTTTTGTTTTTATAGCAAAAAGGTATTGTCAGCATAGAGGTTGAGTACTTTTGAGCTGCACTAGATTTGGACTAGATTCAGGAATTAGTCACAAGATAGAAGCAGAAAGACACTGATCCACCCAAATACTGTACAAATACAGTATTTGTATACAGTTCTTCGCTTTAACTCTGAAAATATTATATTATTAGGAAAAACTACTGAATATGCTGAGCTGTCAAGAATTCTTATTGTATTTCTATTACAAATAGCTAAGGAAATGCAGCTATTCTGTTCATTTTCATAGGGGAAAGGTTAACTGTCCTGTGTCATGCATTCCTTAAACTACTACTTCATTGAGCTTAGATCATGTTATATTTGCTAAAACTTGTGAATTTTCACCTTGAGTAAAATTCAGCGGCATTGTGAAGCCATTTGTATTTGTCCGAACGAGCAAGTTTTCTCCACTCGTGAGATAGGTGAGCAATTCGTGTCCTAAGCATGTCCCCCAAATGGGAAAGTAATCTTCTCTATCATTGGCCTAGAAAATGGCAATGGGAAAAAACGACCAGGTCAATACACAAGATCATAGATTAATCACTAAATGTTTTGAATTATAACATCCATCAATCCCAATCAGCAGTCATCACATTAGAACTATATTTGACTTCCAAAGCCATTCAGATAAAACCTTCATTCTCCATTAAAACAACAAAGCAGTCTAGACATGACAGAGTATATTTTGCCTTGAGAGAGAAAGTGGGGGGATATAAATCAAGCAAACAAGCAAAATTAAATTAACACAATAACTGTAGCTTTGAGAACAGAGTCGATGAGTGTGGGCAAACATTCCACAAGTAGGGTTTCTTAATTGAATTGACATATTTTCTTTTCAAAAATCAATGTCCAGTTGTTTATAATTAGCAGAAACATAAGCATTGATTGGCCCAAATCCTGTATTAAACTAATACAGACTAAAATGAGGCTAAGGGCGAAGGGAATTTAATATGCCGTTGCAAGATAATAGGATTTATATTTGAAATGCATCTATCAGAAGTATTTTATTTACATGTATCACACTCTCATCAAGATAATCCTGTTTTACATAGTAGATATATCAATTGAAGCACACACACCTCAATTAACTATTGAAGCACACATACTTCTATTGACAAGGTTATGCAAGCTGAAAAATGTGTAAACATGACTCACCTACAGCCTTCATGTCTCAAACATTAATACAGCTTGACTTGAATGCTAGAACACTTACCTCTAGTGCTTTTGTATAGAATATTTTAGCCACTCTGGAAAATTCAGAAGTTTCAAGATCAACACCACCTCCCGGAAAAAGTATTCTAAGAAAATATGGTTACAACAATTTGATTATCAAGAACAACGTCTCAGCTGATTTCAGTTAAATGAGGGTTATAAAGTAAGACCTTTTAATATATACAACAAGCTACAGCAGTAAATGCAACTTAAGCTTTATTTCAGCTTCTTCTTTAATAACTCATTAGTTTGTATATTGCTCTAAAAGTCCAATATCTAAAACGTCTTCCAGTTCTAGTCTGCACTTACTTTAAATGCAAATTAGAATGTAGTTCAACAGCAATCAATGTTATATTTATTAAAAGAACCAGAGAAACAGATGAACTACCATTCTGGAAACATACAGTATTTAACTTTGGGCTAAGAAGCATTCAGTCCTTCAGAGATCATACTTCCAAACTTCATGCATCATTAAAATGATATATTCCTGATATATTCCTATTTGCATTGCTACAATTTATTATTCTCAATAATGTAAAGGTAAAGGTTCCCCTGGCATATATGTGCTAGTTGTTTCCGAATGTAGAGGGCATTGCTCATCTCCGTTTCAAAGCCGAACAGCCAGCACTGTCCGAAGACGCCTCCATGGTCATGTGGCCGGCATTGACTAAATGCCGAAGGCACACGGAGCACTTACCTTCCCACAAAAGGTGGTTCCTATTTTTCTACTTGCCTTATGTGCTTTCAAACTGCTAGGTTGGCAGAAGTTTTGACATGTAACAAGAGCACACTCCAGAATGCGGCGCTAGAGATTCAACTCACTGAACTGCCAACCTTCTGATCGACAAGCTCAGCATCTTAGCCACTGAGCTACCTCAGTAACTTTTTTATTTATCAAGTACTTTACAAATTTTCTCAAATTGTGTTTCTTATAAGGCAGGCTGTTCTCTGTAATAGTCATCCTATGAATTTTCCTGGCTGGAAACTAAAATCAAGATCTTCAGTATCATTTTGATATCTTGATACTCCTTCCCCTATAACTAACTTTACTGTTATACCAGAGGCGGGTTCCTACCAGTTCGCACCTATTCGGTAGAACCGGTGCGTCAAATCTACCGAACAGGTTAGAAGAGGTTCCACCAGTGGACCCGGAAAGCAGGCCACACCTACAGAAGAGGTTCCAAAATTTTTTGAAACCCACCACTGGTCCTTGGATATGATTATTCTACACTATCATGCTCATATTTATAAAACTCAGTGCCTCTGTGAAAGGTAAGGATGACTACTGCATTTGTGGTGCAATCAGAACATTGTGTGTGTTGAAGTTGTTTTAACACAAACCAAAGATGCCTTTTAAAAAACAAGTTTACATCATATTCTTATGCATGCCAGTGCTGTATGTGAGGTAATTTAAGGTGGTTCTGACAAGTGTCGTTGGCATCTTCATATCCGGTCACATAGGCAGCAAGCCACTCCCATCCGGTCACATGGGTGGCAAGCCACTCCCACAAAGGAGGCCACACCCACAGAGTAGGTTCGAACAATTTTTGAAACCCAATACTGTGTTTTACTTACCCATTTATAGAACGGAATATCTCATCATATTCTTCATTGGAACGATTCAATCTATAATAATTCAAATGAAAATTTCTAGCCTGAATATGTATCATTCCAATGTTAGATTAGAATTGTCTTAATCACTAAATGCAAATAAAATTCATCTTTAGTAATACCAGAATGGTTACTCAATATGAATCAACTACTCAAAATAAAAGTTACTATCCTTCTTACAGTACTGTAGATTGACTAGAAAGTGAAATGAATTACACATATGGATTATTATGGAGGAAGCCTGAATTCAAACTGATCACTGAATCACTTTGGAATACTAATACTTTTTGTATTAGTATTGTAATATTTTTAATGGGATTATTGCAATGGCAACTTTTTCCTCCAAGAATCTTCAAGGCAGCATATATGAATACTCCTGGATCTTCCATCTAATTTTATCTTCAGAACAATCTCAGAGATAATAACTTTAGTGATTTTTTGGCTCAGTAGGTGAATATATTTATATCCTTTTCTTTAGGACCTTAAAGCAGTGTGTATTGCGCTTCCTCCTCCGTTGCCCTCCACAACAACTCTGTGAGTACAGCTGCACTAAAAGGAGTCAGCTTCCATGCCTGAGGTGAACTTGAACATGGTTTTCCCCAATTCTGGTCCACCATCTTAACCATTGCACTCACTATGATGAGTTTCTGAATATAAATTTGAATGTAGACATTCCTATTCCTAGTACAAGACTCTAATTATTACATATGACATCATATGTGACTGTGATAGCACCAAGAAGTATTAAAGTATTTAATTCCAGTCCTGAAGACTGATATTACAGTTCTTAAGCAGCTTATTCACAACAGCTGCTTCTAATTCCTCAACGTTGAATATTAAGTCCTAAGTACGTTTCTGTGTGATATTATTCAGTATCACATGGTATCTTGAAGACAAATTTAATTATATGTTTTTTTTTTATTTCTGGCATAGCATGGGAGCAGATAGTTCTTAGCAGCTTACCGTACTGGTATTACTCTTGCTCCAGCTGATTCGATGAATTTCACATAAGAAGCAGCAATGTAAGAACTTCCAAACTTCTGAAAATTTTCAAAAGTTTCCTGAGCTAATATTCCTAAACCATCCAGAAAAAGAGAGAATGTATATTATATATTTGTGCCATTCTAAGACTGTACATAGAGGCTGATGTTAAAATAATAGAGCTGTATTATTGATATATTTTGAAGTATTCAATAATTGTTTGAATCCTTTCAAAAATAAATCTATCTCAGCATCACATGTTGTGCTATGCAATAGGAATGTCACATGTTTCTACATAAACTTGAGAACATGGTGCTTTTCAAATCTTTTGGACTACTGCATTTAATTCCCAGTCAGAATGGTCATCTGGGTCATGCTGACTGGAATTCTAGAAACTTTGATCAGACCACTTGGTTGCCATTAACATGATGTAGAAAACATGTGGAGACTCTAGAGAGAGTGCAGAGAAGAGCAACAAAGATGATTAGGGGACTGGAGACTAAAACATATGAAGAACGGTTGCAGGAACTGGGTATGTCTAGTTTAAGAGAAAGAAGAACTAGGGGAGACATGATATCAGTGTTCCAATATCTCAGGGATTGCCACAAAGAAGAGGGAGTCAAACTATTCTCCAAGGCACCTGAGGGTAGAACAAGAAGCAATGGGTGGAAACCAATCAAGGATAGAAGCAACTTAGAACTGAGGAGAAATTTCCTGACAGTTAGAACAATTAATCAGTGGAACAGCTTGCCTCCAGAAGTTGTGAATGCCCCAAACTGCAAGTTTTAAGAAGATGATGGATAGCCATCTGTCTGAAACAGTATAGAGTTTCCTGCCTAGGCAGGGGGTTGGACTAGAAGACCTCCAAGGTCCCTTCCAACTCTGCTATTGTATTATATTGTATTGTATTAAATACATTTTTTAAAGAAATCCAGCTTGTTTAAATATGATCTTGGACTAGCTTTGTTCTTCAAAATTTAGTATAAAGAACAGATTTCAATAATTATTTTACCATTTGTGGTACATGTTTTCTATATTGATTCTAAAAAAAACCCTGAACATTGTCCTTTATTTTACGTAGGATGTGTACCAAAACAAGGTGAAATCCTTTCAATCTTTTCCAGTAAATTATGCAATGTCACAGCATGATCTATTGCACAACCATTAGAAAGAGTCATCTGCTCAAAACATTCCCAAATACCAGCTCAACATTCACTAAATGCTGGATCTGACACTTCTTCGTTCCAAGATTTCAGTGACACAGTAAAGAAGTGATAAGAAATAAAATAGCAACTTTAAATAGGAATAGATTAATCACTAAAATCACTAACAATTTTATAAATTCACTTTAAACTGAGACAGATAGTCCTCGACTTACAAACACAATTGAGCCCAAAAGTTCTGTTGATAAGTGAGAAAATTGTTAGGTGACTCTTGCCCCTTTCTTTAAGACCTTTCTTGCCACAGTTGTTAAATGAATCACAGTAATTGTTAAGTTAGTAACACAGCTAAGTGTATCTAGTTTCTTCATTAACCTTGCTTGTGAGAGAGTCACAAAATGTGATTACATGATCCTGGGACACTGCAACTGAACAAATATGAGTCAGTTGCCAAGTGTCTGAATTTTGATCATATGACTATGGGGATGCTACAATGGTCATGTCACTTCTTTTAGTGCCATTGTTAAGTCAAGGGTATCTCTTCCAAAAATAAACAGTATATAATACTTTTATTATACTATCTATGTCATATATTTGATGACAATACAATAGGAGCCAATACAATAGAGTTATTGACTACAACTTCCATAATTCTCAGACCCTGTGGAATTAGAGTGATTATAGTTCAAAATATTTGAAGAGCAACAGGGTTGATTTGAAGAAATATAATACAATATCCAAATGACTGAGATTTTGTATCATATTATAAAATGTTTTAGAAACATCATTTTGTATTTGTATCCAAAACTTAATCTGTATGGTCCTTGGTGCTGTCTGAGCTTGGTGATTTTCTTGCAGATGTTTCATTACCCAAACTAGATAATATCATCAATGCTAGAAAGTAGTAGGCTTTGCTCTTATTTTTATATATTAGTGGTTTTGATTGTTGGTCTAGAGTTGTAGATCAATGTCTTTATAGCTGCTATGCATTCATATATTTATTTTAAGCCTTGCTTGTAATCTGTAAATCTTAATTACCTATTATCACTATCCCATTATGTTCCTCATCAAAATCTCAGAAAGCATTTGATGATGTAAAATTGGAAACAAAATATTTGGACAATGAAATAATTTTGGATCAATTGAATCAGATCAATCCAAGTGCCTTCTCATTCTAGAAGTGTTTCTCAACCTTGGCAACTTGAAGATGTCTGGTTTTCAACTCCCAGAATTCCCCAGCCAGCATTCGCCAGACATCTTCAAGTTGCCAAGGTTGAGAAACACTGTTCTAGAAGGTGGATGATTGATATTCATCTAGAAGGTGGATGATTAGAATTCATTTTTTGTCATTTCTGCCTGTTCTTCATAACTTAGAACAGTGTTTCTCAACCTTGGCAACATGAAGATGTCCGGACTTCAACTCCCAGAATTTCCCAGCCAACATTCACTGGCTGGGGAATTCTGGGAGTTGAAGTCCGGACATCTTCAAGTTGCCAAGGTTGAGAAACACTGACTTAGAACAATTAGTTATGTATATTGCTACTCCAACTGTCTCTGTGACATCTCCCACTGCTTTTCCTTTCTACAGTTCTTTCTAGCAGCGTCCTTTGTATATTGCTGTATTTGATATATGCTAAATATATCACTCCAAGAGATTTTCAGGATCCAAGAATGAATCACAAATATTCATTTCATGTTTGATTATGTACTGTTTTTTCTTAACTAATTATTTTTTTAAAAAAACTCTCATATTCTAACCTACCTCTAACCACATCCATCTGAGGTTATATTCCCTTTATTTAATATTGGCACAACAGAGAAAAACAGGTAGAACAACAACACGTATATCCAGACTATTCCTATTCATGCCTTATGCACTTCTTCCAAGAAGCCAATGTAACGGATTTCGGTCGAGGAATAAATAGAATTAGAATAGAATAGAATTCCTTATTGACCAAGTGTGTTTGGACACACAAGGAATTTGTCTTTGATGCATATGCTCTCAGTGTACATAAGGAAAATAAAATACATTCATCAAGAATAAAAAGATACAACACTTAGTGATGGTCAAGGTTACTAATAATTTAAATAATAACAATTAATAATAATTTCCACCCCCTCCCCACTCTTTCTCTTTCTCAACACTGAAAGCACTGAAGTCGTGGGTGGCTAACTGTCAGCTTCGCTACTCCTGCAACATCAGCGCCCTTCTACTTACCAATAATCGGTCGCTCGTTCTCATTCCGCAACACAAAGGAGACCGCGGAGCAGCAGCAGAAGGCGAGAAGCCCCCAAGCCCCGCGAACTTGCAGCCCCTTTGCCATAGCTGGCGTTCGCCCAGTTTACTTGAACGCAGCTAAGCTTTCGAAATAATCCCACTCTGCAAAGCTCTTCTGCTCCAACACTCAGGCGCGAGCCAGCTTTTGCAGCCGCGCCCACTTGTGATGTCTCTCCGCCACCAATGGCACGCTGGGAAATGTAGTCTAGAGGGAACTGGTCTTCTCGCCTTCCGTCTAGAGCTCTCATTTTGTTACTTCTCAGAGAATGTTGTTTTGAATAAATGAAAAAAGATTTGTGTGGATATTAGGGAGCTTCAAAATTTTTTATTGGGGAATGGATTTTTCTGCCCGCTCAAGAAGTAAGGAAATTCCGTGAAAATTAAGACAAAGTTCCAAACTACTGTCCTCAAAATTGATTGTATAAATGGTATTGCAGGTTATTTGATCATAGCTTAAGTGTGTAAACATCGACGGTCAACTGCTGCAACTAATAGAGTGCAGACTAATAAAAGTGGGCATGCAAACAGAAAAGACTAATAAAATTAGTAGTAATAAGTAAAAGAAGTAAAGAGTAAAAGTAGTAATAAATAATAGAAGGGTAGTATAAGGTTTAGAACAGGTTCCTAAATTGGTTTACATGCTGGAGAAGAATGTGTGCGTTACTAAGTATATTTAGGTAGACCACTTATTAATGTGTGCAACGGTTAACCTATTTCTGATTAGATTATATTTAAAGGAATAGGAGAAAGGATTCCCTATCTAGTTTAGATGTAAATTTCATACATAGGATATGTAACAAACTAACATTTTTGAAAGATTGGAGTTAAACACCTCCACACTGACAACCTCTGTATGCATGAACATGTGTTTTATAATACACAATATGGCATTCAACTTTCAGCACTACTAGAAGTCTCCTTCAGTTCTTGCTGTAATGCTATACTCTAGGACAGTGATAGGCAACCTTTTTGGCGTGGTGTGTCAAAAATCGGCAAAAAATCAAGCATAACTCGCGTTGTGTGTCACTTCGACAAAAACATAATTTTGCGCAATTTATAGTTTAAACTACAAAAATATATAATTGCAATATAATTGTATTTAATAAACCAAAAACAAATTATTTAACATAGCTGCTTAGTAACTTCTTTGTTCATCAGTCGATTTCGTATGTTGCCCTTGATATTATTATCAGTATCACTTACCAACGGTCCTGCTTAGCAACCAAAATGTTGGCTCAGAAACTGTGGCATTGAAGCGTGCAAGTCTTAAAGCTGTCAAGTTACAAGAACCTTGCACCCCTAACCCTTTAGGAAAAAAACCCCAGGGGTCTTCAAACCTGACAGCTTTAAGCCTTGTGGACTTCAACTCTTCAACTAAAAGAGAGACTGATAAATATTAAAAAAAATAAAACCAAAAAGCAGCTACTGCAGTGGCTTAGAATTTTACTCAATTACTGTTGAGCCCATGGAAAGTTCTGCAGCCCCAGGAGCAAAGGAAGGGGGACGGAGAGAGAGAGGTGGCTGTTTGGGGTGCTTGAAACCACCTGGCCCTCCCCAAAGGAAACCCTCATTTGCAGGATGAGCCTCGACTGGCTCTGCCCAGCGGGGTTACCCCAAGCGCCATTGGGCAGCGACGGATGCTTATCCTTTTTCCTTCGGCTGCTTCAGCTGGGACTTCAGACACCCCAAGGGGGGGACTTTATCGGGCCTCCCCCTCCCCACCCTTTGAATGAAGGTGTGATATGGCTCCTCCATCCCTGCTCTTTAACCCAGCCAGAATTACAGGAGGGCTGCCCCCGTTCTGCTTTCCGGGGTGGATCTTAGCCGAGGGACACCAAGACCCCAGAATGGGTGGGGGTGGGTGGGGGAAGGGCTTCTTGACGGAGGCCACGATCGACTTTTGGAAGTTGTGTTTTCGTAAAATAAGATTAACCTTTGGATGTGTTTGTTCCGCTCGGCCAGTGGCGTTTTCTCCCACTTAATCCCGGCGGATCCTGATATCTGAGCTGGAAAACTGCAACCCCCCGGAAATGATGACGCCCCGCTGAGTAGCTGGGACTTGCAGAAAAAGGCTGCAGAGAGAGAAGCGTTCGATCCGTAATCCGTCTGTGGGGGGCGCTGGGGACAGGCCGGGCCCCTTCTTCCCACCTCTATCCCCCCCCACTCTTGAGGGACAAGCCCTTTCCCCTTATCCCAACGGTGGAATTTGAGGCTACCTCTGCTTTCCCTCTCCCTCCCTCAGTTGTGCAGCAGCGGCAGCGGCAGCTCTCAGCCTGGGCGGCAGCGTCACACAGGCTGTGGAAGGAGGGGGAGGAGGAGGGAACCAAAGAGAGCTTTTACCGAGTCTGCGCCCCACAGCCAGGACCGTCCTGGCGCCTCAAGCCGCGTTTCTTCCTGCAAAGCCCTTCTGGCGTCAAGCGGAACTCTCGGGTTGCCCGAAGGGCTTTGCAGGAAGAAACGCGGCTTGAGGCGCAAGGACGATCCTGGCTGTGGGGCGCAGACCCGGTAAAAGCCTCTCTTTGGTTGGTTCCCTCCTCCTCCTCCTCCTCCACCTCCTTCCACAGCCTGCGTGACGCTGCCACCCAGGCTGAGAGCTGCCGCTGAAACAAGTTTGGGGAGCATGTGCGTGTCACCCGAAATGGCTACGCGTGTCAGCACTGACACGCGTGTCATAGGTTCGCCATCACTGCTCTAGGATGATGGGCATCTCCATACACTGGGCTTCCTTTTCTTCTTGCAGGAATGTCATTATCAGATTTCATAACATCATTGGTGAATGTCAGATGTGTGCTAAAGATAGAAGACTGGCAGAGGAAGTCATTCAAAAAACATAATGACAAACTCACCAAGTTTCCAACACAAAAATTCAAAAGCAGTTTAACTTGGGAAATTCTAGACATTTTAGACCAGTAAACTGTAAGAAAATTCCCAGAGGTTGGCACTCTAATAAATCATTAACAGACCCATTGAAATAAGCTCCATCTATAATAAATAAAAATAGAGCAACCCAAAATCAAATAAATAAGCTCTCAGCATATCTTTCCTCATCACACCTTTATTAACCAACCCCTAGATAAACAGGAAAAGGAAAAAAGAATATTCCACTCCAAGGGCAATCAGAAGTAGCAATATCCCAGTCAAGGTCAGTAGGGCAAGCTATTACATATAAACAGTCTGCAAATTCCATTCCTCCATTCACTGATGCTGTGATTTAGTCTGGCAGTGAAATGTGTGTGAAAAGCTAAGCAAATGGAAAGAACACCAAGAACCTAAAAATTCATCCTGGACTAAATATATTCTCCACAAATAACATCCATATGTTCCTTAATATAAGTTTGATGATGCCTACCAACCATTCTTTTAAGGACATCCCCTCATAACCCAGCCCTTTCTCCCACCCTAATAAGTGAAGCCACCTAACCCTATTTCTGTTTGTTCCAAAGTTAAAATGATTGTTTCAACTTCTACCAATTCAAGCCTCGCTAACCAGTGGTGATGTAGCAGAAGAAGGAGAAACATGAAAGAAAGTACATGAAATACCAAGAGTGAACAGCTGCACAAGACAGAGAAATATGCAATAATCTGCTGAAAATCCTTAGGGTACATAGGAGCTAAAGCACCTGATCCATAGGATGAATTAGGACCTTACCATCCCACACCCCATCCCCCAAAGTAGCAAAAATCTACTTTGCTTAAGTTGACCCACAACACTTTTTATTGGCCTTATTACTTTGACAGATTAGATTTCACCTATTGGAACAAAGCAAAGTATGGCAATATACTTCTGCACCATTATGTGGATTACAGTAAAGCATGTTAAAGCAGCAGCTTGAATTTCCCCAGAATAATCTCTTTTGGGCTGCAAAACAAGTTTGTTTTCTGAGTCTTTCTGTTGCCATCTAATGATAAGAAGGTTGATTCAGTCTTCCATCTTTCCAAGGTAAGGTAAAATAAGGACCCAGATTGTAGTGAGCAATATGCTGTAAATTGCTTAGATAGGGCTGTAAAGCACTCTGAAGTGGTATATAAATCCAAGTGTTATTGATACATATAATGCTATATATTTGACAATTCAGATTTCTCATTCTAGTGATATGCCATCCTGAATCATATCCTGGTTGCCATGTGAAAAGAAGATACAAACTCAAGGTAGACCACTCCAAACTTGATTGCAGAAAATATGACTTTTGCAACAGAGTGGTCAATGCCTGGAATGCACTACCCGACTCTTTTGTTACATTCTCAAACCCCCATAACTTTAACCTGTCTAGTGGGGACCTCGCCCCTTTCCTAAGATGTCTGTAAGGGGGCGTGCATAAGCGCTCCAGCGTGCCTACCATACCTGTCCTATTGCCCCAATTTATTCGTACTCATTTCCTGTGTTCATGCCCATGTTTATACTTATACCTGTTATCTCATACATATTTGACTAAATAAATAAATATGGGGAAGTATATTTTAGACTAATGATAGCCAGTAGCATGCATTCTTCCCATGTAAAACATAGTTTTGTCCCACAGAAATCTATTAATGAGAAATTAAAACTGATTTGATCATATGACATATCTCTAAAAGGAGGGGAGAAGGATTCATAAATGTATATATTGTGGGGTTGTGTGGCTTAAACACTACAAATCTGTTCTTCTGTAGTAAAAAAAGAGATATTAACAACAGTGTCTGAAGCATAAGTTTCTGCTTGTTTCCTATTGTACTGTATAGTATGTACATCTGGATATCCTTGGTTCTCCCCCCCCTCCCCCCCGGCGCTTTATGGTTTTCTTACTTTTTAAATTGTAAGCTGCACAGAGCCATCTGCAATTGGGTAGCCTTTAATTTAATAAAATAAATAAATGCAATGGTGACGAGCAAGCCAGTATGATTAAGATCAACTTTGGGGTTGCCAATTATCCATGTTCATAATGCCACAAGCAACTTCCAGAAAATTGCCAATGTCCCTGGAACTCTACAGTCACAGGGCAAAACTGCTGAAATATAAAGAGTCATTCTCTCTGAGCAAGAGTCAATGATACATTATAAATGAATGCATAATGAAGCCTCATGATCATTGCAAATCAGAAATTGGAACCATAAATAAGATTTGAATCAGTCAGAATTACACACTTTCCCATGTCAACTATTAACTGGCTCGAACATCTGACCTGGTTCATACATAGTGTGCAGGCACAGGATGTTGAATGACTTTCAAACTTTATTTTACACACACACATATTACATAGGAATGTACTGCACACATAGGAACTTGAATGCTGAACAAATGACAATAGCCATTTAGGGCAATTGCGAAGTGAGAAGCATACATGGAAGAATTCAAAGTTCTTTGCTTATCTAATTGGAAGATATTCAATACTGTATGAATATAATCAAAAACATACTGAATAAAAGACATTTATTAAAAGGTTTTATATTATTAACACTTTATTATATGTTAAGTTTTTAATATTTCTGTAACTTTTATAAAAATGCAAATTGCATAGTAGAACTGCAAAAGACAAATAAAAAAAATACAGTATAACATCTTAAGCTCATCATTATTGAGTTAACTGATTTCTTGATAATGCAATTTTATGTAAGCTAAATCCCATTGTTCTTCCGGGTTTGCTCCAAGGAAAGCGCTATGCTTACATCTTTAAAATATTTGCCTTCAGATTTTTTAGCTGATTTAACAATTTTCAAAATAGTCTTTATCTGGTTAATCCCTTTCCCATAGAAATATAAACTTTAACATTACTAAAAAAATCAGAATAGGAAAGCATGATACTTAGAAAGATACCTAGAAAAGTTGGCAGCATGAATTTTCTGTATTTTTAATGCAGTAAATATGTATATTTTTGTTTTTACTCATTAAAGTGTTATCTTAGTTGTCATTTGATTTTTTTTTCTGTTAAGAAATTACTTTGCATGCTTATCTGAAAGAAAATATCAGAACACCTTGGCAACATGTATGGACTCCAAGTCCCAAAATTTCCCAGCCAGCATGGAAGTTGAAGTCTACATAACTTGAAGTGGCCAAAGTTAAGAAACTTTGTTGTACATGACTTTGCTTTTACTTTCAATGTTTTTCATACTGTTTGTTCCCACTAGGATTTTGGATCATTCAGATGAAGTAAGCAAGATTTTATTCAAGCATCCCTCTGTAGACTATTGATGAAAGTCATCTGTTAATTCTACGCCCTACAAGGAATTCTAACTTGGGTTATCTGGGAAGATTTGCTGGAAATGCAGTCCAGTTACCCAATACTGGCATCCTTCTGCATTAATTGTTCTTCTACTTCTCAACTGGTTGCCACACAAGCTGGCAGGTTTGCTTTTTGGCAGGCTTGCTAGCACTCCAGAACAATTTGTCATCAATAGTACTCCAATGCCTTAAGCCCTTTTCTGCTCCTGCAGTAGTTATGGTTACTATAAGACTGCAAGGTACATAATTGTGGCCTTCTAAGTCACCATCCTTCTGCAAGCCAGATCTGTTTCTTTTTGTACTTTTTTCCCCAAAAGCAGGTTCAGACACAGAAGCCCATTGAAAACTAATGCTTTCTGTGGCCTGCTTTCTTTCAAGATTGAAGACTTTGTGCCTTTGAAATTAGCACTCACAGTCAGAAAAAAACAATCTGAGCAAAATCAAGGCACAGATGGAAAATAATTGTCTGTGCAAAGGGAAGGGGGTGGAGGTGGAATCCATTAAGTAAGGTAAGGAGAAAAGGTCAGAAAAGGGCTTGAATACAGTTGCCACACATGCAACTTACAAAAGGCAGACGTTGCTAGATTTTTTTTATGAGTTCCTACCTTTTCTCCAGTAAAGATTTCTTATCAGAACTTGTCTTTGTGAGTTTCAGTCCTACCAGTTGGGTGGTACCTGAAATTTAATCATTTTCTTAATCCTTCAGTCTTTCTGGTGACTGAAAAAACTTGCAGTCAGTAAAAGGTGGGGGAAAATATAATTCAGTCTATTCCCTCAGTAAAAGAGGAATTGCAAACTGATTCAGATATTATTTTCCTGCCTCTGCCCCCCACCCTTTTTTCCTTTCTTTTGCAAAAGGAAAAGACAAAAACTGGTCAACAGTCTTAGAAAACTGAAATAAGTGTTATTCTCAGTATATGTAATTCTGTAGTCTTAAATTGATTTCCCTTAAAAAGGTAACCCAACACAGATAGGGATGCTTAGATTTGTGTATGTGTATATACTGCTTTCACATTATTTCAAACTCAGTACTTTATTAAATATCTCCTTGATAGTGTCTGAAAAAGTATTTAAAAATTAATATTTCTACTTCCTACCTCCATATCTGATTCAGATGCATATTGTGCCCAAATTGTGATAATATTATGGTATATGTCCTTTGTTAGAGGAACATTAGTGGCTTTCTAGTATAAAAGCCTAAGTACTTATTTTTTATTATTTTTTTCTTACAGCACTTGAAGCTCCCAAACCTATATTCCTGAGAATTATGTCAAGTACAATTAAATTACATGAACAAAAACTAAGATTTAAAAAAATCAGTAGTAAAAAAGAGTAATTGCTATATCAACTGATACATAGAGCTGCTTTTTTTGCATCATGAAGTAGCATCTAAGATCACCTGAGAGAAAGTTCCTTTAAAAGCTATGGGTATATTTACACAAAGTTTCAAAGCATATTATATGTGTTTTAGATTACAGTGGCTAAGCATGAATCAGTATTCCTATATCAACCAGGCTATCACATTATAGCTTAATAGTGTTTGTTTTGCAATAACATATTAGTACATTTGGTTGGTAAATTTTTGATTTATATCAACCACAGACATTTGTGTTTGGTAACACAGTCTATAGCACAGTAGGCAAATATACCACTGAGAAAGAACCCACTGAACATAAAGATTACTTTAGAGGAAACATTCACATATTAATAGTCTTAATACATCACCATTCACAAGGAGTCCAAAATGAATAAAGAAATACTTATTTCACAGAACACATAAAACGAGGGGGGGGGCAGCATCAGATATGAACACAGGAAACAGCTTATTAGTATTTCACCATGTTTGTCAGCTTCTCCATGGCATCTACCTAGCTACTAGGAAAATGCTTGTTCTGATCAAGCAGAAGCTATATTTACATTTTGGCAGGCCGAATTTCAGCAGATGGTCCAGTTGCATGACATTTTCTAGGAATGAAACAATCCCCTTTCACATAAAAGACTTTCTCATTTTTATTTTGTAAATAACCTTATCTCAAATCATAACACCTGATATTGATCTATAAATAATTTTTTTTGAGAGTTTTACAACTTTATTTAATTTTGTATTTAAATGATCAGTTGACCAAAACCATCAAAAAGCACCTGTATTTTTTTAAAAAAATGGAATTAATTGTTTCTTTTGGGGATAGGTATTCTGGGTCTATACCTATTTAAAACAGCTTAAATTTTCCATGACCTTTGGATCCTGCAACTTAAAGCATTAGTTTCATCAGTACCTCATTCTGGTTAATAAGTATTTCTCCTGCCCAGATATAGTTTACTCCATGTCAGTGGTTATCAAAAAAGAGAAATACTTTGAAGATAGTTTATAGATTCCATTAAAAAGTCAATCAAATATTTAGAAAATTCTTCAAAAGGGCCTGCTTCACCATTAAATTCTTCTGGCAGAAGGCTGACTGGAAAATGTTTCTGGAGGCCATGTGCAAAGTTATTCCCATGCAGATGAATCTACAATTAGATAGCAGATAAAATCAGATAATCACATTAAATTAGACATAAGGTACCATGAAAATAGACTCCAATCACCAGTCCAGGAGATTGGATCTGAAATCTAAATAGACCAAGATTACAATTCAATGAATAGAAATCTATACAGAAAATATGTATAAAGTTATATGGAGTTGAGATAAGTGGACAGGGTAGGAAAGCAAACCTCTTTCAGCCTTCCATCTGAAAGTACTTTTCCCATCCTCCTCCCCCATAGCCAGCTAATATAGCTTTAGCTCAGAATTAACACTATCAGAAAGAAACATACAAATATATAAATGTCATATACTTTACTTTGTAGGATAAGAGCTCTATTTTCTCAGACATATATCAGATATAAATTTGTTGGTCCACTCAACATATTTTTTGGAGTATAAGACACATCTTTTTCCCTCAAAAAAGAGGGTAAAAATCTGGGTGCATTTTATACACTAAATACAGCATTTTTGGTCTCCCGAAACTCCAACCCCATTGCAAAAATGGCTGTGCATAGCCTTTAGGAGACGTCCAGAGTGCTCCTGGGGGCTGGGGAAGGCAAAAATGAATAAAACATGGGTCATTTTTTGCTCATTTTTGCCCTTCTCAGCTCCCAGGAGCAATCTGAAAGCTTCCTGAAGGCCATGCATGCCTTTTTTAAAAAAAAAATGAAAAACGGGGCCGTTTTTGGGAGGTCTGCAGAGTGCAAAAACTATTTTTTTTAATTTGCCTCTTCAAAATCTTGGTGCGTCTTATACTCCACAAAATACAGTAAGGGTAAAAATTTGAAAATATAGAGGGGGAAGAGATATCTTCAAGAATTGTAATTATGTAATTATGTGGTATTAAATGATTACACGATTTTTCCAGGAAGTGCTGCAAAAGAAAATCTGGCTTTCAGAAAAAAGTCCATAATGTTGCAAGCATGTAGTATATTTTTATTATGAAAAGAAGGAAATGGACAATAGCACTATTTATCAACCTCAACAACTTTAAGCTATGTGGATTTCAGTGGCCAGAAATCATTAGGTAACCAAGTTGCTGAAGTTGAGAAACACTGAGGTACTTTATACATTTTCAAAAGTGGGTTTGATTTGTTTTTTTCCTTGGGAAGAAATAAATATGAACTAGATTATTTGGATTAAAAAAAGGACTCCCAGCAATATTTGGGATTAAAATCTTTTACATTCCTATCATTCTATCATCAGGAAATCAGGAAAAGAATCTTTTACATTTCTATCATCAGGAAATAACAATTTCACTCAAAACTACTCAGCAGAATACATACACTTAGCAATAACACCTTTATCTATGAACTTGCATATTCCTTTGAACTGATACAATAGTAGGTTTATAGGTGGTTTCCTGTTAATTATAATAATAAAAGAATTGTTGAATCAGAAGAAAATGGATGTATTTATTTCAAAAGAAAAAAGTGCTGGGTGCTGAAATAATAAGGGATCAATTCCATAGCAAATAAGAATTTGCGCTCACTTACCCTTGCTTTGATTTTTTCAGGGAGTAAAAGCTTAATTAGATTAAAAACATGGTAAAAAATTATAGGCTCTCTAATCAAGTGGATTCCTCGAACTTTTAGTGGGAAACCATCCTGCCAAAAAGGGAAAAATAAGAAAATAAAGTCAAGGTGAGTTTGCTTGTTATATATATATAATTGATTTGAGTTCTGAACTTGGCAATTTTGTTGCAAACATTTCATCACCATGTGAGGAGACATTGTCAGTTCGTTTTGAGTTAAACTCAAAATGATTCAAAACACACTAACAATGTCTCCTCAAATGATGACAAAATGTTTGCAACTAAATTGCCAAATGTGGAGCGCAAACAGCCTAACTACCAATCGAGCTACTAATATTCAAACATATTTCAAGGTCAATAAATTCAATATAGAAAACAATTTCTTTGAAAAGGTTTTAAACATCATTGTTTTATATAGACAACCATACCTGTGTTTTGACGTATGAATGGACTGTATTTATATAATAATTACTGAATACTCAATTGTAAGGTGAAAGAATTGATTTCAGAATTGTATCTATTTCAGATATATCTTTTGAATTATTAAGACTTGATTATGGATCATCAAAATATATTTTAAATTAATTCAAGCAGTTGTCAACTCAAGTGCACTGAGAACTATGGAGACAATGTGAAATTATTGACTACAAACCCAAGACAGTACACATCTGTCAGACAATCCAAGATGACCAAGCTCTTTAGAGCATATAATAATACAGGACAAACCTGGAGAGAGTGAAGTCAGCAGTGGTTGCATCCAAGCAAATCTATGGACCATTCTTCTTCACACCTAGCTGCCTATTTAGAATATGGACAAAAACCAAGATGGGGGCAGCCTGGCAGACATATTCTTTATTCAGTTTGAAGAGAGTTTAATTTTGAATTGTAGCATAAAGCTATATTTATTTATCTATGTTTTACATGGGAAGGATGCATGCTACTGGCTATCATTAGTCTAAAATATACTTCTCCATCTTTATTTATTTATTTAGTTTGTCAAACATGTACAAGATAACAGGTATAAGTATAAACATGGACATGAACACAGGAAATGAGTACAAATAAATGGGCACATTAGGATAGGGATGGTAGGCACGCTGGTGCGCTTATTAGGAAGGGTGTGAGGTCCACAGTAGACAGTTTAAGGGCTGAAGCTATGAGGGCTGAAAAGGTGCTATTTATTTGCTTCAATTCAGCTACCTGATTTTAGTTCTTGGAAATTAGCACAATATGCCTCAGTGGAATAAATAAGAATAAAGCTTACTGTGAGTGCAAATGCTATTTTCTTGGTCACTGCTGGAGTGACCTGAAATGCATGAGCAAATTTCCATCCTTGGAGATCCAAGATAGTCTTGACTCCATTACGTTGGGTGTCTGGCTCTCTTGCCAAAAGCTCAGATAGCATAATACTTACACGAAAGAGATCATATGCTGTAAATATCTTAGGATCCCATCGTGCTAAATGAAATATATATATATACACAGAGAGAGAAAAAGATATGAATTATTTAACAATAAGCCAATTTTTCTGCACAAAGTGAATATTTACCCTTAAATAAAATTCTGAACTAGGCAACAGGAATAATGGGAAACATTAAAAAGTTTACTTATGTTTTCCAAAACTTGTGCATCATGAACTATTCCAGACACTAGGTAGGCTTAATAGCAATCATACATTATTTTTTCAACTGATATGATTTTCCTAACACACAATGAGAATCAATTTTATGAAAGCTAATATATAAACACAAATTAAAAACACCTATAGTTTCTATACTGTGAAAACAATTAAGACAAATTAGGAGTCACAATTTAAATACAACCTTACTTTATAGGCCACTTCACAAAGTTTATCATAATTATTCTTGCTAAGAAAACAGTTACAATAAATAAAAATAAGTGTGTGATAAGCATTACTACAAATGTCTACATCATTGATTTCAAAGACTGGATGAATGGATGAACAAGGAAATGAGATACTAGATTATTCTCCATCAATTCCAAATCTGTCAGTTCTTCATAGGGAAAAGAACTAGATAGGGGTTTTCTTAAAAAGCAGTCTAACTGATCTTTATTTTTCTTATTTTCCAATTGCTGAAATAGTTGGGCTTGGTTAACACAGGTTAAACGCTACTATTGTATAGAACAACCCAAACAGACTTTCTTTACCTGTGAAATTCTACTCTAGCAGTAAAGGGGCACAATAGTGCATCTAATCTTCTTTTACAGCTATCAAACATAGAAATACTCTCTGAACTGCTTATATTTTCTTGTATTTTCAGGAGAATTAAAAACTGCTTAACTCTAATTAGATTCTATTTAAATTTCTTGGAACACATAACATATCAGTGAGAGAGAGTAAAGTCTGAGCAGATGTGCTCCTAAATATTTAATTCAACATCATTAAAAGCATAGTCTCTGTGTATTATAATCTACATTTTGCCCCAAGTCTTCCAAGTTGCTTGTTCAAACAAACTCTCTTTCTTCATTCTCTAGTTTTTATATGATTATTGCTTTATGGCTATGTTTATTCCATTCCCCCCCCCCATACCTTAATAATCAACTGCCCACAAAAATTATCTGTACATTATTTGACTGAACGTTGGCTAAATATTACTGCTGATCTCAGTGCAGCATTTGCCTTAAGACAAATTTCCCTTTCCAAACTGTTTGAAAATAATAATAAAGGTACAGATGTAAGATTCATTTAAAATGAAAGCAAAGTGTCCATGAAAGAGCTGTGGTGGCATAGTGGTTAGAATGCAGTACTGAAGGCTACTTCTGCTAACTGCCATCTGCCCACAATTTGGCAGTTGAATTCTCAGCGGCTCAAAGTTGACTCAGCCTTCCATCCTTCCTAGGTCAGTAAGATGACCCAGATTGTTGGGATCAATATGATGATTCTGCTTAGAGAAGGCTGTAAAGTGCTCTAAAGTGTCTAAGTGCTATTGCTATTGCTTTATATACCATAATAATGAACTCAAAAGGCAAAGGCAACATAAAACACAAACTATTTTGGGTGAGATTAAAAAGAAGAGAAATTAAAGAAGTTTCCAGAGAAGACAATTATTTCTCAACCAATGAAATTTCTACAGCAACAATTATCTATGTTAGCATTAAGAGAAATGGAAATAAAAATAAATTATGCAAACAAAAAAATGAGATTTCAAATAAACCAGGGAAATGATGGAAAAAATATTTAAATTACAAGAGAGTGATACTATAATAACAGATAATGTGACTATGCAAAAAGTATTTCAATATAATTCCAATTTATATAAAGGAAAATAAATTTCCCTGGAGAAAATAGATGAATATTTAAATTTTAAAAAGTTTTACTGAAGATTACAGAGAAATAGATTATAAACAGACCAGGGGTGGGCTCCTGTACCAGTTCGCTTCATGCATGCGCCTGCTGTGCGTTGCTCGCTCATGCGCAGTTGACTTTAAATTGATGTGCATATATGCAGAAACATGCTGGCAATGGCAGAACAGACCAGGGAACTGCTTCGAGGGCGTGGCTAGCCTGGATCACTACCGGTTCTGCAACCCAGGCCAAATCACCACTATTGGCCGAACCGGGCTGAACCGGGAGCAACCCACCTCTGAAACAGACCCATAACAATAAGATATGTTTGTGAAGTTATTAAAAAAAAACTAAAACAGGAAAGGAAGGAGGTCAATTGTTCCCTAAGAAAAAGGCAGAAAAGGAGAGGGGAGAAAAAAGCCTTCTTTTACTTGTGTGCACGCATACACACACACACACACACACACACACACACACACAGAGGAAAGCAAGTTATCAAATATGGTCCAGTGCGGCTGCTCTTCCTTCACTTCTCCAGCTGGTCAACTTTAGCTTCTTTTTGCAGGCAATCTTCTAACCTTGTTAACTAGCTAGGAGAACCTGAATTACTCTCTTCTCCTCAATCCCAGAATCAGCAATTTCACTGAGCAAAGGGCAAATAGTAGAAGGTGCAATGGACATGGCCGTGGCTTCTGGTCCTGATCATAAGGTCTGAAGGCAATTTATCTACTATCCCTGTATGTGCATTCTTCCCCTTCATCATCCTTCACTTTGGTGTTAGAAACTAGAGTATCCTATCTAGTTTCTAACACCATAATCAACATAAAAGTTACTTGCCAATTCTATAAATGACAACTCTAGAACCACATGGATCCCTCTCTTTCAAAATTCCAATGTAGCCTGTTTGCAACAAGCTAAGACTTGAGGATGGATGTAGATTTGCAGTTATTTCTGGGCAGTCCCTTCTCCATTTGTGGTAGTTTTTGAAAACCTAAGAACAGAAATAATAAAAGGAGATGGAAATGAGATAATATCATAATTTCATACATATATAATTTCATGGATAATAACAGCCTGATATCACCTACTAAAATTTTGAATGTCACAAGCTTAGACCTATATTACTTTCCTGTGAGTTTCTGCCTTCTCAGGAGTCTCCTTGAACACCAAACTTCAAAGTTGATTATACAGCCAGTCTTTAACATACAACCGATCACTTAATTTCTGTTCAAAGTTCCAAAGGACTGACTTGGGGGTACTTAGCACCTAGATTCTAAGTTCCAATGAACATGACTGCATTTCAGGCACACCACAACTTGACTGTATTTACAGCCATTTGCAGGATCCTGTACTCATGTAACTACATTTTATGACAGTTTTACAAAGTCTGCATTTACTTCTGATTTTCAGCAAAACCAAGCATTAGTTTGCTTCACAACTATGATGTTTACTTAACAATCATTGCAGAAAAATTACTTTACAACTGTCATGAGTTACAACCATGCTGGGCAGGCTCCATTATGGTTGTAACCCAAGGAGTGCTTGTACAAGAGAGAGAGGGAGGGAGGGAGGGAGGAAAAAGAGAGATAGAGAAAGAAAAAAAAGTTGTATATTTATATGGACTCTATCGTAGCTGGTGTGCAACAATTTAAATGGCCATTAGTGTTTATTTAGATTTTTGCAGTCCAAAAATTATTTATAGTGTAGTCCATTGCCCTGATTCTAATGCTACAATCCTGGTTTATGGAAAGTTTCAGGTACTTTCTTGTCTATGCCTATGTCTGTCTATGCCTATATGAATGCTTATTCACCATGGACTCAATTGGCTTTACCTCCTAGTAAATGCATTTTAGATTTTGCTTACTTTTCAAGTAAGGCATTTCATAGAATCACTTAGCAGATATAATTGCCAAGTTCCCAAAATGCAATCACAGGACCTTGAGGGTGGGAGACAGACAACCAGAACCTGAACCTGGGTTGTAAGTACATTTTTTGGGGGTCTGTAACAACCATGGCCACTAAGCGAGAATTATTATTGGTTTCACACATACACACATGAAGACAAGAAATTTTCATAATTTAACATTCTAACTTAAAGCTATTCAAATTTAATACATCAGAACAAATTAATTTTATTCTGTAAAGCCAGTATGGAAGTGGTATATGGAATGGCATGAATTGGTTATAAACATTAAAACAGGACATAAGAGTTTGAAGTTGTCCAAATATTGCCATTGATTATTTTTTGCATTATGGGTTACCCATGATAGAATGAAGCAAACTTTAATAACACTGCCATCTAGTCTTCATTTTGGAAATAGTTTACCTTAGTGCCACACATACTTTGGATTTCTAAGGCAAAACAATGCTTTGGAGCATGTTTGGGCAAGCACTAAATTGTTAAATGTATATTATTCTAGATTCACATGAGAAGGTGTAGGTAATGTAATCACATAATCCTGGTGGATACTATAGGACTATTACAACAACTTTTTGCCTTCAGGTTTAAAGCATTTCATTATTCTAGCCAACAACAGTACCAACATGGAATATTAAATAACTGTATTATGGCAATTGTGTGGGAAGATCAGAAGGAACATTTGAATGAAACACAATGAGTGAGGATTAGATTTTAATAAAAATAAGCTATTATTATTGCTAAAACTGACAATCAATATGCACAGCTCCATATCACCTTCATAGAGCGCAATATATTCTGTCTCTGCACTTTTACAAATAGGCCCGGGAAAGCTATTGGATGCAATAGTAACAACAAATTGCCTGCCTCAGATACAATAATAAAAATGCCAATGTACATACATTTCTTAGTGAACAAAATGAGTTAGGTTGGAATCAAATATGTGCTTAGCATAGATTGAAATGTCAATATAAATAAATGTTGCTCTTAGTTACAGTGTGATCTGATCTGAGTGCAAGTTACAGGAAGGTTTTGCAAAAGGTGAGTTGGAACATAAATTAATAGCTCAAAGCTCCATATTATTTGTTAATGCAAGGATTCCCAGTCCCTGGTCCATGAACCAGCATCGGTCTATAGCCTGCCAGGAAACAGGCAACACAAGCTAGTAAAGGCCTAGGTGCTCAGGTGCAGGACCCAGGCAGTGCATGAAACTCCATAGAAAAACCACCCTCCACGGAACCAGGATCTGGCATCCAAAAGTTGGGGATCATCGTGTTAATGGATTCCAAGTTTATTATTTATTAAATGTACATGTATGCTCACATGATGACAATAAACTCAGACAGCAAAGTTGAATAGTGTTTGGGCTAAAGTTTTAAAGGAATAAATAAAAATATTTTGAACTGCCTCTTCTATCGTATATCTGACACAGAATCCTTCTCAAATAGAGCCAGAACTGTATACTAGAAACATCTGCAATAAAAAAATCATGATAAATTCCTCCCATGTTTGCTTCATACACATTATAAAATTCCCCATATTCTGAGGAAGTTTGAAATTTCCTACACATTTTTGTTATAGGTTTTTGAAACTGATTGTTAGAAAGCTTGATTTGTCAAACAGCAGTAAGAATATGAAAGATGAGAGCAAAACTTTGAAAAGCATATGAAAGGACAGAGAAATGATAGAATACTAAATAATAACCATATAACTAAGTAGTAACAATAAACTAAACAAAGGTTTGGGAAACAGAATATTTGTTTTTATTTATTCCACCTTCTCTTCTTGTGTCTGCTTTCCCACAATTATTGTGAAAATAGGAATTTGTATTTGTGTGTTGTAGGTTTATTTCTATTTCTTTGAAATATGGTAATCTAGCTGGTTACAATGTCTGGTTTGTGCAAACTCAACATTTCACTTTGAAATAAGATGACACAGGAAAACAAAAGCTTATAGAGGCAGAAATAAAAACAGGCAAACAGGGAAAACATACATGTACCGCATGAAAACATGAACTCTGTCACTATTTGTATAGTTGTAGTTTTCTTTCTCAGTATCTTTCAGGAATCTGAGCTCAGTGCCTTGAGCATTGCGTCCAGAATTTTAAATTCTTCTTTTAGCTTTTTATTGTCTTTTCTGTGCTCCTTATTGCTCTGAGGTACAAAGGTGATGGAAGTTATTACTATAGCTGTCTTTAACAGCACAAAAAAGCTAGAAGAAAGACAAACTAAATACTACTGGATGGGTGGTGCTTTAAAAAAGGAAAGACAGACCCATGCTTAAAGAAATCTGAACTGGAAAAAAAAAAAAGGATCAGTGCCACACAAGTGAAGAATGGCTTCCAACTGATACAAAAGCCACCCCAACCTTGTGTAAAGGAATTTATTCCTGGTGAGTAAGAAGAAAGTGAAGAAATGGTTGCTAAACACTGGGAAAGTAGAAAATATGAAAAAGAGACTCTGGAAGAGAATGTTTCTGACTTGACCAATGCTATCCTTAAAAAGGGTGGGGGCAGTGAAAGTTTTGGAAAGGCTTTCAAAATTCTGTTAATGTGTCCTACAAAATAAAGTAGCATTTCTGGAGTATCTCATGACCTGGCCTATCTTCAAGGTCTAAAGATCAAGAACGACAACTGTTCAACAATAATGTCTATGGAGATTCTCAATTATCCAGGTCATGGTTGTCCCAAAGGTGCTTTTTCAAGAGGCAACTGGAGTTTCTGGTTTTTTGTTGAAGATGTTTTGTTTCTCATCCAAGAAGCTAGTGGTGGAAGCTTCTTGGATGAGAAGTGAAACATCTTCAAAGAAAACCAGAAACTCCAGTTGCCTCTTGAAAAAAGCACCTGTGGTTCAACAATAATAGATTTCTGACATCCAAGATTATGCAGTTCAATATTCTTTCAAGACGAAAGAGCAATTTGAAAAAGATGAAGGGTAGCCATTAAGAAGCAAAAACCAGGCACAGGATGAGGTGAGGTGTGCCTTGCCATTGTTGTCCCCTTGCCACTGTCTTTTTCTGATGGGCTTCAACTTCCCAATCTAACCCGGCATTTCCCTTGCAGTCACCCACTGAAGTAATAACCAGTCCAGACCTTGCTTAGTTTCAAATAGGTGTAGGCACCTGCTTGGGCTCTTTCATAAAACAATTTACAGAATCAACACATTCCAATTGGTGGAAGTCTCTGACAAAGAGAAGAGCAATGCTCAGCGTCTCTAGTGAAGCAGATGGAGGCCAAAGAGGAAAGCAAGAGGATCTTTATAAGCTGGTAACCTTCCAGCTGTTTAGCATGGAAGGATCTGTGCGACGGTGGCGAGAAGGAAGAGTCCGAGCCAGACAGCGAAGCAAAGTTACTTGAAGAAACCCGCGCGCCAGTCTTGAGCTAGGAAGGGAGGAAGCAGGGAGGGAGGGCGTTCGTGTTCCTGTTCTTCTCCTGGGGACCGGGATCGCTTTACCTTCCAGGCCAGGTCGCTGTCGAAGTCTCGACACCGCAAAAAGCGGATCAGACAGGCGTCAGAAAGGTCAGACTGGCGGACTTCTAGGTTCTCTTCCACGGCTCTCCACCTCAGCGCTGCAACAGCGGCCCTCACCTGAGGGGAGTCGTCCGGCAAGTCGTTGAGGTTAGCCGGCGGGGAAATAGGCTGGTCTCGGTCCATATCACTGCACGGGAGTCCCGAGGAGAGGCAGGAAGGCGCTTCCTAAGCGCCCCTGCCCATAACTACCGGGAAAAGAGAGGAACGAAAAGAAGAGCTTCGCCCCGTAAACAACTGGCACAGCCAACTCAGTTGCGAAAAGAAGCAATACTCCGTGCCCCACCCCATGGCAAATAATAAGGGCAGCATTAGGACGGTCCACGCTCAGCTATTCCCCAGCCAACACTTCGGTAAAGAAAGACGGCGCAGGAGGAGCACCTTGCGCAACCCGAATAACACGGGAGTGGAGAAGCAAAGGACCTTTTGGGACAGTAGAGCCCGGCTGTTGCCAATCTCCAAGGCTGCTACTAACATGGACGCAGAAAGCGAAGCCAGCTTCTTCAGTCAACTTTTCTCCGAGTAGTTAAGCAGATTGTGGCAGAATAAAGTCGCTCTCCCTGTGTTACAGAAGTCTCGGTAGGATTGGCTGGATTCACTTCGAAAGCTAAATGCTACCTAGCTGTAAACAAAGCTAGAATGCACTTTGTTTAATTTTGGCTTAAGCTGTTATAGGCTTAAGCTGTGTTATATTCAAGGTCTCTTCGAGTGGCACTCCTGGCTTAATTATTGTTGAGGTGTCCTGTGACTATTTTGGAACCTGATTTATATCAAGGCAGGGGTTTGTTTGTTTGGTTTTGTGGTGCTCCTGTTTGGTTCTTACTACCTACCATAAAACAATAAAGTCCTATGTTTAGAGCAGGGGACAAAAGTTATGTGTGAGAGAACTCTGACTTCACAGATTAAGTCATTCAACAAGGATCACCTTTTGGCTTAGCACAATTTAAGGTAAAGGTTCCCCTCACACATCTGTACCCTCACACATCTGTACTAGTCGTTCCTGACTCTAGGGGGCGGTGCTCATCTCTGTTTCAAAGCCGACGAGCCAGCGCTGTCTAAAGATGCTTTCGAACTGCTAGGTTGGCAGAAGCTGTGACAAGTAAAGGGAGCTCACTCCATTATGCACTGCTAGTGATTCGAACTGCCGAACTGTTAACTTTTCTGATCAACAAGCTCAGCATCTTAGCCACTGCATCCCTCTAGTACAATTTAGTGATGCCCAAAAATGTTCCACTGCCTCAACACTTACATTTCAAGGCAAAAATAGGTGCATATCTGAAAATATTGCAGATTTTCATGGTCATTGTTTTTGGTAAGGTCAGAATCACGGTCTGATACTATAAGGCAAAATAAGAAAAAATGTATTTGTGAACTGACAGGGTGTCAAACAAGATGATTTCTAAGATTCTTTCAAACCTAGACATTGATTATATGGATGTCTCTGTACATGGAAGTCTCATTATAATGTAATTTCTGCTTTCTTTCCAGCAGTTTAATAACCACAAACTATATGTATAACTCATGCTATTGGCTGTCAAAATAAGCATTCCAATAACACTTGAACTCTTATTAGAAAATCCAAATTAATGCTCAAGCATTTCCACATATGTTCTTTTCATGATGTGTTTAAATGATAAACAATGAAGCCCCAGAATAAAAGCTTTCCCATTGGAAAGCATGTATCTGATCCTACATTTTGAAGGATGGAAGGCGGAGCAAAATGGCCATAGAATGACCGCATTTTAGTGACCTTTTAATTTTTCTATTTCAGTACTCTTTTAGTTTTAAAATAGCTTGTTTTATTTACGTCAATTAGTAGTTTTATTTCTTATATTGGTATTAGTAATTTAAGAACTTGAGAATTAAGATTAGTTGGTGTTTTATAGTCTGGAATCCAACAGCTTTAGACATCTGCTGATGATTATGAGGCAGCAATGGCTATAGGAAAGTAATGAAAAAGAATTCCCTTAGGAAAGTCCAAAGGAAGGATAAGTTTAAAATGATGGAAAGAGAAAATTCAAAACATTCTGAACATTAAGGCACCAGAGCTAACTCTGAACTATTTGTTCCAGCATAAGGACACAGTATGTAATTTTTCTTGTCCTTCCTCTCTGCCCTCACAGTCTTTGCTAATAAATCCTACACCCTATTTCATTAGGAAATGATTTTTTCCTCTGGTGAGAAGTTTTCTGTAGGAGATAAGATGGTAGTACCCTTTGAAAGCCACAATAATTTAAATATGAATGTATGACTTGATGGCTAAAAATTGCCTTTTAAAAACTACAAGAGTTACAGGTAGTCTTCAACTTATGTCCAAAAGTGGGACTGGAACCTCTGTCACTAAATGATGCAGTTATTAAGGGAGTCACACCCAATGTTACCACTTTTGTTTTAACCAGGGTTGTTAATTGTTTCATGGTGTTTTTAAATGCCTCTGGCTTTCCCCATTGATTTTGCTTGTCAGTAATCCCCTAGGAAGGTAGCAAATGACTACTGCTTGTCCCCAGGACACTAAAAGTGTTGTAAATTCATGTCAGTTGCTAAACGCTCCTCATGACTGTAGCGATACTGCAACAGTCAAAAGTGCAAGGACCAGCACTGCCATAACTTTTGGTCATTAAACAAATGATTGTCATGGATGAGTTATTTGTTCAGGGACACGGGATACTGTTCCAGACTGCTGCCAATAGTCTTAATGGGGAACAAGTGGCACACGGGGCAACCAGCACTATACTCCTAAGACTTAATTGCAAAATATTATCCTGTTTTCCCGAAAATAAGATCTCCCCAGATAATAAGCCCAATCGGGCTTTTGAGTACATGTGCTAAAATAAGACTTCCCTGAAAATATTGCAACACAGCAGCAGCCATGAGATGACCATGGCCGCCGTCTCCTGCACCTCAAAAATAATAAGACCTCCCCGAAAATAAGGCCAAGTGCTACTTTCAGGAGTCAAAATAGGATCCTGTCTTATTTTTGGGAAAACACGGTAGTTAATATCAATCTCCAGCTTCCCAGATGGCATGGATTGAAAGAATATTGACCTTTAGGCATTATGCACTGCCTTCAATATTTTTTCAACTTAAAAAAACAATTTGTGAAGGGTTTTCAAATTGCGCTTCTATGTGTTTTTCACAATAGCTTTTAGCCTCTGCTAAATCCTGGGAGGAGAGCCAAGGCAGGATGGAAGAGTTCGCAATCTCAGCCAGCAATTTCTTACACAGCAGCTCCAACAACTCCAAGGTCAGGCCCAGATAAGCACAGGAGATACAATCCCTTGATTTAATTAAAGGAAAGACACAAATATCAGTCAACCCTGAAGAATGAAGAATAACCAGCTCAGTCGTTTGGAACAAAAAACAATTGCACATAAACTCAAAGCAGTTAAATCAAGGCTTTGGTCAGTGACTACTGCAACTGAGTTTCTCAACATTTCATCACTGCCCTCCAGTTGTTGTCCTGTTGAAATGCTGAATTCTCTGAGTGCTTAGGTAAAGGTTCCCCTTGCAAATATGTGCTAGTTGTTCCCAATTCTAGGGTTAGGGTTAGGGTCATCTCCGCTTCAAAGCCGAAGAGCCAACGCTATCTGAAGACGTCTCCATGGTTATGTGGCCGGCATGGGTAAATGCCAAAGGCACACGGAACGCTGTTACCTTCCCCCTCAAGGTGGTCCCTATTTTTCTACTTACATTTTTAAGTGCTTTTGAACTGCTAGGTTAGAAGCTGGGGCAGTAACCTCACTCCGTTACGCAGTGCTAGGGATTCGAACTGCCAAACTTTCTGATTGACAAACTCAGCATCTTAGCCACTGAGCCACCGTGTCCCTCTGAGTGCTTAACAGCCCCCTAAAAGGTTTTCCAATATAAATTTATTTAAACAGCCCCCTAAAAGGTTTTCCAATGTAAATTTATTTAAACAAATGAAGAAAATACCAAGTAGTTCAATGTAATGCAATCTTTTTATAACCTCCCAGATGATTAGCTCACAGGCAAAAAGCCCTTACAACTGGATGGTCAACAACAGACTTGTCAAAGGCTTCTCAGGTCCATTCCCACAGGCTTCCCCCTGAATAAATCTTGATTTTATTCTTCCAATGACTGCCCATTAATAATTTGATATTCCTCCTTGCAAGATAATTCCATAGGACTACTGAACATGGTCAGCCTTTTGACACTCAGCCCTTATTTACTCTATCTATGGAATTACTCAGGGGTGGGCTTCAAAACAGCAACAGGTTCTGTGCCTGGCTGCGGGTGAGCATGGCCATGGTGGGTGTGGCCTAGTGAGCCTGCTCTACCATGGTGATGGGTGTGGGATGGTTTTGCCTTCTCCAGGCTCTGGAGGCTTTCCCTGAGCTTCTGGAAGGGCAAAAACTGCTTTCCCCAGGCTCTGGATGCCCTCCTGAGACCAGAAATAGGCCCGTTTCTGGCCTTCTGGAAGGCCTATTTTTCTCCCTCCCCGAGTCTCCACGTGGGCCCTCCACTTACCTCACATCCAAAATGGGCTGCTTGGAGACTCCTGGGAGGGGCAGGGTGGGATTGGGGGGGGGGCAGGGCCCAGCCAGGGATGGGATTTGGAGGTTCTCTGAACCAGCTATAACGTTAGCTATGGGTTCTCCCGAACCTGGGCCTCAATTCACCACCCACCTTAATTGGCAACAGGAGACCTCTCTCATCCCCATCACCATTTTTTTCAAGCCAAATTGTTGGCTGAGAAAGCCAGGAAATTGAAACTACATCTTGCTCTTTCTTCCCTCTCTTGGAATGTAGCTGGTTGGGCCCTGAAACAAGCAGACTTTCTAAATATATAAGCAACTCCACCACAGGTCACTCAAACTTGAAACCAGGTTGGTATCTTACTATTCTAGTTAGGTTTCCTAGTACATGTATATTAATAGATGGGTATTTCAATGCAATAATAGATAATTATAAAGGACTCTATGAATTTTTTAATGGCTGACCTTCTGAAAAACTGAACCACCATTTATAAGGAAAGAGCAAATAAAATTCAAATGAATTGGACAGCTCTTTGCAATTTTTAAAAGATTTCCTATACCTGTATATTTTCTGTTACTCTAGGACTATGTGATGAATCTAGCAGTCCTTAGTCTATATCCCTGAGGCTCACACTCAAAATTCTTTGTGGTTTTTTGCAACCCAGAGTTTTTTGTTGTTGTCTAAGCTGCACCCTGTTGACAATTATAGATATTATTAACAGAACATGGAAGAGAATGATAATATTAAAAGAATGGTGTTTCTTGTTTTAAAGATAGCACCATATATATGTTAATGTGCATATTCTGTTATAAGAAACAGCAGCAGAGAGGACAGCAGCAAGTGGGTTCATTCCTATGAGTTTTGTCAAAAGAACAGATTCATTGGATCTTTTCTGTAAAGTTTTCACTAGATTAATGTTGGTAAACACAAATTTTTGTTTCCTAAACTGAAAAAAATAATCTACCTATAGCCATTCTAATCTAAGGTTGGGTTCACAAACATGAAGTCATGATAATTTATGAAATCTTGCGCTCAAAACCAAGGAAAACACAATTTGTAGCAATTAATGCATTCTGAACTTGTTTATTAGCCCTTTCCCCAATTCTCAATATTTATAGAAGGGACAATAGAAGGTACCAACTATTTCAGAATGTAGGGGATGAAATATTTACTTGGCAAAACTGCATGCATGCACCTGAACAGCAGGGATTAAATTCTAATTTTCACACCAAGCTCCACTATTTTTGAGAGATAACAATTACCTGAATACTCACCAATTTTAAGGGCCTGGCTGATTATTGAGGAGACCACCAATTTTATATTCCTTTTATTTATAACAACCTTGTTTTTAGTCCTTTTAAATAACTACCTAGAATTCAATTCTCTTTGTCCTTTCTCACAAAATTATTCAAAGCTTTAAGTCTTTTTTGTAAATCCTAAATAGCAAAATTATCAAGGTTTCTCTTGGTTTATTTGAATAACCCTTTTAATTAAGATTATCAGCCAGTTTCATTTGATGTCCAGTACAGCTGCTTTTTCTTTATCGTTCTTGTAGCCTTTTGTTTTTAAATCCACTTTCAAATCAGTCCTATCTTGTTTCTCTTTCATAACATCTTTGAAACAGTCTATCTATAGAGGTTGAAGACACTCTTAAAATTAACTTCTGTCTTAAGAAATATTTTTAAATATATCCTGTGTTAAAATATTTTTCTCCATTCTAAATTAGTGCAATGTTATCCTTTGTTATCTTTACAGGGAGTCCTTATCTTATGGAACTTATTGGAACTGGAACTTTAGATGTTAAGCTTGAGTTACTCCCAACTTTATTCTTTTGCCAAGATATTCATTGGCTAATGGAGTTGTGGTGGCACAGTGGTTAGAATGCAGTACTGCAGGCTAATTTACTGCCACTACTTTGATCTGACCAGCTCACGGTTGACTCAAGACTTCCATCCTTCTGAGGTTGGTAAGATGAGAACCCAGATTGTTGTGGGCAAAATGCTGACTTTGTAAACCACTTAGAGGCTGAAAAGAACAATGAAGCATTATGTAAGTCTAAGTGCTTAACAGTGTCAATGTGGATTGCTGGGATTACCATCACTAAGTGTTGGACATTGTGCTTTAGTTGAAAATTGTTATTTGTAACATATATGGAAGATACTAGACTGGGGAAAACTAAGTTAAAGGATAAAACCACATTAAATAATTATATTTCAGATGGCACTTGCCCATATCCTTTGGAAGTTATGACAGACTAGATGAGTAGAAATTGAATAGTTTTTACTTTAAAAAAAAGTATTTTAGTAGCTATGCACTTTAAATCTCAAGCTTGTACTGCATGGATACTGGCTGTAGGAATCAATGGGTGCAATCCAACAGACAGCTATGGTGGCATGAGGAAAGATGCTTTAGGCTAAGTAGCTTGTATTTAGAAGGGAGAAATCTCCCTTGAGTTCAATAGGCCTGTGTTTATGCTCATACAGAATTGCTTCACATTGACTTTTGCAGTGAACACAGTTGAGTAACGAACATAGTCTTTCATTTACAATCACAATTAGAATCGAAACTTCCAGTGCTAAGTGATGCAGTTAAGTGAGGCATCATGTGACTGTGCCCAATTTTATAATCTTTTTGTTTCAGTTGTTAAGTGGAAATGACTTTCCCCATTGATTTTGCTTGTTGGAAGCTGGCTGGAAAAATCCCAAGTGGCAATCATGTGACCCGGAACACTGCAACCATCAGAAATACATGCTGGTGGCCATGTACCCACATGAGCATTGGGATGTTGCAACAGTCATGAGTGCATGGATCTGTCATAACCACTTTTTCCAGCATCATAACTTTAAATGGTTGTTAAATGAATGGTTGCAAATTGAAGATTACCTGTAGTGCAGTTACAGATGGTAAGCAATAACTCAGCTTGTTGACCGTTGTTTCAGTATTATGAAGTTATTAAAAACTAAATGCTGAGTCCTTATTCTATATATTATAGCCAGGTTTAGCAACTTCTTGGAATTTTGAAAGTGACCAAACACTTATTACAATGCTTTTAAAGCCTATTACAACATTCTCAGCTGAAAAATATATCCAAATAGCAGCACTTCTGAGATAGTTTGATGTGTCAGCTTACCTTTTCCTGTTTTTGAGGTTTGTCTGTTTAATTTATAGTTATCATGTACAAAGAAGTTTTTAATTCTTGAACTGTATCTTTGAGAATTAAATCCTATCAAAGTTCTGTTTCAGAAACTGATTTGAGTTTTTATTAAAATCTATTCCTCAATTAGCCAAGACACTTTTTATGGTGTGTATTTATTCAAATTATGATGCTCAGTACAATAATTGATTACAACACAGCATTCTTACCATTTTTGTAAATAAATAGCACCTGCACCATTAAATATCCAGATTCTCCCTATATATGTTCTTGCATAATAAATGTGTGAAAGAGTCAAGTATGTAAAAAGCTTTTATCTGTAATAAAATTTGTCCAATATGCCAACACAAACATGATATAGATACATATAAATAAAAAAGCATGGATTCTACATATTTAGGGATGGAAGAGAATACAGATATTTGCCATTTTTAAAAAAATTATGCATGTTTGTATAAATAAATATCACCTTGAAAACAAATTCAGAATGTTTAGATTTTATTTTGAAAATGCTAAAATTATAGACTACAGTGTTAATTATGTTTAATCAATTTTATTGTGCTTCCATTCCCTAGCAAAAAGATTGATTTTGGAATAGAAGCAAAAGCTTTCAATGTAGATTTCAATTGTGAAAGAAATAACACATCCTCTTGAGGTTCATGTATGACTACTGAACAATGGTCTAACATTACATTACAGTTCAAACCTATTTAACATCTAATGCTACAGATGATCTGTTTGCTAACTAGAACTTTCAAAAGCTAGCAATAAAAAAAATCACTCTAGACCAAGCAGACTTGAATTAATGACAAATTATAATAGAACAACAATTAACAATTGTGTAGCTTTTTTATTAGACAACCAGATTAATTGATTTGAATTCTGATTGTAACATATTTTATCAAAAGGAGTCTGCTCAGTAGAATTCAACCTTACTTTCTTAAAGGGTCTAGATTTTTAATTGGCATGGGTTACCCCAATCATCCAGAGTTAATTCACAAATATGGGAGCTGAAATATAGGAAACAAAAAGTGCTCCTAGATAGTGAAATTTTTAACAAGTAAAACTGAGTAATATAAAACTATGTTGCTTTCTAAACTTGTATTAAGAGAATGATTTCAGTAAATGCTCTTATTGCATCTAAATGAACCAATTATATGAATTCAGTTGATTATATAGCAACCTCCAAGCATCTGGGAATTCATGGATAAGCAGGCCTCTTAACTCCCAAAGGAAATTACAAATAAGGTTTCACATTTTATGTAAATCATTCTGAAATAATTGGTCCAGGTCTGAACTGAGACACACATTTTAGATGTATACCGAAGAAATAGGACTACTCTGTTTCGAGTAGAAGTGATTTCAGGAGTGAATATCAGCAGCTGAGAGAAAATAGTGAGAGAAGGTGCTGGGAAGTTTAGGGCCCAGGTGGGCAATGCTTGCTGGAACATCAGCAGTGGTGGCTGAAAGGAAGGAGGAAGATCTGGTAAAGTCAGGGGCAAAAAGGACATGCTATTCTAGAATATCAGTAAAGCTGCTGAGGGGGGGGGGGGAAATACCTGGGAGAAAAGACTCTTATTTATTCTTTACTAGAAGCTGCAGTGTAGAAATGGACAAAGGGGTGATATGTACTAATCTTACCCTATTCAAATTTCATCCAAAACCTAGAATAAATAAAGCTAAAGCTGAATTGTGAAGGACCAAAGAATATTTGCAGAACCTACAAAATGAAATGGAAACAAAATATTATTTCTGATTTATACACATCTCTAATTTTTACTGCCCTAATATAAACGGATAGGGGAATCCATATCATTTTTAACATTTAAAAATGGAAAAATATTCAGTTGTCTTTTGAAATTCCTAATACTGTAGAGATTGTTTCTATGTTGTGTATTCGTGATAATTTGTAAAGATAACTTTCATTTAGAAGGTGGCTGCTAACAAACCCTTCATGATTATACAATAAGCAAATATCATTAATATAATAGAACATAAATTGTCTATCCAAACTGCATGGCTCATTTCCTTCTGCCTATGCAGAAACTACAAGTTCTACTATTTTCATCCATGTAGCATATAGCAAAAATATGAAGCTCCAAACTAAAATTCTTAATAACAAACTGACTGTTGTATTTTTCATGCTATATCATTCTAATTATTTGTTAATGGCAACCAGACTAATACGGGCTTTCTTAATATTTCCCAAATGCACCTGTTTAGATCAATAATGATAGTATAGAGATTAAAAATGTTCAGTCTGCACTTTATGACTATATGAAGAGAATTGAAAGAACCATTAGGACTTCAATACACCAGTATGAAAATGCATTTACTGAAAGACAGCATTCATTATCTTCACTGTGTCAAATATCTGAACTATAAGCTTGACGCCAGAATTCACATTTCACTTTGCCTTGTTCTGTGAGATAGTGATGAAGTAGGTTTCAATTTATTCTTCTCTTAAGTTAGGTGCGTGTAGAAAGTATTTCTTTATGATTATACTTTAGAGTCAAACATTTTCTAATTATGGTCCTACTACTGTCTTCCAAAAAGCCTCCAAATAAAAGATTTAAACATTTAATGTTAGAAATGTGGTGCACCTTGACTACAATAGACAGTCTTCTTGGAAATGCAGAAGTTCACGCAAAAGGTAGAATATCATCAGGAAACAAACGTGGATTCAATTTTTTTGAGAATGAAATGCAAAAAGAAAAATGTAGGCTGCTACTACTCACATTATCATAAGCATGACTTGCATCTTGGGCAAATTAAAACAGATTTTCATCCTGTCATCTGAAGTAAAAAAAAATTGTTATCTTGAAGATGTGTCATTTTTCAAAAACAGCATGGCAATACCATTTTGCTTTCATTGTAGCTAACTGTCCTTCAAACATCTACATACTTTGGTGGACTGTAAAGCCAACTTCATATGATTAACCATTTTTTTTTTTTAAAAAAAGCTTATATACTAATAAAACTCCATAATGGCCTCCACGTTAACTGTTGCATCTGAGAAATTATAATATTCTATTGTTGCTGAAAATATACGTATATGTAGCATTCAGAAGAGTACAGTTTAGATTCTTTGTAGAAGGTTCTAAGTTTCATATATAAATTGGATGATACTGTTTGTAGCCAAGTTTCTTCCTACAAGTTGGGCAAGAATTAGAATTTCTTAGAGAATCACGGAGACACTGGCTACAGAAGACATGGCCACATTTTGTTGATACAATGAGCCGTCCATTCTGAATAATCTCTGAATAGCCATCCATGCAAATTGGGCAACTCACAGTACCTGAACGGTGGGAACTTGGAACATCATCTTCTAACAATTCCAATTCTTTACTTAGTGTGCTAGTTAAAATCACTTCATCTCTTGGTTCATCGTCATCACTACTTAATATACAGCTGTCAGGGAGTTGATTTCTAAATTCTTGATTTTGTGGTTGACAAACATTTTCTTCAACAATCACAACTGAATCATTGTGTGTCAAATCAACTACTATTGGTTCTGAAGATTCACAAGTTAGGTCAACTACTTCTTCACAAGTGTTAACTTCAACATCAATTGGTTCTTGGGAAGCTGTTTCAGAACCTGTGTTACTAACTGCACTTCTTTTACAAGTTTGTCTAGAATTAATTGTTCCTCCACAGCGCTTTTTCTGTAACTCGGCCTTCTTCATTCTTTCACTAGGAATCGAGTTGGGAGCTGTGGCAACTACTGGCACAAGACCATTTTCAGTGCTAGAAGAAGCTATGTTGGTACTGGGAGGCTGCAAGAAGGCTATGGTAGAAGTAGATGGTGTTGAGCAGGAGAAAGAGGAGCAGGAGGGAGCAATATTGGAAGATGGTCCTACAGATTTGACCTCAAAGACTCCAGCTAGGCTTGATGGGCCAAGGCCTCCTTTTTTATTTTTCCGACGCTTGGTCCCACAGCGCTTGGTATCAGCTGGGCTCATGGTTGGCTATAGGCAGGGAAAACCAAATTCCCAATAAACAAGCAGTCTAGGAGTAAAAGAAATATATGAGTAAAACAGATGAAAGTAAAAATCCACTACATGTGCTTCCAACTGATGAACCAAAGAACAAGAGTACTAGCCATACTTTACTATGCAAATTATTTTTAAACACCACTAATTTTCTTTGTATAGATCATTATCAATGTTATTTGTTATAACTGAAATTATACCTTTTGACCAGGAACAAAGGTAGCGCGTATTGTATGCCCTTAACCCATTTCCCCCCCATAACAACAAACCTGTGAGATAGGCTGAGCTGAGAAATAGTGACTGAACCAAAATTACTTAAGACTAAAGTTGGATCTTAACCATCACATATGCTGGCTCTAAATTTAGTCAGCTTCTAGTCTTATGTTATAGTTAGAATAGCAGTTCCTATTATTTCTGGAATGTAAATTGCATAAATACATTTATTGCCTTAGTGCTTACCCAAATAAGCTTATGTTTAAAGTAGGCTTATTTTTTCAGTGAGTCAACAGTAAGTAAAGTTGAAAGTCTGCAGATTTATCAACAAAAAACTACGTAAGTCACCAATAGATCTATATTTAACAAGAGCCAGAGAAGATAGAAGCAGAATGTTCATATTTATTTAGCATTCTCAGTCTAAAGAATTGTTTATATTCCACTTCACTGAAAAAATAGCAAGCAGAATATTTATTACAAATTCTGAAAATAATGTTTCTAATGTTTAGAAATTCTAAAGTATTACAAAAACAAAATTTAGGTAATACCTATATTTTTAAAATCTTAATTATGCCAGTAAAAGTTTGATGAAAGAAGAATTTACAGGACTACTCCACCACGTGTAAAGGAGTGAATTTTGAATTTGAATAAGATTTGCCTAAGAATAAAATTACTTTAGATCAGGGTTATCACGCTTGCGGCCCATGGTCTGGATGTGTCACGTGCTGGCCAAGCCCATGTCTAGTTTAGCGAAGCGGAAAAAAGTTGTGATACATCATGTAACGCCACTGTGACACCACGAGTTTGAACCCCTGTTCTAGATATATCAGCAAGTTGAGAAGAAATTGACCTAGAGGCCAAGCCAATGGACTATGAATGGTGAAATCCAGCTTCTAGTCCCGCCCTACACATCAGAAGCCAGCTGGGTGACTTCGGACCAGTCACTTCCTCTCAGCCCTAGTAGAGAAGGCCACAGCAAGCCACATTCAAAAATGTTGCCAACAAAAGATAAAAAATAACTCAAAGGCTTTCTTCACTTCAAACCCAACAAGTTAGCACAGGTTTTTAAAAATTCCAATTTAATATTTCTCTAAGCTATTGAAAAGCCAATGTAGGCTTTTACATGTTATTAACTATTGTGAAACTAACTAGTTAGCTTAAATATATAACTAGTTAACTGCTATGATATATATAGTATGTACTATAACTAGTATATTTAAATCACAATCAACTACAACTAATTCAAGTTCAAAGATCAAATGCAATCATCAAATTCAGACAGGATGACAAGAATTACAAAATTGAAACAAGGTTATCCCAGTTCAACACAATTACAGGAAATCCAATGGGTCCACCTTTTATTTGAATTCATTCAGTGAATGGGGGGCACCACCTTTGAATAATTGATTTGCTTATTTTCAAAATATTTTGTTAAGAAATCTCTTATATTAAACCATGATTCAAATGAAAGTACTAACTCAACTTTCTGTAGAATTGGCTACGTGTGCCCGTTTATCTATTTATAAATATTAACAGAATGTCCTAACTTAGACAAATAAGGAACAGATAAGATATTTACACTAATTTAACCTTTTTATATTATTTCATTGCTTAAGCTAAAATCTACTTTAGTAATCAAGAAAAATAAACTCGGACTTTTTGCTGCTTTCATTTGATTGATCATTAGATTTGGAAATATAGCATTCCCACCACTAAAGAAGTGCAAGACTATCAGCTAGTTAACAACTGACAAATGAAACTGGACAAATTCTTTATAATCTTTATAATTCTATACACTAATTTATCAAAACTAAAATATATCTTCAGTCAATTCTCATTTGGTAGCAGATTTAGCCGTCAGCTGTCCCAAAGGAAAAATGAAAGCAGAGGCATATTCTCTGTATCAGATGAATTTTTTTGCAGCAGTTAGAAAAGATGATGATGCAGGTCTAGACAGACCAGTGGTTCTCAACCTTTTCTTGGATGGTCCCTTTAAATACCTTTTGTGACCATGGACCTCCAAGAATTAGGATTTAAATCATAAAAAATTTTCAAGCCTTTGTGGATTCCGTATGATGACATTGCAGCCTCTTACAGGCTCAGTAGTTTTCAACACAACAGGTTGAGAACTACTGAGATAGGCTATTGATATAGATCATTAAAAAGATGTGCAGCTTGAAGAGAAATGGACCATTTTGAATATACAATTGTCATCTATTCACTTTTATCATGAACATGTGAAATAAAAAACTACTAAACATTAAACTGGCACACAAAAAAAATATTCAATGCTATTACCAAAATGATTACATAACCATCCTTAGAAAAACAAACTTGTTAAAAAAATAATAACATATTTTATATATTTCACACAACAGCATTACATTCAACAGGAATCATGAATCAGTCTAAAATTTTAAAATTACTATTGTTAAAAGATAAGCAGCTTTTTACTCCAAAAATATTTTCACTTTCTGTTTGACAATAAAAAAACTAAAAAGGCAACTGTGAGCTACTCATAATGTAATGCCTCGGAAACAGAAGCAAATACTAATTTGCTATATCTGCTATCTCTTCTCTTAATGACTGTTTTCAATTACTGCCAAATGGTGTTGTCCTGGTTTGAATATACCATATTATTTCCCCTCCCCCCATCTAGTTTTGTTGCCTCAATTAAACCAATAGGGAAAATATCCATAATGATTTGCAGCAGGAGTCAGCTGGGGATGTAGGGTAGATTCTGATTTTATATACATGGTTATTTTTTTAGACTAGTCTTGCCTTCCTAGTATATCTTATTTGCACAGCATACAAATTAAAATAGAAATATATTGTAAGGCACAAGGATAGAATAGTCCTGAAATGAGGGAGACAGATCCAGCCATGATGCTAATCAAGTCATGGAGTATTAAATATGCAAGGTACCTTGCTTGAGAATTAGATCTGTTGCTTAGTACATGAGAGTGGCAGGATGAGAACAACAAAATAGACAAATACAGGGAAATGGGCAAAAATAATCCCATTTATGGGCAAAAAGAAAAAAAAGCAGAAAATTGAAAACAGTAGGAGAAAATCTTTATTAGGCTACAGACCAAAATACAATAGTAGAAATGAAATAGTTGCTTTGGCAAATAAAGGGGCCAAATAAGTAAATACAAATCTATACCTATAATTTACTATAGAATTAAAAAAATATGTTAATCTCAGTCATAGTGATTACCTCAACCAAATTCTATAAAAACTAGAGCTAGGGGCTCCTTTTTGTTGCTATCAGTCATCTACATTGGTTTTAATTTTATATCATTCTGTTAAAATATATGAACCAAACCCAATGAATACAAATAGTAGGAAATTTTCATTTCTTTAACACATACCCTACCAGGGTTTAAATTAGAGAAATGTGTGTATAAGGGGGGTAAGGTGAAATTTAATATTAAGGTTAGCTGAAGTTAGTTAACTAATCTGTTTGTGTTCCTTGTATTCAATCTATGTTAACTTTATGTATTCAAATAATGAATGCATAAAGGTATGATGGTGTTCATAACATTTTCAAATGAACTGATTTTTATCAGCCTGCTTATATAAGAAATTCTAAGATCCACCTTTAATTTAATTGAAATACTTTCTCCTGAGATAATTGAGAAACCTTTAAAGTTAGTGCAAGGTGATGCCTTAACTTCTACATCAAACTGGCTCTCATAACCCTATATGCAAATTCTTCAGAGTAATAGCCACTGACTATCTCTATTTCTTAGGAAATAATCTTCAGATTCATAGATTTAGAGAAAAGTATTTTTACTAGGAAAGAACCAAAAGCAAGAAATTTCAGGCAAAGGAGGCAAAGCGCGCAAAAACAGCAACTTGAAACAAACTGTATAGCCCAACCCCCTTGTAGCTAGGCAACCATAGACTACTGAATACCAGAGCTAGCAGATATGGCCTTGGACAGTTAAGCAAATTCCAGGCCGTAATTGCAATGCAATGAAAATTCTCCACTGATTCCCATTTAGAATACTTAGTGTTTCACTCTTTAGAATTAATTTAAATGTTATTTAATGGATATTTTCCCATTTTGCTTCATTAGTTTTTGTCTCTTAAGCTATTTATCGCTTTGCATTTTATGCCTGCTACTTAACATTTGATCTTAATGGCAGACTCTTGGTAAAAATGAGAAAGCAAGTCACAAGGGAGAAAGTATTATCCTAGTTATCTGAAATGTGTGCAGTTATCCTCAGGAGCACCTGGGGATGCTATGGTATGGAAAGGCAATCATGCTTTTTTTTGTCTACAACAGCACAGCAGTCATTTTACTTTCTAAGCCAGCATAAAAATAGCAGAAGAGTGTAGAGCCTTCCCCTTTACTATGGCTAGTATTTAGGTGGGATTCCGTGGTTAGAATGCAGAATTGCAGGCTAATTCTGCTGACTGATTCTCCCTGGCTCAAGATCAGCTAAGCCTTTTGAGGTCGGTAAAATGAGGACCCAGACTGTTGAGGGCAATATGCTGACTGTTAACCGCTTAGAAAGGACTGTAAAGCAATGTAAAGCAGTATATAAGTCTAAGTGCTAAGTACTTTTTTTCTACCTAAAGAACCATTCAATTTGGTGGGAGAGAAGTATGTCCATTAAAAATTATTCTTTGGAATAATTAGAATGTAATTCTATGTATTTCTTCCATTAGTTCTCTCTCCCATCAATATATTACCTAAGTGTTCTAGTTAACAGTCACCGTACTGTCAACAATTTACTATGCAATAATCTTGGAGGAGGTAAGATAATGATTTTATCTTGGAATGGCACTTGGCATTCTTCTATGCTGTCTAGATGGTTAAGGTATCTGACCTTGCCATTTCTATGTTTCGTACAGGAAGTCCTTGACTTAAGGTCGCAACTGAAGCAAGACAATTAAGTAAACTTAATTTTGTCCCATTTTACCACTTTCTTGCCACAATTGTTAAGTGAATCACTGCAGCTGTTAAGTTAGTAACAAGGTTGTTAATTGAATCTGGCTTTCCCATTCTTTGCTTGTAAGAATGTCACAAAAAGTAATCACGTGGTCCCGGGACACTGCAACATGCTAGTTGACAAACATCCAATTTTTTATCACATGATCATGGTTATGCTGTAACAGTTGTATGAAAAACATCATGTCACTTTTTTAAATACTTGTAATTCTGAATGGCCACTGAACAAATTGTTGTAAATTGAGGACTACCTGTATTACCAGTAGGCAAAGCAGCATTCATAATGGAAAAAGTGGAACAATTTCATTCACATATGGAGATTCATTTTTTAAATTGTTTTGTCCCCCCCCCCCCCATGAACATTCATAGACTAGGACTTATTTTGTGATAGTTTTTACTTTCCACCATTTCAAATGTCTGGTTCCTCTGTGTTTAAAAAATTTCTGGCCATTTTAAAAAGTAATTTAAAGGATGTATCCCATTTTTTCTTGGTCGATTGATTATGAGTGTTCTGGAATAGTAAAATAATTATTTTAAAAATAAAATAGCAACAATCTGGTACTTTAGTAAAGTTGTCCCCTTGTCTAAACTGTAGAAAGCCTGGGGATGTTGGTGCTAAACAAGAAAAGAGGTAGAGAAAGAAATGGGTTAAAAGGAATTTGGAAAACAAAAGTGCTAATGACAGTAGTCATTAGACAGTAGCTAATGACAGTAAAGGCTGAGTAAAGGCTAAAGACAGTAAAGACTGAGATTAGTTGGTGATCAGGAGGAGGAGTTGGGTGGCCATATAAATATAATCAATTAATAAATACAGATATTTCCCAAAGCCCAAAACATATCTTCAATTGCTCCAAAAGGTTATCTGACTTCGCCTTTAAAATAACAAGTAGTAAAGCAAAACAAATTTAACATATACTGAAACAATGAGTTTAAGGAAGAAAATAAAACTTGTATAGGGGCTTGGAAAAAGACAGATATTAAAAAAGAGTTTAAAATGGAAATGGAGCCAAACCCTTCTCTGTCGATGCTATGTCATAGCTCAGCAATAAAAATTAAATCTCCAAATAAATGACTCGTGAAATCCAGTTCTCCATTAATCTAATAACGCTGGTAGTGGAGGAGAAGAAAGCATATATGCAAATATTTACTAACCACTTCCTGCCCTTCCTGAACAACAACGAGTTCCTCCCTTCCGTTAAGCCTAAATTAGAGGGCCTCGAAGTAGTCCAGACAAAGCCTGTTTTTAAGATCCTGGCTGTCTGCCTAATCCCAATTCCATCCTCAATCTGTCCAAATGTCTCTTTTGCCACAGAATCCATTTTGGGAAGAAGCCTCTGCGGGATCTTCTGTTCCGTCCGATCTCCTTTAAACAATGGGAGACGGAAAGGCTAGGAATACAAAGCAAAGGCACACCTTCCTTCCCCACCTTCCCACGTCCTTTGTCCCACTTGGTTCTCCCAGTGAAGCGCCGCTTCGAAGTCCACAGCCCATCCCAGACGGGCCCCAATCACAACCGGGACAATGGCAGCCCCTAACCCGAATAACGCAGGCCTTTTCTCAAAGGCGACACCCCCGCCGGCCATGAAGCTGCACGGCTCAAACTCACTAACCACACCCTGAAAAAGAGCCCTTGTCTTAAACGCACCACGGGCCACTGCCGAAGCGGGAGAAGGCCGTAGGCGGCCCCTTCTTCCTAGCAGCCACCTTTCGAAAACCAACTGCCCAGCTCTTGGCAGCCTCGCTCACTTCCTCCTCTGTCCCAGCCAGCTTTTAATGCGCCTGCGCCAGATGCTCGTTCCTCTTACGAGGCGCCGCCTCTATATGGGCCTTTGGCGCACGCGCGAAGTTCCATTATTTTTTCTCTCTCCCCAACGTGACTTAAAGCGGAAAAGGAAATGGAAAGGTCAGGCGGTGACGTCGTCAGCGGAGGGGGGGGAAGAGCGGAAGGTGGGGAAGAGCGGAAGGTCAGGGTGCCGCGGAGCGGAAGTAGGAGCCGGAGCGCGTCCGCCATTGTGGGAAAGCCCGGAGCCCGGAGTAGAGGTGGGAAGTCGCGCTGCGTCCGGCGGGTGGCTTTGGGAGGCACTGACCAGGACAGGAGGGTCCGGGCTGCGGAGACAATCAGCCAGCGGCGGCGGGGAAAGTAGAGGAGGCGGAAACAGCGACCACGACGACCTGAGGGAGAGGAGGAGGAGGCCCAAGCGGAGCGGGGTGAGGGGGATTGCGGCTCCCCGTGAAGAATGTCAGCCACCAGCGTCGACCAGGTACCGCCTTCTCGCGGCTTCGTGGTTCCCGAGTGGAGGATCCCCTCGTCCCGCCTTCCTTCCGTTGGTCATAGCGGGGATCCGAGCCCGCTACATCCGAGACTGTGGGACTCCTCCCCTGCTCCCAGGACCGCCCCTTCTGCAGGCCTGGAGGCCGCTGGGCCTGGGGCCTTCCTGCCGAGGCTCAACGATTCCATTTGCTTGTGTTCACGGGAGGGCAATTTATTCGCTAGTCTCTTAAAATCCACGACCTCCGGCCCTTTCCTTGCTCGGGCTGGTCCCTGGCCCTCTCTGACTGTGGTTGGACGTGGCTGTGGAATTCGCAGTTAGTCGTTGCCGTTTGTTCTCCATTGTACAGTATTTTCTGCTGGCCTTTTGTTGCCGCGCTTCTTTTCTTCTCCCCCTCCCCCCAATATTTATTTTTCTTGCTCTTTTGTCGCCTTAGGGTAATATGGCTATTTTTTTCAGATAGTATGGCTTTGTTTAAATGCAGTGCTATATTTTTCATACACTGTTTTTTGCTTGCTTATTTTTTTCCTTTCCTAATTTTGCTGTTTTCATTCTTCTGTGCTTTTAACATTCCATTCCACCTTCTTATCTTTATGGGGGCTGTTTTTCTCCTTGTGCTCTTGGCAACCATCTAATGAACTTCTATCTCCCTGTGTACACATTATCTTTTTAAAAGATATTTGAAAACTGTTCAAATATTTGATACTGGAAGTCTGTATTGAATAGCCAATTTAATAGACATCAAAATCAGTCACATCAGAGTCAGTATAACAATCTCAGATTTGAATTTTCACTTTTGAAAAATACTTTAGTATTTGTCAAAATTAGGCAAGTATAGATTTTTCTGCATTGATTTTATGCTTCACCAATACAAGGAAATTATTACAATTTCAAAGTCTCTAAGTCTAATGGGATAGAGGAGAAAAATGGGAATAATATACAGTGGACTGTTTATAATCATGTTATCACAGTGGAATGTTAATTTTTAGCTATGCTTTAATGATAAATCTAGTGCTTAAATAAAAAGTTCTAATAGTTTTGTGTCTTATTGCTTGCGCTAATAGTGTACTTTTATGTTTAAATATTAAACTATTATGTATCTTTTAAAGTGTATAGTTCTTGTGATATTTCACGTACTAACCCGTTTAGAATTCATTAGATGCTTAGGTCCTAGTGTTTACTATTTTTAAAATAAGATGACTTATTTTCTATATTTAATTTATTGTTATTTTATTTCATTGCTCACAGAGACCTAAAGGACAGGGAAATAAAGGTAAGATGATTTTTCTTTTGTTACAATCCCAGTGAATTGTTATAATTATTTAATTAATCTGAAAAATGTCTATAGGGAGTGAGGATATTCATTTGACAACTTTTATTTAGTAAATGATTCATTAGGCTACACCAATGAAATTCTGCAATTTGTTCACATTTCTAATAAACTTGAATTACCTAAATGTTTTGCCATTTTCTTTATTTCTGCCATCAGAACAAATAGGACTAATCGACTATTCGAATGACGTAGGTTCTTTATTATTTTCTTTTGCCTATTGATTTTCCAGTTCAGATATTAAGTGCCTCAAGTACCATTCAACTTTAATTAGGTTTGATATAATTGCATATTTTTTCAGTTCATCTTAGCATCTAAATTAAATTAATTTAAGGAAATTCATAAAAAGATTTTCATTTCCTTTTCATTCCATTCCTTGAAAGCTCAGGAGGAAGGCATTTAGATTAGAGTTTAAATTTGAAAAGAAGTGGAACACATAGGCTGGATACATGGGCTGGATCTCTGTTTGGTTTGGACAGTTTTTCTTCAGCATCCCCTTGTTATGCATTTTACATTGATCAGGATATATCTAAAGTTGAGTGTTTTGAAGAAGAATGATGGGGTTTTGTAATTTCAGGGAGATAAGAGAATGTGAAAGGTGTTTCAATCTTTTTTTTAAGCTAACTTACAGTTGAAAACTTTTGTTTTTAAAAATAGCATTCCAAAGACTTCTGTGGTGATTTGGTACAGTTGTCATTTTGCTTTCTGATAGCTTAAGTAAGCCATTTTTGTTCTTTTTATTTATTTGTGGATGACCACTGTAAACTTTTATCCTTGAATTCTAGTAACTAAAGTCTGTGCATGGGTTTGGCCTTGTGTAGATAAAAAGAAAGCTGTACAAGACTAGAAAAACCTTGCATAAACATTTAAAATTATACACAGTAAACACTGTGTCAACTAAAACTGTGTGATATAAGTGTGCACATCACTGAAATGATAAATTCCAACAGGGTTTGCTATCAGACATTTCTTACAGTTCTTTGCCAATAGTTCTTTAGAGCTATTAACATTGATAGCATCCATCACAATAAAACACTTTCAAGTTTGAAGGATGAAACGAAGAAATGATTATGATATCTTTTTTCTGGAATACACTCAGTCATCTCAGGTTGGCTTATTTCTCAGCACAAGGATGCATAAATGTATTGTTTAAACATTTCCATGTCAGAAGTATACAGAAATAATTTCTATAAATTCCCTATAGTCCATACTTCTTGTTTTAAAGATTATTCCCCAGACGATTTACATAAGTTTAAAAAACACCGCAAAACTGTGAAAAAACCTCATTAAAATAACATCAAATAGTAAGAAAGATGTGATGCCTAAAAGTGTTATGAAACATTAGACAGTTGAAAGTTTTATACATTTATGCAAAAGATACATATGCTGATAATATTTTAGAGAATATTTTGCATATGCGTTAAACCACAGGATTGAGGCAATGAATTGAAAGCAAAGCTGTGTATTTTGTCTTTCAGACACTGGTAATTGAACTGAATAAATTAAAACACTGTTAATAACATGGTTGTACACAGTTTATAATATTATAAATTAAGATGGCAACTAGTAATGTTCTTGTTTTAATCATTCATGGTTTATGACAAGGTTTTGGCAGTTTATTATTATTATTGCTCTGAACATATTTGTACAGCTCATTTACAAGTAAAAGACCTAAATATATTAAAATGAGTTACTAGCTTCATTATACTTTATATAATTATTTGCTTTTAATAATTGATAAAATATATCTATAGAATCAATGTCAGATTGCTTATATTAGAATTCTCAATAAAATCCTGAAATGTCTGTTAATCTGATATTGCATTGCACAGCACATTTTGCTTTAATTTTTAAAATAAATTGCTAATAGAAGTAAAACCCATTATTTATTTAGTATTTATTCAGTTTATATGCCAGTTAAATTATTGAGATAACTATGGTTGATTACAATATATTAAAGCAATAAACCAAGGAGCAAATAAGATTTTTTTAATTATATTTTTTTTACTATATTATGGAAAGAAATACCAAGAACTAAGGAATGCACTGTATTTATTTGTATTTGTAGTTCTTTTAAATTAAATAAGCATGATTGAACTTCATGATGATAGTCAAAATATCTTCCAGTGAAACAGGATGCCACACCTTTACATTCTATATATATTAATATTATCACTGAATATTACATTGAATTAATAGTAAGTGTGCTTTCTACTTTGTGGTTTAGATTTTTAACAGCTAAATTTCAATTAGGGAGTAAATTAATCAGACTTGCAATATTTTTTGTTCCAAAATTTGTTCTGAGACATACCAGTTATTGATTTGATATTTTTTAAAAAATATTTTTTTAGTTCTTATGAGCTAGTAGCATATGTTCGTGTTCGTGTTATATGGCATAGTTGATTCCTGTAAGGTGAATCACAGGATAAACTACTGTTGTCTTTCTCTGAAATACTTGGTAGAGAATTGTGCCTTTCTCTAAAAATTGTATCGCACATTTACATCTTTTTCTTTTGCTTACTCTGTCAGATATTCTATTAGAATGAATTGTACCAATTTTGGTATGTACTTGTTTTGAATATTATTAATTTTAAAGTTAGTGTTTGCACTTGCAATATTATGTGACTTATATTTTTGACTTGTGGTTTTTAACAAACCCAATTGTTTTTTTCCTTTCAGTACAGGAATTGTGCAAAGTGATGTAAATCATGTTAGAAGATTCAATGTTTTGAGCAGAGAAAAAACTTTTAGGCTGTAATTTACAAAAATATATGTAGAAAGAATTTAAGAAAAAAAGTCTAATGAAGAAAATATGAAATTGAAAGTATGTTAGAAATAGAATTTTAAAGAAACTAATAAAATGAAAATGTGATTCTTGAGTGTCATGTAGGACTGCAATAAAGCTTATTGTGGAGTCTTGGGTGCTGTCTGAGATTGGTTGTTTGCTTGCCATTGTTTCATTGCCCAGTTAAGTAATACCATGAGTGCACTAGGTACTGGCACTGATGATGTTGTCTAGTCAGGTAATGAAACATCTGCAAACAAACAACGAAGCTCAGAGACCATTAAGGACTCCACGGTTCAACCCTGAGCTACAGATATTGTGTTGATATCTGTATTTATATCCATTTTGTAACCCAAATATTAGGCACATTTTTGTCTTCTCCAAAATTGGCTATTTGTGACAGAAAAGAGAATACTTAATGGTGATGTATATTAAAAGGATAAGTAACTTTATTACAGACTACCAAGCTTATCAAAACAAAAGGTGAGATACGTTGGATATATAGCTCAACAATCTGGTTTCAATAGAATATTAGAGCAGAGTATAAATCTGTTAGCATAATCATTGTAATAAGGGGATGCAGTACCTAATCTATAAACTAGATTGCCAGTTGAATGGTTATAGTTATATATTTGTGAATTCTTTTATTGACAAGTTAAATTGTAAACCTTAATATCCATTCTGGTTACCAGGAATTCAGTGTATAAGCACTACCTTTTGAAAACATTTCCCCTTCATTTTAAGTTTGGAATTAAAATGTTCTAATTTTTATATAAGGATTTGGCAGATTGCTATCTAATCCCTACCTATACCTTTAGTACGCCTTCAGTGCAATCTCACTTTTTAAAAAAATCATTGTTGCTTGTTGCTAGAAGTGGAAACCAAATAGAACACTTGGAAATATTGAGAATATACGGTATATCTGTCTTGAAATTCTCGTTTATGCATTGTGATGTCTTTGTAGAGAACAGGCAGACATGGAACAATACACAGGCAGATTATTAAAGCCACATTTATAGGACCAGTTACTTTTATATTATAGTTTTTATGGTTCAAATTCATTGGTATTGGCTTTTTTAAAAATCAGTTTTTGTCATATTACTTCAAGCTACATTTGAAGTAATATATAGGAAATCCGGCCATTTGTCCATCTAGGTCAGTATTGTATCACTGAATTTCAATCAGGAATTTTACATAGTGATTGTGTGATTGAGTCTGAGATTACTTATGTATAAAGCAAGTAGAAATACTTTTTAATACAAGCATTCGCTGATTTCATTTTTGAAATAAAGTTATTGTAGATATATGTTGGAATGTCGCTGTACTAGAAAGTGAATTTTAACAGCAAAGCTGGATTTTTTGCTGTTATTCAATCTATTTCAGTATAGAAAAATTAAATTGGCTGCTTTCAGTAAGCCATTCATCTATTCTCTCTCTTACGAACTTAAGGGAAAAATGCAATCATGGTATACTATACAAGGTAATTAGATAACTTAGTATACATATAAAGTGCTGTATAATACTAAACAGTGTTTAGTTAAAGACCAGATCAGTGCTGTAATTGCACTTCTTTATGAATCCATTGAAGGTCTCTTGTTCTGATATACATACTTCTCCAAATTAGTTTGTTTTCATTAGGGCCGTCTTACAAAAAATATTTCAGGCTTTTTTTTTCTTGCTTTATATTCTAATCCGTGGCCATTGAAAGTGTAAAACTCACCCTTCCACCTTCTATTTATGTAATATTTTCCCATTTCCATCTCTTTTCTGGATGATCCTATAAATACAGAGTGCCAACCCTTTGCAGCTTTTTGATTTAAGGATTCCACAATACATGCATGTTACCTATTATGATTTATTTTAAAATGTTATGATTTCCATTAGATGTTCACAGTGACACACAATGCTTTTATGTTATTTCTAATTTTAGTTGCATTTCAGTTTCAGTGCAAAACGGTTCGATTCATCAAAAGGATGCAGTAAATGATGATGATTTTGAGCCATATCTGAGTAGCCAGACAAATCAGGCAAGTATTTACCAAATTATTACATTTCTTGGAACTCTGTAATAAGTAATAAAATAGATTGCTTTAATTATCTAATAACAATAAAACATAACTTTTCAAAGATTTCATATCCCATGAATATTTTGTGGAGTATAAGACACACCAAGATTTTGAAGAGGCAAATTAAAAAAAAAGTTTCTTCACTCTGCAGACCTCCCAAAGACGGCCCATTTTTTCCCCAAAAGGGGCATGATTAGCCTTTAGGAGGCTTGTAGAGTGCTCTGGGGGGGTGGGGAATGTAAACCGAGCAAAATACAGCCCGTTTTTTTGTCAAAAAAAAAAAAGGGCATGCATAGCCTTTAGGAGGCTTATAGAATGCTCCTGGCGGCTGGGGGGGGGGGCAAAAAATGGCCCATTTTTTGCTCATTTCTGCCCTCCCCAGCACCCAGGAGCACTCTGAAAGCCTCTTAAAGGCTATGCATGGCCATTTGGGTGAAGGGGACGGGGTTTCGGGAGGCAAAAAATGCTGTATTCACTGTATAAGACGCATCCAGATTTTCGGCCTCTTTTTGAGGGATCATACTCTGAAAAATACGGGACTTATAAAACATTGCTGCCTTTTTGGTACGTGCCAATGAGTTAACTTTATTTTTCCTTAAATTCTTTTACAATCTAAATACAAAGGGTATACCTTGCAGTGGACATGGATGGGAAACGAGCTTAGTTAATACACATTTCTTGTGGCTATTTTCATTCATATAATACTCTTAAGCAGAAGAGCATTTTTAAAGTTATACATTATATTTTCAAAGAGCATGGTTAATTTTATTTTTTTTAATGAAAAATAAAAACAATGGGAGGGAGGAGTTTGAAGCCTTGATTAATTCTTGCCTGAATTATTAACCAGAGCTGTCTAGCTAGTCTTAATTAAACTCATGGGGTGCTTCTGTTGTTTTCTTCTTGCTCTACAAAGGTGGCTATTTAACAAAGGCCATAGGCAAAGATAAGGATAATGAACCAGGATTTGCATATGTATATGTTTAGTTATTCTATTCTAGCTCAACCCTATTGTCTTAGAGTTTCGCTGATATATTATATAATTTTTTTCTCAAGCAGCTGCAAAGAACTAACTTAAGGCCTTGTTTTTCCCTGAAAAACTCTTAATTTGCTTCTACTGAAGTTCTGGATGTTTCAGTGTAGCAGAAGTCAAGGAAGTTTTTTTTCATCCAGGTTTGCCTAAGGCAGTAGGAGCAAAACTATATGTGTACAATAGAGAATTTGATGGCGTGGTCTTCTGAATGTCTTTTCCAACTGAATGGCCTTGCAACTACCTAGATCAGTGATGGGCAACCTTTTTGGCGTGGTGTGTCAAAAATCGGCAAAAAATCGAGCATAACTCGCGTTGTGTGTCACTTCGACAAAAACATAATTTTGCGCAATTTATAGTTTAAACTACAAAAATATATAATTGCAATATAATTGTATTTAATAAACCAAAAACAAATTATTTAACATAGCTGCTTAGTAACTTCTTTGTTCATCAGTCGATTTCGTATGTTGCCCTTGATATTATTATCAGTATCACTTACCAACGGTCCTGCTTAGCAACCAAAATGTTGGCTCAGAAACTCTGGCATTGAAGCGTGCAAGTCTTAAAGCTGTCAAGTTACAAGAACCTTGCACCCCTAACCCTTTAGGAAAAAAACCCCAGGGGTCTTCAAACCTGACAGCTTTAAGCCTTGTGGACTTCAACTCTTCAACTAAAAGAGAGACTGATAAATATTAAAAAAAAATAAAACCAAAAAGCAGCTACTGCAGTGGCTTAGAATTTTACTCAATTACTGTTGAGCCCATGGAAAGTTCTGCAGCCCCAGGAGCAAAGGAAGGGGGACGGAGAGAGAGAGATTGGCTGTTTGGGGTGCTTGAAACCACCTGGCCCTCCCCAAAGGAAACCCTCATTTGCAGGATGAGCCTCGACTGGCTCTGCCCAGCGGGGTTACCCCAAGCGCCATTGGGCAGCGACGGATGCTTATCCTTTTTCCTTCGGCTGCTTCAGCTGGGACTTCAGACACCCCAAGGGAGGGACTTTATCGGGCCTCCCCCTCCCCACCCTTTGAATGAAGGTGTGATATGGCTCCTCCATCCCTGCTCTTTAACCCAGCCAGAATTACAGGAGGGCTGCCCCCGTTCTGCTTTCCGGGGTGGATCTTAGCCGAGGGACACCAAGACCCCAGAATGGGTGGGGGGTGGGGGAAGAGCTTCTTGACGGAGGCCACGATCGACTTTTGGAAGTTGTGTTTTCGTTTAATAAGATTAACCTTTGGATGTGTTTGTTCCGCTCGGCCAGCGGCGTTTTCTCCCACTTAATCCCGGCGGATCCTGATATCTGAGCTGGAAAACTGCAACCCCCCGGAAATGATGACGCCCCGCTGAGTAGCTGGGACTTGCAGAAAAAGGCTGCAGAGAGAGAAGCGTTCGATCCGTAATCCGTCTGTGGGGGGCGCTGGGGACAGGCCGGGCCCCTTCTTCCCATCTCTATCCCCCCCCCACTCTTGAGGGACAAGCCCTTTCCCCTGTCCCAACGGTGGAATTTGAGGCTACCTCTGCTTTCCCTCTCCCTCCCTCAGTTGTGCAGCAGCGGCAGCGGCAGCTCTCAGCCTGGGCGGCAGCATCACGCAGGCTGTGGAAGGAGGAGGAGGAGGAGGAGGAGGAGGAGGGAACCAACCAAAGAGAGGCTTTTACCGAGTCTGCGCCCCACAGCCAGGACCGTCCTGGCGCCTCAAGCCGCGTTTCTTCCTGCAAAGCCCTTCTGGCGTCAAGCGGAACTCTCGGGTTGCCCGAAGGGCTTTGCAGGAAGAAACGTGGCTTGAGGCGCAAGGACGATCCTGGCTGTGGGGCGCAGACCCGGTAAAAGCCTCTCTTTGGTTGGTTCCCTCCTCCTCCTCCTCCTCCTCCTCCTCCTTCCACAGCCTGCGTGACGCTGCCGCCCAGGCTGAGAGCTGCCGCTGAAACAAGTTTGGGGAGCATGTGCGTGTCACCCGAAATGGCTACGCGTGTCAGCACTGACACGCGTGTCATAGGTTCGCCATCACTGACCTAGATAATAGTGATTGATACACCATTCCTGTGATTGTCTCTGCTGCCTTCTGTAACTTCCAGCTTGGGATTGCAGTTTTATTGCTTATTATTGCTAGTTGAGCATCATAGCAAGCAGTATGTATTCAATTATAAATATTTGATTTTTGACACTAAACAAATGCCAATTTAAATGCTATTTAATATGCATAGGATATTTATATAATTCTGACAAACAGAATTAGAATGTTCATCTGCCAATCAATGTATAAGCTTTCAGTTGCAGCCACGTTTTCTGTCATTAGTTTTTGTCTCCTACTTCATCAGGACTTATCACATGGTATCAGTAATACAGAGAGTCCTTATATTTGGGATTGGCAACTTCGTTGCTAAGCAATATAGTTATTCAATGAGATATCACATGATATCTCATGTCTTATGACTTTACTGCCAGTGTCTCCTTTGACTCTGGTTGTCAGAAGCCAGCTGTAAAGCCCTGAAATGATGATCACATAATTGCTGCAATGGTGGTAAACAGCCACTGGTTGTGAAGAAGCCAAATGATGCAGTGGTCAGTTGTAAAAATACTTTCCAGCGTTGTCGTAGAGATCTATTGGACACAGTTCCCTCTCCTCTATTTTTAAAAAACACTAGAAATCATACCTGGAATCTTGTGCAACAATGCTAATATCTCACAAGGGTTTGTGATAAGAGCATTTCAGGCATTGTGGGAACTTTGCATGCCTTGTTGGGTATGATTAAATTTTGGCTTACTGTTTTCCTGGTGAAAGTCATAGTTAAAAATTTGGAAGATGTTGAAATGTTAAAATATGTTGAGTTTTTTTCAATGCAAAAAAGTTCTTTGTGATGTGTGCTTGTGACGAGACAATTGTATGTGTTTCTGCCCAGGTAGTAGGTGATTTGAGCATCATATTTGCATTGGAATACAAGAAACATTAATTCATATGATAGTTTTTTAATATGATGGTTTGAGTGCGCCAATAAAATGGCCTTAAATTTCATTCCCAATTAAACAAGAACTAGGCTTGAAATTGTCCCCTTCATCCTAAGATAGCTAGTTAGCTAGCTGTGTGTAAGTGATATGATTAATTATTTATACTTCAGGTCAATGTTGTTTTACGCAAATTTTTAGTTTATGCAAATCCCAGCCATATGAGGGCTCAAGAATATCTGTGCTTAACACAAATGTTACCTTTCCCGTTTTATTTTCCTCTAAGTTGGCAAAATATTGAAAATAAAGCACGTAAAATAAACTATTGTGCTTGTTTTAATTTTTCTACCATTGTACAATAAAAATATTTAGGTCGAATGAACAGAACAAGGTGTATAAAATTCAGAGATTTTGGGTCAATTAAGCTTGCAAAAAGTCCTGTCCTGCCTATGCATTTTACTTAGTGATGTATATTCTTGGAGTCTCAAATTTTGTTCCTTCTCAGGAGTAAGAAATAAATGGTGTTCCATAGCTTGATCTCTTATTGCTATCTTTCCGTAGTGAACTTAGTAGCATCTTAACATGAGACATAGTGAATTCAAACATACTGAAGGTACTAAAGTCTATTCATATTACATAAATAAAACTCTTACCATGTATAGCCTGATTTACGATGAAGAAAACCACAGGAAGAAGGCAGGAGCCCAGTTAGAAGGAATAAAATAAAATGGCATCGGGAATATTCTTAGATGTTGGAGGTGCATCAGTGCCAGAAGATGTGCAGATTCTCTCTTTAGAAAGCAATATCGGTGTAATTAAAATTATACCACTGTGAAGCAGTTTTAACTATTCAGTAATTATATTAACCACTGTTATATATTTGGTTTTTAGGGGTTTTATTCCATGTCTTTTAATGTGAAAATATTTTTCCTGTATTTAAGTTTTAGGTTTATGGTTTATTAGATTTATATGCCAAGGACTAAGTTTTGGGACATGAACAGTATTAAATATTCTTAAATTTGGATTTGTAACAAATGAACATTATAAATGCAGCATTAAAGTTTAATTATTATTATTTTTCTTCTTCTGCAGAGTAATAGCTATCCACCAATGTCAGACCCATACATGCCTAGTTATTATGCTCCCTCCATTGGTTTTCCATACTCTCTGGGTGAAGCAGCATGGTCCACAGCTGGAGATCCTCCAATGCCATACTTGACAACTTATGGACAGATGAGCAATGGTGAACACCACTATATTCCCGATGGTGTATTCAGTCAACCTGGGGCTTTAGGGAATACTCCTCCGTTTCTTGGTCAGCATGGATTTAATTTTTTTCCTGGAAATGCAGATTTCTCTACATGGGGGACAAGTGGATCTCAGGGGCAATCAACCCAAAGCTCTGCTTATAGCAGCAGCTATGGCTACCCACCCAGCTCTCTCGGTAGAGCTATAGCCGATGGACAGGCTGGATTTGGCAATGATACTTTGAGCAAGGTACCTGGAATTAGCAGCATTGAACAAGGTATGACTGGATTGAAAATTGGTGGTGAAATGACAGTTGCTGTAACAAAAACAGTTGGATCAGCTCTAACCAGTACAGGTATGACCAGCATTGCAGCAAATAATGTGCCTGCAGTTAGCAGTTCAGCACCTAAACCAACCTCGTGGGCTGCCATTGCAAGAAAGCCTGCTAAGCCTCAGCCAAAACTTAAACCTAAAGGTAATGTGGGAATTGGGGGCCCTACAGTACCGCCACCACCTATAAAACACAACATGAATATTGGCACTTGGGATGACAAAGGGTCGGTGGTAAAAGCTCCTCCAATCCAACCAGTACTGCCTCCTCAGACTATAATTCAACAGCCTCAGCCTTTAATTCATCCACCTCCTATGGTGCAAAGCCAGCTGCCACCGCCGCAACAGCAACAGCAGCCACCACCACAGTCACAACAGCCTCAAGGACCTCAGCAACAGGCTCAGCCTCATCAGCTGCAGCAGCAGCAACAGCTGCAAAATCGCTGGGTGGCTCCTCGCAATAGAGGTGTAGGCTTCAATCAGAGCAATGGAGCTGGCAATGAAAACTATGGTATAGGTGTTATACCAGTTAGCTCTTCACCATCTGGTGTAGAAGTACACCCAGTTTTGGAAAAATTAAAGGCCATAAATAACTATAATCCCAAAGACTTTGACTGGAACCTGAAGAATGGTCGTGTGTTTATAATCAAAAGCTATTCAGAGGATGATATACATCGTTCCATTAAATATTCTATCTGGTGTAGTACTGAACATGGTAATAAGCGCTTGGATGCTGCATATCGTTCACTGAATGGAAAAGGCCCACTCTATTTACTTTTCAGTGTGAATGGCAGTGGACACTTCTGTGGAGTAGCTGAGATGAAGTCGGTGGTGGACTACAATGCGTATGCTGAGTGTGGGTCTCAGGATAAATGGAAGGGGAAGTTTGATGTTAAGTGGATCTTTGTTAAAGACGTTCCGAACAACCAGCTGCGGCACATTCGCTTGGAAAATAATGACAACAAACCAGTTACCAATTCAAGGGACACTCAAGAAGTACCCCTAGAAAAAGCCAAGCAAGTGCTTAAAATAATTGCTACTTTCAAGCATACCACCTCAATCTTTGATGACTTTGCACATTATGAAAAGCGTCAAGAGGAGGAGGAAGCCATGCGTAGGGTAAGAGATCATAATACTTTTTCCTGGATTGGCAGATTGATTATTAAAAATGGAGTTGCTTGTAGAAATTGATTTAATAGGTGATAATTGATTTAAGGTGATAATTCCACCTTAACAGATTTAGGTGAGAGTTATAAAATATTCTGGGCAACATGTTTGTTGCTGTCTGCATTAAATTTTAAATATCCTAATTTTAATTTAGAGCTGTATTAATAAGCTGCAAGGTCAAATATTTAATAGTAATTATGAGGTTCTGTGTCTTCATATAAAGTATTTAAGTTGTAATAGACACTGAGGTGTACAAAAAAGAAATCCTTTACTAGCACTATTGCTGGTTAAAAAAATAATACAAAATAAAAATATATTTCAAAAAAATCAATAAAATCAATAAAATCATTTCTGAACAATTCCTTTTACCCCTATTCCCTCAAAAGCATTATAATTTGTATCCAAATTGATTGCAGACTAGGAATGGACAATCTACAACTCAGCTAAACCAATTAATGGAGTCTGAGTTCACGCTGGCAGAATTCAGCAGGAAGTAAGGAAACAATAGTTTTGAGATGCTTAAGGCACGCATTTTCATCCTTTAAATGTCTTGAATTACACAAAATCTTGAGCTAGTTTTGGAATTGAAAGGAAACAAAGAGTTCTGGTGGAATCACACCTGTTGGACGCAGTGTTTGTGACTTAGAAAAGTTCTCTGTCTTGTGTTTTTCCATTCTTGGATTGTTCTGAGAAGGCTAAAGGAATCAAACTGGGTAAAGCAATAAATACCTTTCTTTTGATTTGGATCTAAAGCCTCTTAGCCATCCGAATTTAACTTGTTCTTCCTTGGATTATCTGCAAGTAAGGATGTTGCTTTAGACACATGGCTTATTATCAAAACACTTTGTCTTTGTGGAGACAAAACCCCCTTTTTTTAGTTTTTAAAAAGACTGAACTGTAATTCATTTATTTGACAGTAAGCCAAGACCATTTGAAAGGTTATTAAAAATTTCTTGCAGCTTTTGTGGACAAAATTGCTTAGGTTTGACAGAAGCTAGATTTCTGGCTCACACTAGTAGTAGAGGTGATTGAAGTCTTGTCTTGTGAAATGATCTGAGATATTTTGAATTTATGTCTCGGAAAGCAGATCTTCTACAGCAGGAGTGTCAAACTCAAGGCCCGGGGGCCGGATCCAGCTGAAGAGTACTTAAATGTGGCCCGCAGGGCTGCTCTGGAAACAGTGAAGGACTGCCCTGCAGTGCCTCTGCCAGCAAAAACAACTCGGGAGGGCAGTGTGCGGCCCTCTTGAGCTCCGTTTTCACTGGCAGAGGGTTGCAGGAGGCCGTCGCAGCTGAAAACTGAGCTTGGAAGCCTTTTTTCGCTGGAGAAGCGCTTGGGCCTCCACATGTGGTCCTGATATGAATGATGTGCTGCCCATGCCCACCTGTCCACACCAATCCCCGCCCCCCCAAGGTCAAACACACCTCTGATGTGTTCCTCAATGAAATCAAGTTTCACACCCCTGCTCTATCTACAGTGTTACTTTCATCACTTTTCAGTAAGAACCCTGCTCCTGCTGGCTATGACTTCCTGTGAAATGGCAGAAGGTTGGATCTGGCAGTAATCAGTAGTTTCTGGAGATGGTTGTAGCATACCTCCAGTTCAAGAAACATTGGCTCAGTACAACTTTATACCTATTTCCTTAGAAAAAAGGGGTGATCTTAACCATTTCTCCTAGAGAAAGTAGATTATTTATATCTTGGTAGTCAGGATTCAGTTTGTAATATAGTAAGTAAATTGCATTGGATATGCTTGCTGATGAGTGCAATCCTCTGAGTCCTCCTTGAACTTGGGAATTTTGGAGTTTTCCTAGCTTCACAATTCTTGCTTGAAGAGCAAGTAGTAGTGGTGACTAGCATAGATTTTGCATAGTTAAATGTACTAATTGCAACCATTTCTAGACTGAGAAGCCCTACTCATATATAGGTGCTTACATCCTAATCCAGCGATGGCGAACCTTTTCTGGCTTGCGTGCCATAAGTGGGGGGAGTGCAGGGGGGTCGTTGTGCGACCCCCCAGTGCGCATGTGTGCACTACAGGCACAACCCCCCATTTTTTTGCATTATTTTCTTACCCTCCCCAGGTTCCAGGGACTTTATAGGATCCTGGGGAGGGTGAAAACAGCCTCCTGTGGATGCCTTCGGAAGCTTCAGGGACGCTTCTCTGAAGCCTCTGGAGCAGTCAAAGCGACCCTCCAAGCAAAGCAGAAGTCACTTCTGGTTTGCTTGGAGGGTCGTTTTGAGCGCTCCGAAGCCTCCTGAAGGTCCCTGAAGCCTCCACAGGGCGTCCGGGGAGGCTGTTTTTGCTGTGTGGTCTTTTTGAATGATACTGGCAACACTAAGGTTGTAGTGGAGACCTGGGCTGCTAACAGGTTGTTCATAGTGGAAAGGTAGGCAGGTAGAGGAGAAATTGCAGTATCCCCATGGTTATAAGAACAGGTTCACTGACAAGCAACAAAATTTTTATCATGAGATTGCAGGGACACCTACCTCAATGGTCATAACTTCAGACATAGTTTGTAACTCTGTTCAGTGCTGTTACAATTTCAAATGGCTCCTGAACAACCATTCATTCGTTAAGAGAGGACTGATGCTGATTTTCTCCTGGCAGGCCCTATATGGCTAAAGATCTGGTTACCAGGGGTACTGATTTTTCTTGCACTCATCTGTACATCAAACCAGATGAAATACAATATATTCCCTCCCAATCCCATCCCTATGAGTGTCACCTGATGGAGCTTTCGAAATGGGTCTCTTGAATAGCCCTAGCCCATGCGTGAAACTCCTTCCCAACAGAGAGATGACTTGCTTTATTGCTTTGGGGCTTTAGAAAATTGTAAAGGCTACCTGTTTCACCTTGCCCAAGAGGGTATACTGTAATTGAAGGTTGGGTTCATGGATATATGAAATTTTTATTTTTGATATTTTATATTTTTGCCTTTATATTTTTAAATGTGCTTCAGAGTTATTTTTAACCACCTGGAGCCTTTGAGAATGTATCACATGTAAACAAAATAAATAAGAAATAAACAATATAGTGGATCTAACTTCTAAATATGTATAATATTTTAAAGTATTAGACTTGTAAAATTACCTATGCCTAAAGTAGTGTTATAGAATCTTGAAAATATAGTTTAAATGTTTGCACATTTATGTTAATTGCTATAATGTGAAATATTCCTTATAAAATGTGTCTTGGTGTGATAAACCAAAGCTTATATTGTATGTGCTTAATTAAATCCAACCCAGCGCTGAGTCTTATTACATGATGTAACCATTGTAGGCTAGTGTAGAACAAGACTGAAATGTATTGCTTTTTGCAATGAAAGATGAATAAAGGGTGGTTGTCCATTGGAAATTTTGAATATAAGCCCCAGATAGGACTTGAATCTCCTTGCCAAACTTCATACTTTTCCCATTTGATATGCTTTTAAAAACTTGGAAAAATATAATATCAGCAACAGAGAATTGCTGAGAATTCATAATGCTTTAGCTTTTGTAAGTCCGTTTACTACTGAAAAAGTAGTGAAGTAGAAAAGTAACAATAATAAGCTAATCTGTTGATAAATGTATTCATTAAGTGGAAAAATTAGTTTTCAATATGGAAATACTAGATAATTATTTAACCAGAATAATGTCTCACAAATTTTAGTTAGCTATGACTTTGGTCATTTTGGAAGGAAATCTGGAATATAAAACATACCTGGAAAATATTAGAGTGGGATATTCTCTTAAACTAGATAGTTTAAAAGATAAGTATTCTAATTCCTTAGTTAAAAATAGTCACTGCAAATGGAATTCTGAAAAAAAAACTATATTGCCTTGAAATTATATTTGTCAGTGGAGAAGATTGATGGAAGCTATTCACAAACTGATGGTTATTAATTGGAGTTATTTTAGAGAACACCAGTATCCATAGGGGAAGTGAAGGAGGTCCAGAATGGCAAGATGATACTAGTAGCAGTATGATCAAAGCTCTACTTCTGTTGTATGTGTGCCAGCATTGCACACATGACAAGCAGAGGGGTTTCATTAACCTGCTGCAACTGCCATTAGGCCTTTTTTGATTTGGTCTCTCCTCATGGACACTGATGATTGCAGATCACCATTGTAAAAGCCAACACTGTTAAATTGAGATTCTTATTAATATTCTAAATGAATTAACAATATGAAATGTTTTATTCGTTCCCAAAATTTTAGAACAGCCTAATAAAGGCTTGACCTTTTAACTGAATTGCTATTTTTCTTTAGACTCTGTCCATATGCATTAGGTGGAAAATATATCGTGTTATATTTGTTAATATAAACAAATATTTAGTTGTTGAAGACCAAAGCAATTCTCCCATCATATATTTGTTTTTGAAAAACTGACCAATCTGGTTTATTGATAACGGAACCAGAACTTTGTGCAGTTGGTTGTGCTAATTACTGTGTTGTGATTTTAAAAAAAAAGACTGAATCCAGATTTCACATACTGAATTAAATGGGTCCTTGTACTGGCAGAGGAAATTCCTCATTGTAGATAAGGAGCAGATCATTGATTATTTTTGTGGATTCCTTCTTCTCCATATACCTTATTTTCATAGATGATCCCTGCATTTCCAGATTTTGGGAGGCTACAGGGGAAGGAGGTTGTTTTGCCTTCCAACTATGAGGTATTTCAGTTTGCAGATAAGTGCTCTGAATAATTTTGATGCATAATGAAAGTAAGAATTCAGGGCTCTGAGAAAATAAAACTAGTCTTGAAAAGAAAATTTGTGCATATAGTTTTTTTTTATAAATATGCGAATGAGATGGGAGTTGTTTTTTCCCATTATTTTGCTAGCTAACAAATTGCCTTTTGGAATGAGAAACTTTTTTTTATAGAATACCACTTTTTGAATCCCAATCTGTTAACACATATACCTTTTAATAAGCTTTTGAATGGCTATCTAAGAAAATAATTCTATAATATTTGGTATCACCCATTTCTGCGTTGTTGAGTAAAAAATTAACAGTGCCCTATATATATAATTTAAAGAAATCCAAATTAATCATTGAAAAATGCTTAATAAAAATTGGTTTCAACCAGATACTTGGTTAACAGTTGCAACCTAGGCAACTTTTACGGAAAATTATGTATTGACTGTTTTACATTCAGTATAAATAAATTATGCAACAAGCAGCATAGAATTTGGCTGATCTACTGAAATTATAAATGCAAAACAGATTGCACTATGTGAACGTCTGTATAAAGATACCTATTTTTATTTGACATTCGTAACCATGTTTCATATAACAGACTGTATATTTAAATAGACTATAGGATTAGATGTTCACAAGGTAGCATACTTGTTTCTCTACTGTATTTTTGCAGCATGTATTATGATAGAATTTACTATTGAATGAATTTTTTCCGCTTCAGAAACAATGTTATGATAAACTCTGACAGTGCTACATATTGTGAATTATGTTATAAGATATTCAGTATCTACAGGAAACATACTACTCTATTAGAAACACTTGAAAATGATATTTATCACAGAAAGAATCCCAAAGCTTATCTCTGAAAGTTTTTCCATTAACTTTGCAAATGAAAAACATGGAGTTGTATCTAATAGACTACCGTATTTTTTGGAGCATAAAATGCACCTTTTTCCCTCAGAAAAGAGGCTGAAAATCTGGGTGCGTCTTATACACTAAATACAGCATTTTTTTGCCTCCTGAAACCCAGTCCCCTTCACCAAAATGGCTGTGCATAGTTTTAGGAGGCTTTCAGAAAGCTCCTGGGGGCTGGGGAGGGCAGAAATGAGCAAAAAAATAGCCTGTTTTTGCTCAATTTCCCCCCCCCAGACCCCAGGAGCACTCTGTAAGCTTCCTAATGCCTTTTTTTTTTAACAAAAAGGGGCCTGTTTTCGCAAAAAACAGGCTGTTTTTTTCCTCATTTTTGCCCTCCCTCCAAGGAACACACTACAAGCCTCCTAAAGACTATTGATGCCCTTTTTGGAAAAAAAAACGGGCCTGTTTTTGTGAAACATGGTGTGGTATTCTGCAACGGTACTCTGGTGCATCTTATACTCAGAAAAATACGGTAATTCCATTTACCACAGAATGGATCTTGGTCTCCCCTTATTTTTCTGATTAGATTTATTTGGGAATTGGGTTCTTTTTATTTATCTAGTCAATTTATATAATTGGTCATCTCACTTTGCAAACAGTTTAAAATAAACAAAACCTCAAACTATGTAATAATAACACACAGCTATCAGGAATGATTTAACTTATCATCATTACAACCAGGAGATAGGCTCTAGCCCATGCCTAGGTGGAAATCCAAGTTTTCAAGGCCTTATAAAAAGCCTACAGGGACAGTCTAATCTTAGGGGGAATGATGTTCCAAGGGTGCCACAGCAAAAAAGATTCTTGCCTCACCTAGCTGACAGTATCTTGAGCATACCCTTCCGAGAGAACCAGCAAAAACAATTGGGGAGAGATGGTCTCATAAGTCACCTCGTCCTAAGGCATGAAGAGCTTTAATGGTGATAACCAGAACCTTGAATTGCAGAAGCACATTGGAAGCTGATGCAGCTTCCAGAGTAGTGGCGTCACATGTGCCAAGTAACTGACACCAGTAAGTGCCTGTGATGTTGCATTTTGTACCAGTTGAATCTTCCAAATATTCTTCAAGGGCAGCTCCACATAAAACACATTGTAGTAGTCCACTCTAGATAACAAAATAACATGTTTGACCATGGGCAGCCACTTCTCTGGTGTAGGAATGTGTGCAACTACTAATAACCCTTAAGGTTGCAGAGGCCCTCTTAACCATGGCTGCTTCCTCCTATTCAAGTAGGAACTGTGAGTCCTGGAGAACCCAGTTCCCAGTTGGCACAGAACCAAAGATGGAAGGACCCATGAACTAGGAGATCCAAAATATCAGAGCCACTCAGTCTTACTTAAGTTGAGCTAAAGCCTCTTTTGCCCCATCCAGAGCCCCACATTCTCCATGCCCTGAGAAGAGCCTCCATGGCATTACTTAGACATCCTCGTGTAGAGATATAAAGCTCAGCCCAAACTGTCAGATGACGTCATCCAATTTCATAGATTATAAACAAGAGAAGAGGCAGTATTTGATCCCTGAGGTGCTCCACAGAGGAGAGTCTACCACCACTGTATCTTTTCCCTCCTACCAATATTAACAGACTTATCCTGGAGGAAGGAAGAGAGCCAGCATCTTCCAAAAGCAACCACCGTCTCTATAACCTTCCTTAGAAAGGGAAGTACGAAAACTGGACAAAAATTATTCAGAATTCTGGGGTTTAATGATACCCTCCCTTTAATATAATTTTATTGAAAGTTTTAATACAAACTAAAATAAAGAAAAAGAAGAAGAAATAAAAAAGCTAACATGCAAAAAAAAAGAAGAAAAATAGAAAAGTGAGAAAAAAGATATAGTGGTTTCCTATTTTTCTTTAAAACAGTTATAAGTACAACTGTAGATTTACCTCATAAACTTATATCATTGCCTCTTTTCTTTCTATAATCTATTCTGATGGTCAAAAGTATAGATTTTTTTTCTGTTTTACACAAAAGTCCATAAGGGATTTTTAATCTGCAATAAATATAGGTATTATTTTTTTTCTAATCAAACAGGTCAATTTGGCCATCTCAACAAGTTTTTATCAACTTCGCCAACCACTCCTCAACTGTAGGTATTGCCAGATATTTCCATGTTTGTGTATACAATAATCTTGCTGTGGTTGGGTCTAGCGATGGCCCCTTGAGACAGCAGAACTATCTACCTCCTCAAAGAGAAATTAACAGCTGCCAGAACCCAACCACGTCCCCCCTCTGGAGGTTGTAATCAGCCAGGAGGAACATGGATCTAACACAGAAGTGCTGCATAATAACCCCAAGGGCTGTGTTCATTTCCTCAGGCTTATTGAAATCAAATTTGCCTCAGATATCCAAGCTGGACCCAGCCGCAGTAGCTTCCACATAATCTGATTAAGGACAGAGTCTATTTTAGACTGGACTCTTAACATTTATATTATGAAGAGAGGTACCCTTGGTCAAAATATGCAACCTCATATTGGATTGGTTGAGCCATTGTGTTATATGAAAAAAATAATGCCTGAATTTAAAAGATCCTTCACCCAATAAGAATCGGACTATTAACATGTTTCAATACAGTTAAGATGATTTTTCTATTTTAAGGATTCGGATTAAAGTTAATTATTATAGCAAAGGGTTTTTCCCTGTGCTCTGACTTTCTGTTTAAGTTGAAAAAGAGCATCAATAAATACTCTATTCATTCTATGATTAATGGCCCTACTTTGATAAATAATACTAATAATAATGAATGCCATCATGGTCTTAGGCCTATACAGAAAATTAAAGTAATACAAAATATACATTACTATGGAAGAGTGGTTTATGCTTTGATAAAATACTATGTAGACTTATTTTTCTTAAAATATTGGATAGAATTTTCTAAACTAACAAGTTCAAATTTTATAGGTTGAGAAATGATTTTGCTTTCATGTTTTGATAAAGGTTAGTTTGTTTTTATGAAGCACTTATAATTGAAGAGTTTATAAGTTCCACTGTATAGAACTTAAGTATTTTGTGATAATGCTTTAATGATTTTCCTTTTTTTTCTGTCCTGCAGGAGAGGAATAGAAACAAACAATAACTATATGGAGATTATCCTTCTAGAATTACAACACTAATGATGTAGACTCTGGAAATGCCTAATATGTCTAAGAAGACGTTATTAAAGCTTTGTTCCTGCTTAAGGTGACATCTTTGAACACTTTAACACAAATGACTCTTCTTGTAATGGTTCTCATCAGTGCATCTGCCCTTATACTCTCTCACCAAACACACTTGAGAACTGTAACTTCGTCAAGCACTTTCTGTCCTGAAGCTTTTACCAGTATCTGCTGTCTTTTGTAATTATGCATCCTAGCTAAGGCACAGGAGATGGAACGAATGCAAGGATTCATTAACTCTTTGAATTTGTTAAATACTAACAATTAACCATCATAAGTGGTTCAATGATGTGAGATTCACATTGCTTCAATTTATTTTTCTTTGATGTAGTTTTTTAATTGTCAGGTTTTTTTTAGCTATTCAGCAGAATTTAAAGCAAAATCATGCCATATTTAGTCCTGGAGTAAAATTCAAGTCTAAATGTTCATGTGAAAATTATTGTAGTAAACTTTTAATATGGCAAAGCAACTTTGAGCTACAGTTTAGCCAAATGAATTATAACATGAAATTATATTAGAATGTCATTTCCCTTGTTTCAAACTGTTTGGTGTAGAGAATATTAATATATGCAGCTTGGTGGGCCGCACCAGTTAATGCACATTTCTTTTTTTTCCCCCTGTAACATGTATACCAGAAGAAGTGTGTTTGTCTGAGGAACTGTTTGTTTGCTACACTCAATCTCAATTTTGAGTACATGTACCTCAGTCTAAATCAGACTTTTTATGACCTTTATAACAACACTTAAAACCTTTAATTCCTATTTCTGGTGTTTGCAAGCCTGAAAAGATTGCTATCATGGAAGTGAAAATTTATTCCTCGAAGTGATTCACTAGCTAAATAAACATTATTCTTGTTTTAGCAAGCATATATTCAGTTTCTCAGATTTTGTTTGTTCCCAATTCTGAATATAATAGTCTGCTATTTTTTCAGTTCAAAATACTTTGGGAAATAAAACGTTTATTCATGGTTTCAGTTTGTATGCTCTCATGGCTGTGTTTACATGTTACTTATTAGTACTATATAATAAAAGCCTAGGAATCATAATCACCTGAATATGTTCTATGCTACTTTTTAAAATTTATTTTAAAAGTTTACTTGTGCATCAATGTGAGTAGTACTGTTTGAAAACACAATAGTTATATTATCTATGTAAAAAACAGCTGCAGTATGCCATCAAATTGTGTTACATTTTTAGAAGAGTCGAGGTGAAACAGGTACTCTTCATTCGTTTTAAAACTTGCTATGGTATTAGGATTACATTAGAATGTAATCCCCCCCCCTCTCTCTCTCTCCCCCTCCCTCTCTCCACACACAAATTGGGTAGATAGTAATTTTGATTTAAAAGGTTTTATTTTTGCCCTCATGCTTGAAGGCAATCTTGTACAGGTAGTTCTCATCTTACAACTGTTTAGTTTAGTTTGTTTGTCTTCATTAAAACAGCAGTGCAAAAAGTGGCTGGCAACCAGTTCTGACACTTACAGCCATTGCAGCATCCCCACAGTCACGTGATCAAAATTCGGGCATTGGCAACTGCCAGCAGGTATTTTATAACAGTTGCAGTGTCCTGAGGCCATCATTTGCAACCTTCCGACCAACCTCCAACAGCAAAGTCAGTGGGAGAAATGAGATTAACGACCGGCCACTGCATGATTTACTTAACTGCAGTGATTTTCTTAATAACCATGGCCAAAAGATCATAAAATCAAATGGAACTCACTTAACAGTTTCCTTGCTCAGCAATAGAAATTCTGGTTTCAATTATAGTCATAAGTTGCGGGCTACTTGCACATATTAAATGTATTGTCCGAGTCAATAGCTTTACTTTTAGAAGAATTTTATGTAAGAAAGGGAAAGAGAAATCATGTCATTCCAACTGGTTAATGCTGCCAAAGATTCTGCTGGATTGAGCTTGCCTTAACCGAAGAAAGGATAATTAATAAAAAAATAAAAATCACCCAGGATGGCATATATTGGACATTATATCACACGGGTGAATCTAAAGCTGCTTCCAGTGTGATCCTGACATCACACTTCCTCTGTCACAATCCAAATGGGTCCATTCTGAAGAAAACTTCCACCCTAATTCCATGGGATTGATAAGGCTTTTCTTTACACGCATGGATTTATAATACTTTGAACTCTATGGGGCTTCCTTCTAATAAAGTGTATTTAGATATGTATTTCCAAATGAATAATTTAATTTGAAATAAGTTACATATTCTCTAAACCCCATGCATATATGTTAGAAGCAACATTTTTGGTCCAAGGATATGGTTTGTGGAAGACAATTTTTCCCCAGACGGAGCCAGGAAGAGTGTGCAAACTAGATCCCACTATGTGCAATTTCGCTTGCCTGCCACTCACCTCCAGGTGTGTGTCCCGGTTCTGAACAGGCCGTGGTCCGATAGTGGTCCATCACCTGGAGGTTGGAGACCCCTGGTCTAGATTACAAAATACATTTAACAATAGTGTCAATTGATGTACCCAGCAAGTATAATTGTACCCACCTATATCTTCACATTATGAAGTCTACATTTTTTTTGAACCATGGTTAAAGTTTATTATATGAACAGAGATCATGCTTGCTGCTTGAGTTAGAAAAACAATGCCTCTGTGTTTGTTTTGATATTATTCCTACAAATGGATTTTTTCCTCATTTTAGTAACTGCAAAATGTGCTGATAGAATCTTGGAGAATAACATTTTGTTGTTTTTCAGTTAACATAGTGGCTTTAGAAGACCTACAGTAATTTGAAATAGGCTATCCTAAACTACAATGTACAATATGAATATAGTAATTGTTTTGAATTATGGAAATTGATGCAAAATTATCCAATGTTCTCAACTAAGAGTGTATCAGACAATGAATGCTTGAAATGGATTATTCTATTCTATATCATTTAAAGGATTTTTCTATTATGAGTTCAGAATTTTCAGCTTGGAAGTTGGAACAATGTGTTTCAAAGTAAAATCAACTTTGGAATTTGAAGTATTCCACTCTCATTCACTATTTCATTAGTTGAATATTGGTGTGATTTTGATAAACCTGAAATCAAGTTTCTTAGGCTTATGCAGAAGGACATACAGACCTGAAAAGATGTTATGCTTAAATATGTATATTGGGTGTAAATTTAACAAAATCATACTATAATCACACAGTAAAATTGTCTACCTTATGCTTAAAGTTTAAGTTAACATTTTATAATTAAGGAAGAAATTGCAGAAACTTTTAATGCTGAACTGCATTAATAAGAAAATGTGACCACCACCCCCCTTTGCTAAAACAAAACAAACATGTATTTACCAGCAGATGGCAGTAGAGTAGGGCTTTCAAATTATGTTAATAAGGCTGAAATATTGTATATTCGGCATCAGGTAAGACATTTTGCTGCCGGATGTCAAAATTAGCAGCATCTGCAGAACAAAGAAGAAATGAATTTGGAGAGCTCCCATCATTTTTTTGACCATCATCGCCTTTAAAAGAAATATTTATTCACTGTGGAAGAAATGACATGACCCATATGACATTAGGCACACAGTGTTTCTGAAGAAATATAAACAGATTTCATAAGTTGCAGAGTTAATTGACCTAGCCAAGTTGTTGTTCACTGCCCTCCTTCTATTTGCTCTTGATAGGCCTGCCCATGGATTTGTCCAACTTCCTCCTTTATATTGTCAAGCATTTCCACAATATAAAAATCTTGTATCCAACAGAGAAAACATATAAAACCCTTAGCATCTTCCTGTGAGTTGTTGGGTAGATACTTGGAGAGCAACATAGTCAAGTTCTTCATGAGTTTATAGGTCTAGTGGTTAAATTGGGAGATATGCTCAAGACTCTGATCCGATTTCTTTGTACGAGTTTCATATTTTAAGGACCAATGATGTACAAATGGCTTGGCAAGTTCAGCCAACCACATGTGTACTTGCCCCTTGCTCTATTCTCTATTACATTTAATTAGAAGGAATTGTTCAACTGGACCAAAGAGTTCTAGATTCCTCTTCACAAAACGGCATGATCCCATTGTCATTAAATATACCTATATTGAGAAGTGTGTGTGTGTGTGTGTGTGTGAGAGAGAGAGAGAGAGAGAGAGAGAGAGAGAGAGAGAGAATGAGAACTTGACAACAAAATCCAAATACTTTTAGTTCAGAGGTCAACATTTGTTTGTTTCAGATTATATAGCATTCAATTCAAGGCTCTAAATATCTGAGAATTTAAAATAAAAGGGGAAAAAAAGCACTGGTAAAACAGAACAGTACCTGAAAAAACAGATCAACAAAACTATTCCATCCTTCTAAGATAAAGGCATAGTATGTGCGTAGTTGGGAGTGGCTGCTTTAGTACTTCTTGTACGTTGGGCTTCCTAATCTTTTTGACCATGGCAAAGGCATTTTAATTGTTATCGAACTTTGCAGGAACTGGCGAGATAACATCTCACTACTTTGAATAATTTTAAGTATTTGAGAACATATATTACCTCTTAGAGTACTAAAGAAACTGAAGATTGTGATTTCAGAATCACTTGCTACTTTATGAGTATTTCTGGAGTTCATGGGAAATGCAACAAGAGCTAATGTTTTGATTTACCTAAGAGACCACTGACTAGTCAGCTTAACATCACTATCTGAGAAAAATCCTAGAAAAATAATAATCAAGAATTGAGTGTACAAGTCCTTGAAAAGGAACAAAATTACCAGAAGCTAGCATGGATTTGTTAAAAATAGGCATTGCAAGATAAATCTACTTTTGGTGAGACTGTGTGACCAAATTAATAGACCAGGAGCATATACAGTACATGTACACTCAGACTTCAATAAGCCACTTATAAAATTGATCATAGCCTCCTTAATAAAGTGATATATTTAGTTTTAGTTTTATCGCTATCAGATGGATTCTCAGCAGGTTCAGCAATCATACCTGAAATGTACATCTAACATATATGTCTACCTCTGGGAAGACAATGGAGTAATTTAGGATTTTGTCTGCTTAGATCCAATATTTTAATAAATGACATATATGGGGATAAAATGGATGACACAAAGCAGGGGGGGGGGAGGTTGCTAAGAAAAGAAGAAAAACGGAAGAAAGATTCAGCAATCAAAATGATATAAACTTGAACAATGAGCTCTATTCAATAATGATGTTTGAGAAATGAAGATGATGCCCCTAGATAAGGGGCAAAAAAGTAGATACTGAGGTACAGAGTGATGACAGATGGCTTAACAATAGTTTAGGTGAGAAGGAGTACTTTGGTAGACCACAGTGGAAGCATGAAGCACCAGTGTGCTGCAGCTGCCAAAAGAACAAATGCAATCTTGGGCTGCATTAACAAAGGTATAGTGTGACATCACTGGAAATATTTCTGCTATTCTCTGAATTTATCAAACTGTCCATGGAACACTGTCCAGTACTAGTTGCTACAATGCAACAAGGATACTGACCAGCTGGAAAGAGAAGAGAAGAACAATAAAGGTAATGAGGGGCTGTAAAAAAAACAGCAAAGTAAGAGGAGGCATGAGACCTGTCTTTAAACACTTAAAAGGCTGTCAGAATTTTTTCCCAGAATAGAAAGATAGGGCAAGAATTGGTGGAAGCTTTAAAGAGGGAAAATCAAATTTGAAATAAGGGGAGATTTACTAATCCTGAGAGCTATTTAAGGATAGAACATCCTGTCACTTTTAACTCTGTACTCCGTTGTGAATTGAAACCAATGTTGAATGTCTGCAATGATATGACGATGTCTTCCTAGGACGGGATGGGACTAGAAGAGCTCCAAGGTTCTTTCCAACCCTATGATTCTGTAATTCAGTTATCTTCATTTATAGTGGGGACATCTTTGACTAATAACATATTTCATACATGAACCAGCCTATTAATAAAACGTAAGAAGCTACTTGATGCAGGACACCACTCATACCATCTCTATCCCATGGCTATCCAATCTTAAAAATAGCTACTGCAAAAGATTTCCTGCACCTTTCCCTATGGTTAAGTCCATCCCACAACCAAATACTTGCTCCTATCCTAAAATTTATCTAATGGGCTTTCTTAGACATTCAATCCTCTTGTAGAAAAACAGATCAGGTCGGCTTATCTTCTGAGTAACTAAGCTTTTGTTATGTTTGGGTTGACTTCAACAATCTACAGCAGGGGTATAAAACTCAATTTCATTGAGTGCGGCATCAGGGTTCTGTTTGATCTTGTTTGTTTGTTTGTGTGTGTGTGTGTGTGTGTGTGTGTGTGTGTGTGTGTCCAGCTCGACATCGTGTCAGGGCACCTGTGGTGGGCTGAGCACTCTGCTAGTGAAAATGGGCTCCCGAGCTCTGTTTTCAGCTGCGATGGCCTCCTGCAACCCTCTGCCAGCGAAAATGGAGCTCTTGCAAGATCCATTTTCACTGGCAGAGGCACTGCGGGCTGGTCCTTTGCTGTTTCCAGGGTGGCCCAGGGGCCAGATCTAAACACTCCGCAGGCCCCTGGACCTTGAGTTTGACACCCCTGATCTATAGCATAAGTGAATAGTGCTTAGCTTATGCCTCTCACCTCCCAGAGAAATGATACTCCCACACAAAAAACAGAGCCTACCATTTGCACAAAACTTTGATTCTTAGAATATTCCAAACCCCTAGACCTCAAAAAATATTGTTCAGTGTAAGGTAAAGGTAAAGGTTCCCTGCACACATGTGTGCTAGTTGTTTCCGACTCTAGGGGACGGTGCTCATCTCCACTTCAAAGCTGAAGAGCCAGCACTGTCCAAGACATCTCATGTGGCCAGCATGACTAAATACCAAACATGTACGGAACACCTCACCAAAGGTGATTCCTATTTTTTCTACTTTCATTTTTTACATGCTTTCGAACTGCTAGGTTGGCAGAAGCTGGGAAAAGTAACGGGACCTCACACCATTGCACGGTGCTAAGGATTCAAACCACCGAACTGCTGACATTCTGATCAACAAGCTCAGCGTCTTAGAAATAGAGCCACTGTGTCCCTTTGTTCAGTGTACCAGAGCCCTATAGCTTTAGAGTTTACTAGAGAACTATACAGATTTAAGAATTATTCATTTTTTATTGCACACTAATCATTGGGCTAGATTGTCTTTGAGATTACTTAGGCAGTATTTCTTGCTGTTTTGGACTACGCTGCTAAATGATGGAGAAGAATCTTTCATTATTTTTGATGTCCTATGCAACAAGCATTGAGTTGAATTATTTTGGAGACCACTTTCTTCTTCCCCCTCCTTCTTCTCCTCCTCCTCCTCCTGTTTTTGTTTTTAAAGTTTTCTTAAGAACTGAAAACAACTGAAACAATGGAGTACATACCACAGCAGTATAAAAATCCAAGAAGAACATCTCCGCACCTTAACAAAGACCTTTACACTATTAAAGCAATGTCACCTATACTTGTCCAGGGAGAACAGACTACAGATTTATGCAAGTATTTAATAGTAGCTTGCCAAGAATGTCGGCAAGCTTTTCAAAAGGAATCTTTTGTGTCTTTTGATATTTAAAGAGCTGTAATTACAATGGCATAGCTTTGAATTTTCCTCTTCTTCCCCACCTCCATCCCCATCTCTATTAGTCCCTTATGCAGATTAATTTATGGACCAATACATGTTGCAGACAAGCTAATGAAAGAACTACACATTTCTTTTATATTTTGTTTCTTTTATGGTTTCATTTGTATGGATAAATGCAAAATAGGGAATGCTATAAATAAGCATAATGAGGTCTCTTTCTTTCTCCAGTTGTTGGTTGTTAGTGCTGAAGCCCTGCATAATAGAAAGAGAAAAAAGAAGCAGAATTTAAATGTTCATCTCCCTTTTTTCCTTTTATTTCACAAGATTAATTTGGTCAATGTTAAATTTTACTCTTGATTTCTTTTCCTTTGTTCTTTTCCTAAAGACTTATAGAACTTTTTTGTTCTTCTTGATAACCTATTAAACACAGATTTATAAAACAGATCACTGTTTTCCCCACTGCAAATTGTGAAACTAGAATATCCTACATAACATTGTATTGCTACACTTCTTAGGCTGGCCACATTTTGGCATAGAAAATCAATTATGTCACAGGAAAGGAATTCCAGTTTTGAAACCATAGATTAGAACATCAACAACTAATTTGATGAAAGTTAATTTTTATCTCATGAACACTTTATCGGCTACCTGTCTACACATAATTGGATCAACTTACTTTTGTTTGTTTTAATAGTTGGCAAGTAATTATAGAGAAATCCACTAAAGGTTAGAAAACCAGATTTGTTTCTGGCCTTTAAGAATTTGTCATTTTTTTGGATTAAAAACAACCCTACCCAAACCTTTTCTGATAATATCTTTCTGCACCTCTCTTTCCTCCCCAATAACCATATTAACAACTTCAATATATGTGTTTATGTCTATATATACATGCACAGAAGATTGAAAGAACAAAGGGGAGATGAATTAAAATCTTTAACAAAGTGATACTATTAAGTCATTTCATGGATACAGAAATTCACTGGGTTTACACATAGCACTAAGTCCAAAATTTGGCAAAGCCAGACCTACAAATGCCACAACAATGGTGCCCACACATGTCTGCCCGACATGTGGCAGAACCTTTTATGCCCATATAGGCCTTACCAGCCACCTGCAGAGACACCGCAGACAGCCCACAACCTGTTAGATGTCAAACATGTCAAACATGATGGATGAAATCGTCAAGTCCAAAATATTCTAAACTTTCTAAAAGAAAGGAATTAAAATGTCTCCTTTTCATGCAAAGCCAATTCAGATGCCAACTTCATGATGAATTTAACCCTGGAATATAGTTTTCCTAAATGTACTGTAATCTCTTTCTCCAGGAATTTTGCAACATGCAGTATACTGTACATGTACAATACATGCTAAATATTGGATGATTATTCAGAGAGCCTTGATTTGCGACCATTGGTTTAATACGATAGTCTTTAAAAAGGTATTTTTAAGACCTGACACAAAGTTATAATTGTTGCTCCATTCCTATGGTCATGGGATCACAATCTAGGCACTTGGTAACTGTCTCACTTTTATGACCAGGTAAAGTGTCATACATAACATGATCACAATTTGTAATTTGCCTAATTATAACAATATCAATTGAGGATGTCATATTTTCTGAAAGACCACCTAATTTTCTGTAGTTAAAAAAAGGTTATAAAATCAGGTTTGATCACTCACTTAACAACTGTATCACTTAGCAACCAAAATTCCAGTCCCAGTTGTCATGCATCAAGGACCACCTGTACCTACAAACTAGATTAGCTGTTGGAAAGTCCCTTCCTTTCATCTATGAAGTGAATTGCTCCTTCCCAAGAAGAAACATTTGAAATGAAGTTTTAATCATTTCAGAGCATGGAGTTACAGGCAATGGCTTCTATCAAAATAAATAGCTCATTATTCTTGCATGACACAAAAACAAGTTTATGCCTTATCAATATTTTTTTCGCCATGCAGGCTCTGATTGTGGGTTAAAGTTCAGCACTTACGGAGGAGGAACACTCCGTATCCAGATAGTAGCTTTAATCTTTTTGCATTGACATGCAACATTCTCTTAGATTCTCCAGGTCATGTTACCCCTTGGATCATTAGATATGGGCTATAAAAGTCTACATGTTCACTTGATAACACTAAAAGATTTAGGTTTTTAATAACTATTTGCTTCCAGCTAATGATTGTCTGAATTTCTGCAATCCAGAACTGGTAGCCACTATATTATATTACACATGACTTCCAAATAAGCAAAAGGAGGGTGAAGAAAGTAATTGAGATCTTCATAACGCCTCTTCGTTCAGCAGCCAGGAAAACTAGGAAAGTTGTTTGAGACCCTCTTGGTTGGACAGCAGGATTTCCTATGCAATTTTACGTTAGTTAACCTTTTCATGGACAAAACAAAAAATGAATAAATATACATAGGAGAAATATACTTGGGTGTTCTGACCCCCTCCTCCATTCCGTAACGAAAGCCGAGACAAGTTTAACTGGAATGTTCTTTAATAGCAAGAAACCAAAACCTTGGTGGCTGAAAGCCAAGCATAACAAACAGATAAGGACCTTGGCAGCAACTCAGACAAGCCTCGGCAGCAATCCAGCCTGCCAAGCTAGTTCCAAAAGTTCTCCAACTTTTAGTCAATGCGTTGACTTCTGCAAGAGGGGCGTGTGCACAAGCAGTCTTTTTATAGTCTGGAGAGGAGCCTAATGACCACTAGCTAAGTGCAATTACCTCCTGCAACTGCGCAACTGTTCCTGACGCCTATTAGCTCTTTGGTGCCGTACATCCAGGAACAACTCACTGCTGGCGTCTGGCTCACTCTCCCTTGTCTCCTCCCCACTGGTCCAAGGCTCAGGTGCCTCCTGGTGGCAAACCAGCCTCTCTGTGCCTTGCTCGGAGTCGGAACCCTGTCCAGGGTCCTCCACATCCTCCAGAGCCGACTCATAAGGCCCCTCGCTGTGGGAGTCTGATGGCAGCCACAACAGCTCCTGCTGGGCCACAACACTTGGGTATGGCCAATAACCAAACACCCATTTACCAGTAGGCAAATAATTTATTTTGTTTGATTCCATTGAGCTTTTTGGGATCAAAGGTATTGTCTGCAAATAAACAATAGAACTATCAAGTCTATATATCTATGGAGATTATCAATCATCCAGGTCATGGTTGTCCCAAAGGTGCTGTTCAAAAGGCAACTGGACTTTGTGTTTTAGCAATTAGCAATAGCACTTAGACTTATATACCGCTTTACAGTGCTTTACAGACCTGTCGAAGTGGTTTTACAGAGTCAGCATATTGCCCCCAACAATGTGGGTCCTCATTTTACCACCTCAGAAGGATGGAAGGCTGAGTCAACCTTGAGCCTGGTAAGATTTGAACTGCCAATTTGCAGACAGTTGGCAGGCAGCAGAAGTAGCCTACAGTACTGCACTCTAACCACTGCGCCACCACAGCTCTTATTTATTTGAAAAGGTTTCGCTTCTCATCAAAGAAGATTCTTCAGTTCTGATGAGTTTTTCTGGGACTAAGTCTGCATTGCAAAATGCATTTGACCATTAGATGGCAGAAAAGAGTTACCTGCATCTCTTTGTTGGTATTTTAGGGTTATCTTGATTTAGCAGCCAGGAAAGCTGTGGTTTAATTGAGTTAAAAGTGATCAAAACAGGCAAAACTATATACATATCAACTAAATAAAGATGACATGTTGTATTCTTTAGTGTGCAATCTTATTTTCAAACTAGTCCCAGAATAATTATTTGTTCTTTGCTTAAAATAATCAGCCTATAGTTTCACCATTTTAAGTCTTTGATTAATTAACAATAGCTCATTACTGCACTTCAAATGAAAGATTTTTAGGTGGATTCTATTCTGCAGTTTCTAGAATTAGCAAGAATTTATTTATTATTATAAAATATAAGATCTCAGTAAAATATACACAAAAATAGTGTTGCACAAAAACATAACATTACAATATAATATTTCAGGCTATAAAACTGAATTATAAAGTATTTGCTAAAGCAGCTCCTAAATGACATTTTCTTAGATCTAATTATACAATTACTTCTACAAAGCTGTATTGTATTTTAGTGTTTACAACTAATACAATATTTAATTGATTGATTATGTAGTTAACAGGTAGGTGACAATTATTATTGACTACTTATACCTAAGATGTCAATGTATAGTTCATAATTGAACTTTACCATGTTCATTCATTTTATGTTTCAAATTCCCATGCTAATTTTGTTTTGAAGGTTTCAATTTTCTTTTCCTGCATGGCAACTTCAGCAACTAGATTTCTGAAGCCTTGAATATATTTGTGTCATAAACATCATAGGTACTTTCAAAGATCATTACTTATTTCTTAGTACCATGTTTTCCTGAAAATAAGACTTATCCCCAAAATAAGCTCTAGCATGTTTTCTGTGCGCCCAATATAAGACCTACTCCCCCAAATAAGACCTACTTTAGTGCCTACCCAGCCACCCATTCTGTCTGGTTGCTTGCAGTACTGCTGACATGAGGTAAGGTGAGGGGGAGAGCTGCCTCTTGTGCACATTGGCTTACCTCAGAGACCCTGCAGACATGCCCCGACAATTGCCTCATAAAGGCAACACCATCAACCATGTGCAGCAGTGGTCCATGTGGCTGCTAGCCCACTTCTTTTTCTGGCACCAGTGTGGCACTGCAGCAGGTGGCCAAGTGCTGGAAGAAGTGGGCTGCCTCCGCAAGGTAAGGCAGTTGTACGGGTATGGATGGCCTGGCTGCAGGAACCCTGAGGTAAGCTGGTGCAGGATGCGTTGGGGAGCTCCACAACCCAGTCTCGTGATGGTGGCACTCAAAAGAAATAAGACATCCCCTGAAAATAAGACCTAGCGCTTATTTCGGTGCCCAAAAGAAAATAAGATTGGGTCTTATTTTGGGAGAAACACAGTAGCATGTTAAGTGCCATCCAATCTGAGGGGTTTTCCTGGTGCATATACAGGGATGGTATACCATTGCCTTCTCCTGCACACTATGAAATTATGACTTTGCTCTTGTCACTAAAGTGATCTACCTCAAACAACTATCTTTAGTGCTGCGGCTCTCTTGCTTTAGCTGGACAGTTGAGACCTTCAAACCTTCTCTTTTGGGAATATATTGTCTTGATATACATTCCTAGCATTCTTTGTTTATTCCTCCCAGGAACACTCTGCTGCCCGGATAAGAACTTGGAGGGACTACAACAATTAATTAATTAATCAATTAATTAATGGAATCACACAATATTAAAATAATTTAATTGACATTTAATTAACTGGCAATAATCACAGTATTTATTACCTATTAATTATTGTAAAATGAAATACAAAACTTTTGCATTTAGAAATTAAATTGAAAGTTTGATAACAGTCAGCCAGATAAACTTTTACTCATATATTATGCTTCTCCATCTCTTAAATAACTTTTTGATCTTCAGTAAAGGCTTTATCCCAGCATTCTTTCTAGTCATCTGGATCATTTTGCTTATTATTTTTTCATATCAGTTATTCAGAATTTATTATGGTTGCTTTGCAACTTTATCTTTGATCTTTGACCTCTTTAACATAATCAGTTTATCAAAACCACATTTTTCAAGATATTATTTCCTAGTATGAATTTTCCATTATCAGGCTGGATCCCTAGGTGGTTCTTAACACTTCTAATAAAGCTGAGATTATTGATTTAAAAGTCAATGTTTGGATAAGAAACAATTCCTTGTATCCAATTTCTTTTAATCAAGACATGAAAAAAAATGTAGTACAGACATGATACTATGAAAGTAATCCAAAGGTTAAATGTCCACTCATTTTCCTCAACTACTACATTGATGTGTAATTATGTAGTTGGATTACGGGGATGGGTGGGTGGGTAAGCTTACTAAGTTATTTTTATAACATTTTTTTCTAATAGTGATAGGTTTCATGTGGTATCAAAAGGTACAATGTGTTTTGTGATATCACATAAAGCATTTTATTGAAATATATTTTTCTGAGTTTTTAATAATTTTTAAACTACCCAGATGTTTTAAACTGGAGCTGTCTATAACACATAAATAAATATCCTTTTTAAAACTGTGTACTTACTTATGAATGAAAACATTCTCTCCCAACTTTGTTATTTCTTTGTTAGGTAAGAACATAACTGTTTTCATTACTATAAGGTCTTATTGCTACAACTGAACAGTTTCAGCTATGAAACCATCAGAAAGTAATATCTTTATTCTACTATTCAGAATCCTCCTTTCTGGTACAAAATGTAAGGAAGGGAGAATAGTAAATAGCAAAAGACACAAGGCAGACAATTTGCCTTACATTGAATCAGGCTTCCAAATCTGAGGCAGTGATGTTCCTTTTTATCATCCACCAGGATTTTATGCAGCTATTCCAACTATAGGTGGCACTGTGGCTCAACTGAGACATCAACAAGGTATAGTATCCTTTCAGACCAGCGGCTTTTAAGCTTGTGTCTCTTCAGTGTATACTATTTGCTCATGAACCAGACTTTACGGCTTAGCTCTTCATGTGAAGATGTTTCATTTATATGGTTCTTTTACTGAAGGATAGATGTATGTAGGATACTACACGGGTCAGGGAGCCTTGAATTGTCCTCTCAGATACCGTACTTCATTTCCAAATTGTTTCCTTCTCAGAACATGAAAAGTCTCTAATCACAAATCCTATTATAGATTCTGACACATCCAAGTCCAATCAATAATTGGAGCCATGGTGGTACAGTGGTTAGAGTGCAGTACTGCAGGCTACTCCTGCTGACTGCTGATTCAAGTCCCACCAGCTCAAGGTTGATTTGCCTTCCATCCTTCTGAGGTCAGTAAAATGAGGACCCAGATTGTTGGGGGCAATATGCTGACTCTGTAAACTGCTTAGAGAGGGCTGTAAAAGCTCTGTTAAATGGTATGTAAGTCTAAGTGCTATTGCTATTGCTATTCAAGCCACTGCGCCATCATGGCTCATGCAGTGCTTCAGTAAAAAGCCAGATCTTAATGGCCTTCCAAAAAGCTAGAACGTTTGAAGCCTTGTCAAATGAGAGAGTGTTCCACAAGGTAGGAGCAGCTACAGAAAAGAATGCTTTTGAGGATCTACTAGATGGTAAGATTTCAGGGAGCAAAACTGAGGTTTGGATATCTAAGCTGGGACTGCCACTCCCTCTCTGCTAGCCTTATGAGCTAGTCCAGACAAGAAGCACCCCCAGAAATACGAACTCCTACTTTATTGTAGGGTTACATTAGTAAAATCTTGAAAATATGAAAGTACATCTTTCCTCTTTCACTTTTAAAGTCCAAGAAACTAGGGAAGGTCCCTTCGGACATGTTTGCCATGCTCCCATTACTTCTGCAGGTTTGCCTCTTATTTTGCCATTGTCTAGTCTGTGGTTCTTCCTCCTGCTTGTGTGGTCATCCCCACATATCATTGTATCCTCAGCCCAACCCACTTTACAAGGTTTTGTTATGAATAAAATAGGAGGTAGAAGAATTATGCATACTACCTTGACTTGTACAAAATAAATGTGGAATGCAAATCTAATAATAATAGACAGTAGCACCTGCAAGAGCTACATGATAAAAGCAGGGTAGTACCAGAGGTGGTATTCAGCCGGTTCTCGTTCTCGCTGGTTCAGGGGAACCGGTAGCGGTGGCTGTGGGAGGCTCTGCCCTGCCACCTCGACATTATGCACAAGCACTGTACACCTGCAAAAGGCGGTGTTCATGCGCAGATGCACGCACACTCATATTTGTGAACTGTTAGGGAAGGTAAGTTAATTCCACTGCTGGGTAGCACCACCACAATATAAGCTCTGCCTCTTTTGTGCATGCATTGTGATGTCACATCCTGCTCCCCAAAGGCACAGAGTTTGCAACAAGATGACATGATGCTGCGTTCATCATTTTGACAAAATCAGAAAGCTTTTTTTGGGGGTGGGGGAGTGTTTGTGGTTCTAATAATTCATTTGGAAATTATCAGAATTTTGCTAAACCACCCAATAAACTCTTTGTTATACAAACTAAATCACTCAAATCAGCCTCTTATTTTTAAAATATAATTTCTTCAATGTCGGCATCACCACGACAGGCAGTTTTTAAACCACATTCATCTCTGGATAATTTCAAAGATAGATCCAGGTAGTTTTTCTGGCTGTTATAGAGAAGCTTTTGCCGTTACCTTATTCCAGGATTTCTTCCCAACCTTCCAATATAGCTTCCTATTCTCGGATTTCTGAAACCTCACATTACAATGTAGGGCCTTATTTGCTTATTTTTTTGAGATTAGCCAAATTGGATTAGTTGCTTCCACCTCCAGTAAAACTGTTGTATTATTTAATACGCCCTGAGTCTTCCGAGAGTGGGCGGCATACAAACTAATTAAATTTAAGTTTTGCTTCTGGAGAATCAAGGGGGAATACAATACATAGTTCTCCCTTTATTTTAGAGGTGGTATTCAGCAGGTTCTGACCAGTTCTGGAGAACCAGTAGTGGAAATTTTGAGTAGTTTGGAGAACTAGTAAATACCACTTCTGACTGGCCCTGCCCCCATCTATTCACTGCCTCCCGAGTCCCAGCTGATCAGGATGAAATTGATATTTTACAGTATCCTTTCCCTGCCACGGCCACCATGCCATGCCCACACAACCGGTAGTAAAAAAAAATTGAATCCCACCACTGCTTTATTTGTTCATCTGTTGTTTCATTTTCAAATTTATATGCCACCCAATTCAAATGGAAAGGGAGCCTTATAAAAATATAAAGATTAACATCACACAGTCAATATTTTTTCCTCTTTTTGTGTCCTTAAAGAACCTTGTACTGTAGTAACTCAGCAGGGCTTGAAGGACAAACCTTTTATCTGAAAAGCCCATGGGGTTTTATGCTCACTATTCCTGACTCCTGCCTGGGCATAACTGTCATCATCTATCTCCTAGGGATGACCCCATCAACCCTGGTCTGAGAAATAGGGCTCCCATGTTCTGTACTGTCCTTGTAAATAAAACATAACAATTAACATACCATTGTTCATTTCTAAAACACAGCCTACTGGCTCTGAAGGCATGTGAGTACAGGTAGTGCTCAATTTACAATCATTCATTTAAAGGCAGTTCAAAGTTATAACAGCAACTTTGCAACTTTGCAACTTTAATAAAATCTGTATGCCGCCCACTCCCCAGGGACTCTGGGCGGCTCACAACAAAAGCAAAAAACATAAATATTAAAAGTACAATTTTTAAAATAAAAATCATCCATTCAATCACATGGGGCTGGATTTTAATCAACAGCCCCAGGCCTGCGGGAACAGCCAGGTCTTGGTTGTTTTACGGAAGGTTGGGAGAGTGGTAAGGGTCCGGATCTCCGTGGGTAGCTCGTTCCATAAGGCCGGTGCAGCTACAGAGAAGGCCCTCCCTCGGGGGGCCGCCAGCCGGCATTGTCCAGTCGACAGCACCTGGAGGAGGCCCAACCTGTGTGATCTTATTGGTCGTTGGGAGGTGAATGGCAGGAGGCGGTCTCTCAGGTAGCCAGGTCCAATACCATATAGGGCTTTAAAAGTAACGACTAGCACCTTGAAGCGGGTCTGGAGACCAATGGGGAGCCAGTGCAGCTCGCGGAGGATAAGTGTAACATGGGTGTATCTGGGTACACCCATTATCACTGCGCAGCTGCATTCTGGACCAACTGCAGTCTTCGAACACTCTTCAGGGGCACCCCCAAATTGCGGGCCCTCTCTGAGGGGTGTATAACTTCACCCCCTAGGCTAAGAGGTGGAATGTCTGGACATCTTTTGGAGGCAACATCAATAGCCACTCGGTCTTGTCTGGATTGAGTGGAAGCTTGTTCGCTCCCATCCAGACCCTGACAGCCTCCAGGCACTGGCACATCGCTTCAACTGCTTCGCTGAGGTCGCACGGGGCAGACAGATACAATTGGGTATCGTCCGCGTATTGATGATATTTGATCCCGTGCCGGTGTATGATCTCACCCAGCGGCTTCATGTAGATGTTAAATAGGAGGGGGGACAGGACCAAGCCCTGCAGTACCCCATATTTGAGGGACCTAGGGGTTGATCTCTGTCCCCCAACCAACACCGACTGCGACCTGTCCGAGAGGTAGGAGAACCACTTTAGAACGGTGCCTCCCACTCCCCTCGCAGAAGGATACCATGATCGATGGTATCGAAGGCCGCTGAGAGGTCAAGAAGCACTAGGATAGAGGAATGTCCTCTATCCCTGGCCCGCCAGAGATCATCAATCAGCGCGACCAAAGCAGTTTCGGTGCCGTAACCAGGCCTGAAACCCGACTGAAAGGGATACAGATAATCTGTTTCATCCAAGGTCCATTGGAGTTGAAAGGCCACCACCTTCTCAACAACCTTCCCCACGAAGGGGAGGTTGGAGACTGGGCGATAGTTGTTCAAAATGGCTGGATCCAGGGAAGGTTTCTTAAGCAGGGGTCTCACCACCGCATCCTTTAGAGGATGCGGGAAGGATCCCTCCAGAAGAGAGGTGTTAACAATCCTCTGGAGCCAGCCACGTGTCACCTCCCTGCTGGTCGAGACCAGACAGGAAGGACACGGGTCCAGTAAACAGGAGGCACTCACTGCTCCCATGGCCTTGTCCACTTCCTCAGGAGTAACAAGTTGAAACTCGCTCCATAAAATCTGATCAGGACCTTCCCCCGGCACCTCGGCTGGTACCGTCCAAGTGGAGTCCAGGTCCATCTGGATCCGAGCGATATTATCCAACAGAAACTGAACAAATTCCTCAGCTCTACCCTGTAAGGGTTCGTCCGCATCCCTCCCTTTCAAGAGGGAGTGGGCTATCCTAAACAGGGCAGCTGGGTGAGATTCTGCGGATGCAATAAGAGCGGAAACATGCACACATTTTGCCGCCTGTATCACCACTAGATAAGTCCTAATGAAGGCTGTTAATTGTGTTTGGTCGGATTCGGAGTTACTAGCCCTCCAATGTCGCTCTAGGTGTCTCTTTTGGCGCTTCATCTCCCGGAGTTCCTCGATGAACCAAGCAGCCCTCCTGGATTCACTGCTGCGGAGAGGCTGTAAAGGCGCAATCCGGTTTAGAGCCTCCACCGCCGCTATATTCCAAGCAGCGACCAAGGACTCTGCCGGACTGTGGGCCAGAGAGTCAGGTATCTTACCAAGTGCCATCTGAAATCCCATAGAGTCCATCAGGCCCCTGGGGCGGAACCACCTAATCGGTTCCCCCTCCCTACAGTGGGGGATTGGTTTCCGAAAGTCGAGCCTCAGTAGGAAGTGATCTGACCATGACAAGGGCAAGATCTTGATGCCCTTCAAATTTAGATCACATCTCCACTGCTCTGAGAGAAATACAAGGTCGAGCGGGTGCCCCGCTGAATGAGTCGGACCCTGAATTACCTGGGTCAAGTCCATGGCTGTCATGGAAGCCATAAACTCCTGCGCACCATCAGAGCGATCACTGAGTGACGGCAGATTGAAATCTCCAGCACTATAAGCCTGGGGAACTCAACCGCCAGCTCGGCTACTGACTCGAGGAGCACAGGCAGGGCTGTTGCAATGCTGTTGGGAGGTAGGTACGTTAGCAACAAACCCATTTGACCCCCAAGGTCCAACTTCACCAGGAGGGACTCACACCCGACAATCTCCAGAGCAGGAATCCTACGAGGAACTAGGGACCTTCGGATGATGACTGCCACTTCCCCACCCCTTTCTTGGTGTCGCGGCTGATGTAGCACCTGAAACCCTTCTGGGAACATTTCAGTGAGGGGGACTCCTCCCTCATGGCCCAGCCAGGTCTCAGTAATACATGCCAGGTCTGCCCCCTCGTCTAATATTAGCTCCCGGACAAGGGGAGCTTTGTGAACCACAGACCTGGCATTTAGCAACAACAGCCTGAGACCAGGGCCCTGACAACTCTCACCATCTGCTCCTGGAGTGGAGCTAATAGGGCCGGAAGGAGGGATCGCTGTGACGTAGCAAACCCACCTTCCCCGGTAATTTCTAGCCCTATAGCTCCTGTCAAACCTGCCTCTCCCAACCATGACCGGAATGCGCCGGCCCATCCCCGCACCCGTAGACCCCATTTCCCCTCCCGTAGCCTCTGTTCTCTCTGGCAGGCCATTTATATCATTCATTCTAGGACGAGAGGTAGGCCTGGGCCCCCTACCACTTCTGCTTCAGCACTCAGTGGAGGAGGCACCAGGCTGTACTCCCAGTCCTCTCATACATACCACAGTCACTCACTCATACAGTCCCCACAAGAGTCAATTAAAAATACAAAATACAATGGAACAATTACAGTAGATAATATAAATTAAATAAAAGTGGATACAAGCATCAACATCATACCATACACACCTCATCTGTAAAAATTGAGGAGACTTAGGTCCAGTCAGTAAGTTTGTGCAATTATGAGATGGAAACAATGATGGAAAAGGGGGAGAGCTCCTCTGCTCCTCTCCCTTCCTATAAGTCCCGAAAAGAACCATAGAGGGCCAAGCTCCAGAGTCCATGATGGATGGGACAGCTGCAGATGGAGAGGGGGCATAAGCACCAGATTGAGACAGGAGGCAAGTTCGTAGCCTCGTCCCCTCCAATTTTCATTGTAGTCCAGAAGGAAAAGAACAGGGCCAGGACTGCAGATGGCATAGCGGTCATGGGGCCAGAGTAAGTGGAAGACAACAGGATCGATGGCTCCCTGGAAACAGTAGGGCTAGATCGCAACAGCTGGGCAGATGAAATGGCGGTCATGGTGGCCGGGGTAGGTGGAAAAGCGACTGGCTCTCTCGAACAACAAGTCCAGTCACGGCGGCCGAAGCAGATGGAAAAGCAGATGGAAAAGCAGTAAGGGAAAAGCAGTAAGGGCAGGGACTCATTCCCCCCCAACAGCAGAACTTGGCCGCAGCTCGGCTGTAGCAGCCGGGTCGGTAGAATGGCAGGCATGGCAGCCAGAGTGGATGAAATAGCGGCAGAGTCCGTCAGCCCCCCAAACACCTCCAAGTTCCTCCAAGCATCTGAGCCAGGTGAAGTGGCAGACGCAGCAGTCAGAGCAGGAAGAATGGCGGCAGGGTCGAGGCTCCTCCGAAATGGCAGAGCAGCTGAGCTGCAGAGCAGCTGAGCCGCGGGGGCTGGGATAGATGAAACGGTCCCACGGCGGCCGAGGCAAACAGACCCGTTCCTCCCCAACAGTGAAACTTGACCGCAGCAGCCGGAGCGGTGGAAATAGTGGGCGCGGCAACCAGAGCAGACGGAGCAGCGGCAGCCAGCAAGCCCCCCCCAAGGTTCCTCCAAGCTCTTCCAAGGTGGCCAAGCTGGCAAAGCGGCGGTTGCGGCAATCAGGGCGGCGGTCGTGGCAGGGTCGGAGCTCCACAGAACAGCTGGGCCGCGGCATCCTCCAAACGGCATCGGCCTCTTCCGCAAACGGCAGCCTTGGAGTGCGATATCTCTCCCATTCACTGCCACCACCAGAACCCCCATAAATCACTCCTGCCTTGCCCTCTCCCCAACTCAATTCCCGAGCTCGGTTTCACCTCTTCTCTAGTTGTTCTCTTTTACGGGGCCTGAGCGGCGAGCTCGGCAGACATGTTCCTCGCACATGCACACTGGAGAGTCAGATGGTCGATTGTCAGCACTGAAAGATGTGACTTACAACTGGTCCTTGCACTTACAAGAGCAGCATTCCCAATGGGGATTCCCCATAGTCACATGATTAATGTTTGGGTGCTTGGCAACTGGTATGAATGCTGGGTTGATGATCCATAATGGGTCTTCTTCAGAGCATCTTGGAGAGTAACATGTTGGTCAACATGGGAGGACTCTCCCACAATGAGAGGGAGAGCCGTTTGAGAACGCCACAGCCCAGTCGCTAGAGAAAGCTGAGGCCGCCGAGAACGAGGCCGCTTGTTAGCGCCGCGGCTTACGAACGCCGCGGCCCAGCTGTCCTGGAGGAGCCATCTGACTGCCGCGATCACTGGGACCGCCTGAGAACGTCGCCGGCCCAGCTGCTTGAGAACGCCGAGAACGCTTGAGAACGCCGCGGCTTGTGAACGCCATGGCCCAGATGTCCTGGAGGAGCCCCGTCCTCACCAGAGCTGCCATCTGATGGCCGCCTGAGAGCACCGTGACTTGTGAACGCCTAGGCTCAACTGTTGGAGGATATTGTGGCCCAGATGCCCTGAGGAGCCTGCTTGGGGGAGCCCCGATCCTACTGTGACTGCCACTAATCGCTGCGGTCTCAGCTGTTGGAGGTCCGTCTTGGGGGGGCGACCCCTGCTTTCGTTGCCTGACTGCTGTGCTGTTGCGGGGTTAGGGCTAGGGTCAGGGCTAGGGCTAGGGTTAGGGCTAGTTTAGGGTTAGGGTTAGGCTAGGGTTAGGGTTAGGGTTAGGATTAGGGTTAGGATTAGGATTAGGTTTAGGGTTAGGGTTAGGGTTAGGGTTAGGCTAGGGTTAGGGTTAGGGTTAGGGTTAGGGTTAGGGTTAGGGTTAGGGTTAGGGTTAGGGTTAGGATTGGATTAGGGTTAGCGTCAGTGCTAGGGTCAGGATTAGGGTTAGGGTCAGGGTTAGGGTTGGTTAGGGTTAGGGTTAGGAGTGGGGTTGGGGTTATTAGACCGATGATTTGCTGGCTTGCTGATGCTGCCGGAGAACGTTGCGGCTCAGTTGTTGAGAGGGGTCCCCCCCTCCTTCCCCCTCCCCCTTCCATCGTGGATGCAGTCCTTTTGGTTTCTACTCTGACTGCCAGGGGGGCTTTGCTCCGACCACTGTAATCCCGGCCGTCTGTCGACCATGAGCGGCCTCTCGGCTTCCGCTGTTATAACTGTTGCCATCTATGGCTTTTCTGCCTTCCAGCCATCCCTGCCCCTGCCTTCGTCCTCTGGACCACCATTGGGGAGTGAGCTGGGACTTTTGAATCTATCTCCGGCCTCCCTCAGATCCCCGTTTGTGCTCCTGCTTATTATTCTGTGTTTCCATCTCAGCAGAAAGAGAGGGCAGGGGACAAAGAGGACATGGGTAGGGAGATTGCTTCTTACCTCCCTCCAACTGTTATTAATGTACCACCTGTTCCAGATTTTTGGACCTTGCTCTCCGTGTTGGAGAAGATCGGAACATTAGCCTTCCTTTTCCACACGAGGATGTTTTGCACAAACTTAATTTTGCACTATTGCACAATTTTTAAATGGTATGGGGAGTGCATGTGGTATGGGTGTGATTGAATGAATGTGCCCACTTTTATTAACCTATTATTGCTGTATTTTGTATTTTAATTGTTGCGTGGGAATTGCTTGGGAGTATAGATGTGTATGTTTGAGTGGGCTGGGAGTACAACCTGGTGCCTCCTACACTGAGTGCTATTGCAGAAGTGTTAGGAGGCCCAGGCCCAATCCCAGCCTTAGAATGCTTGAGTTAAATTGTCTGCCGAAGAATGCAGTAGCTATTGGGGCGGGAATGGGGACTACGGACATGGGAGTGGGCCGGAACATTAGGGTCATGATGGGGAGGGGCAGGTATGGCGGGAACTTTAGGGCTAGCCATTACCGGGAAAGGAGGGTCCGCTACGTCACAGCGATCCCTCCTTCCGGCCCTACTAGTTCCACTCCAAGGCCAGATGGCGAGAGTAATTTGGGCCCTGGTTTCAGGCTGTTGTTGCTAAATGCCAGGTCTGTGGTTCACAAGGCTCCCCTCATCCGGGACCTAATATTAGACAAGGGGGCAGTCCTGGCATGTATTACTGAAACCTGGCTGGGCCCGGAGGGAGGAGTCCCCCTCACTGAAATGTGCCCAGAGGGTTTTCAGGTGCTTCATCAGCTGCGACCTCAAGGAAGGGGTGGGGGAGTGGCTATCATCATCCGAGGGTCTTTAGTTCCTCATAGGATCCCTGCTCTGGAGCTTGTCGAGTGTGAGTCCTTGCTGGTGAAGTTGGACCTCGGGGGTCAAGTGGGCTTGTTGCTAACATACCTTCCTCCCAACAGCGTTGCAACAGCCCTCCCCTCGCTCCTCGAGTCCGTAGCCGAGCTGGCGGTTGAGTTCCCCAGGCTTATGATACTGGGGGATTTCAACCTGCCCTCACTCGGTAATCACTCTGATGGGGCGCGGGAGTTCATGGTGTCCATGACAACCATGGACTTGACCCAAGTAATTCGGGGCCCGACTCACTCTGCGGGTCACACACTTGACCTCGTATTCCTCTCGGAGCAGTGGAGATGTGATCTAGATTTGAGGGGTATTGAGATCTTGCTCTTGTCATGGTCTGATCACTTCCTACTGAGGCTTGACTTTCGGAGACCAATCCCCCACTGTAGGGAGGAGGAACCGATTAGGTGGTTCCACCCCAGGCGCCTGATGGACCCTATGGGATTTCAGACGGCGCTTGGTGTAAAACCTGATGCTCTCGTCCACAGTCTGGTGGAGACCTTGGTCACTGCTTGGAATATAGCGGCGACAGGGGCTCTGAACCGGATTGCACCTTTACGACCTCTCCGAGGCAGCGGATCCAGGAGGGCTCCTTGGTTTAGCGCCAAAAGAGATGTCTAGAGCGCCACTGGAGGGCCAGTAACTCTGAGTCAGACCGAGCACTGATGAGAGCCTATGTCCGAGCCTATCTCGTGGCAATATGGGCGGCGAAATGTGCGCATTTTGCCGCTCTTATTGCGTCCGCTGAATTGTGCCCAGCCGCCTTGTTTAGAATAACCCACTCCCTCTTGAAAGGGAAGGATGCGGATGACCCTTTACAAGGTAGAGCTGAGGAGTTTGTTCAGTTTCTAGCAGATGAAGTCGCTTGGATTCGGACAGACCTGGACTCCAATTGCTCAGAGCCAGCCAAGGTACTGGGGTAAGGCCTTGAGCGGAATTTATGGATTGAGTTTCAACTTGTCATGCCTGAGGAAGTGGACAAGGCCATGGGAGCGGTGAGTGCCTCGACTTGTATACTGGACCCGTGCCCCTCCTGGGTGGTCACGAACAGCGGGGAGGTGACACGTGGCTGGATCCAGACAATGGTTAACACCTCTCTTTGGGAGGGATCCTTCCCGCTCCTTCTAAAGGCTGCGGTGGTGAGACTCCTCCTGATGAAGCCGTCTTTGGATCCAGCCATTTTGAGTAACTACCATTCAGTTTCCAACCTCCCCTTTGTAGGGAAGGTTGTTGAGAAAGTGGTGGCCTTTCAGCTCCGGCGGTCCTTGGATGAAACCGATTATCTAGACTCCTTTCAGTCTGGATTCAGGCCTGGCTACAGCACAGAAACTGCTTTGGTCGCGCTGATTGATGATCTCTGGAGAGCCAGGGATAGGGGCCACGCCTCTATCCTAGTGCTCCTTGACCTCTCAGCGGCCTTCGATACCATCAACCATGGTATCCTTCTGTGGCGGTTGCGGGAGGTGGGAGTGGGAGGTACCATTCTTCGGTGGTTCTCCTCCTACCTCTCGGACAGGTTGCAGTCGGTGTTGGTCGGACGGCAGCAATCGACCCCTAGGCCCCTCAACTATGGGGTGCTGCAGGGTTCGATCCTGTCCACCCTCCTATTTAATATCTACATTAAGCCACTGGGTGAGATCATACGTCGGCACGGTATAAAATACCACCAATATGTGGATGATACTAAGCTGTATCTGTCCGCCCCGTGCCAACTCAGTGAAGCGGTTGAAGTGATGTGCCAGTGCCTGGAGGCTGTCAGGGTCTGGATGGGAATGAACAAGCTTGCACTCAATCCCGACAAGACTGAGTGGCTATTGATGCTCCCTCCCAAAAATTGGCCATTTACTCCATCCCTCAGGCTGGGGGTGAAATTATACGCCCCTCAGAAAGGGTTCGCAATTTGGGAGTCCTCCTGGACCCTCAGCTGACTTTAGAACATCATCTGTCGGCTGTGACCAGGGGGGCATTTGCCCAGGTTCGCCTGGTGCACCAATTGCAACCCTACTTGGATCGGCAGGTCCTCCGAATAGTCACTCACGCCCTTGTGACTTCAAGACTGGACTACTGTAACACGCTCTACATGGGGCTGCCCTTGAAGAGTATTCGGAGACTTCAGCTTGTCCAGAATGCAGCCGCACGAGCGATAGTGGGTGCACCTCGGTACACCCACATTACACCTATCCTCCGCAAGCTGCACTGGCTGCCCATTGTCCTCCGGACACACTTCAAGGTGCTAGTCATTACTTTTAAAGCCCTACATGGTATTGGACCTGGGTACTTGAGAGACCGCCTCCTGCCAATTACCTCCCTACGACCTATCAGATTCCACAGACTAGGCCTCCTCCGAATCCCATCTGCCAGCCAGCGTCGGCTGGCAACTCCCCGGGGGAGGGCCTTCTCTGTGGCTGCTCTGGCCCTCTGGAACGATCCCCCCATTGAGATTCAGACCCTCACCACCCTTCCGGCATTCCGCAAAGCCACGAAGACCTGGTTGTTCCGGCAGGCCTGGGGCTGATGAATTTCCAGCCCCAGTTGAATGTTGCGACTGTTGTGTATTTTAATTTGTTTGTCGTTTTAATTTGTTTGTCTTTATTTTCCTATTTGTATCCCCTTCCCCCCTTGGTTGTTAGCCTCCCTGAGTCCCTCGGGAATAGGGCGGCATACAAATTGAATAAACTACAAACTACTACAAACTAGATAAATATGGGAAATGGCAGAGTTTCTGTTTCAAATAACATCTCTTTCATCTGTTTCCCAAGCCATAGATACTTACCTTTTAAACATCACTGGCCTGCCTAACTCACCCAAACCACAGCAGCCATAAGTGCCATATTAAGACATATTGTGTCTATCATGCCTAGGACTATATTTTCCTATGAATTACTTGGTAATGGTGGAAACTTTCTTTCTGTTTGAGTTTGATTATTTATGTATGTATGGGCTAGTACATATTAAGGGATCAAATACTATATCTCAGAGGTGGTATTCAGCCAGTTCTGATAGGTTCTGGAGAACCAGTAGCGGAAATTTTGAGTAGTTTGGAGAACCGACAAATAGGCTTCCCCACCCCCGCTGCCTCCCAGCGTCCCAGCTGACCTTCTTTTGTTGCCCTGAACAGGAGAACAGAACTGGAAAGCAGGTTAGTGGAGTGGGGAGGGAATGGGGATTTTGCAGTATTCTTCCCCTGCCATGACCACAAAGCAACACCCACAAAGTCACACCATGCCCACAAAGCCATGCCCACAGAACCAGTAGTTTAAAAATTTGAATCCCACCACTGCCATATCTGTCTCTTTTTGCCTGCCAATAAGAAGAGCTTTCTTATTGCACTCCATTCACAAGTGTACTAGAAATAGGCAGATAGACACATACACATATACATACACACTATATGGAGTAGAGGTAGACAGAAAGATATTTGGATCCTCTTGGTTACGTTTTCTATAATGTATTTTTTCCTTTCTGTTTTGAAAATCATTTCAGTGAAAAAGAATTAAAAACTCTCAAAATCAGTTTTGAGGAAGACTTACCATTTGCCATGCCTTGAATTTTGATTAGAATATAAAGCTGCTTAAGTGGGAACAATCAGAATGACAGCTGAAATCTAACTAAACTTTTTAGTGAGGTCATTGAAAGGTATACTTTCTATCCATCTTTTAAGGGCTAAAAATAGATATGTTTATTGTCAGTAATTAGGAGTGAAGTGATTACCATTTCAAGATAATTTCATACTTCTGAATTAATTTGAAATTCATTTTAGAATGGCATTCTGGAATGCCTGAAGATATGTGTTTTCTATGAAATACTGCCCTGCCAGAGGGTTGTAAACAGCTACCTACATCTTCAAAATGTTTGAGCTTCTGAATCTCCTACTGCCAATGGTCCTTTACAATCATAATGGGATATTAATTGTGTGGGCAATGAATGAAACAGTTTGGAATAATTTAGGAAAGCATCATTAGCTGTGTAAGATAGATGGCCATGTCAGGCACAGCAGACTCCTTGAAAACAGTATCTGTTGAACCAAGACTCAGTGTGAACCATTGCTTGCAGTTAGCTTGAAACTCAAATCCAGTTGCTCAGTTCAAGAGCAAAGTACTGCATTGCAGCTCTCTATCTGCTTTGTAGAAATTGTTGTTGGCACTGACCATCCGGAGTGGCTTCTCAGTAGCAAGCTATTTTCAGCTTCATCGTGCAGTTCTGTTATCAACTCTTTTTAAAACTATAAATGAATAAACTAATATATATCAACAACTTCCTTTTGGAAATGAAAGCTATCAGAGCTTTCAGAGAGCTCATGTGCTGAATTCATGTGGTTCTCAGAGCTCCCAATTGGGTAGTATTTACTCTTTACATAAGTGTAATGCTTTCTGACATAGTTGTTTCTTAATTTGAAAAATTGCCTACCCCTAGCCTCTGGACTCCACTGAGGCTTTATGCAGAGTTTGAGATGAAGGAATGGAAGGATATGTTGGAATTGTTTGGCTAAAGGGTGTCATTGAGATATACACTTGACTATAATATTCTGAGAAGATGAGAATGTGTTAAAGAAAATCCTGATCATTTGATATATAACCTTGGGAAATGTTTGATATTTAACTGTTAGACAACCATGGAGACATTTGTTGTGTGTTTTTCTAAGTTGTAATAAAAAATAAAAGGAGGAATTTACAGCAAAATATCATTCCTTTCTGTATAACCATGTGCTTTTATTTTTATTATATATTTTGTGCTTTTACTAGTTTTATTGTAATCTACCTAGAGTCACACAAAAGATGAGATCGGCAGCTATATAAATTGAGTCAGCAATTAAACAACGCCCATCCATCCATCCATTCAATCAATCAATCAACCAGCTATCAAACACTCTTCAAGAATATTTTTCAATCTCAGTATTCGGCAACTGGTATCAATCTATGGATAATCCAACTGTCAAGCCTTTGAATTACAAAGACATATTAAAAGTGCCATGGGCTACTAAGAATACAATAATCTCTATAGTAGCAGTTTTGCCATACCTTGTGTACATATGGAGCACTGCATCTGAAATCAACTGGTCTTTGTGACTACATTCTTATCTGAAATATAGTTTCTAATCTGCAGTTGAGTTAGGGTCTTTTGCCAAGAGGACAATTGAATTCAGGGTTCAATGCTTAGAGATTATGATTTGCTTCTGTGCCTGAGTATTGAGGTTCATGTGAGTTCAAGTTTGTATTTTAAATCCAACACTGAATCTATTAAAAAAAATCTTCATTAGTTTTGTCCTAAAAATTAGGCATTTTAAAAAAGATGATACCTAAGCATATTATTTACAAATGTTAACATGGTTTTAATTAAGCAAATTGTCTGCAGGTTTGACAGAAAATCATTTTGACTATGATTTATACATTGTTGATGTTTCCAGGATAGGAGAACTACAGTTATTCCCATTTATATTCGGATAATATTGGCAGGTTCAATTGCAAACCTGATCTAAAGAGAATAGCAAACACTATATGAAACATAATATTCTAAGAAATGGGGCTGTAGTGGAAATACTCTCTTCTGGACAGTTATTATATGAAGATTCAAGTAAGTCAAGGAACACACGAAGTTGCTTTATGGTCTGTCAGCTTTTGCCCATCTAGCCCAATATTTTTCATTCACTTTCTCCCTGTTGATTAAGTATTAGTAGCCTGCAGTTAAATATTAGTCATAACTTGTAAAAAGGTAAATCTTGGGCTTGATATGGTTCTTCTAGGGCAGGGTGTCAAACTTCATATAATAACTGGCCTCTCAACTCCGATGGTCCTTGGATGAAACCGATTACCTAGACTCCTATCAGTCGGGTTTCAGGCCTGGTTACAGCACGGAAAGTGCTTTGGTTGCACTGATCAGTGATCTCTGGCGAGCCAGGGATAGGGGTTACCCCTCTATCCTTGTGCTCCTTGACCTCTCAGCAGACTTCGATACCATCGACCATGGTATCCTTCTGCGATGGTTGCGAGAGGTGGGAGTGGGAGGCACCGTTCTTCGGTGGTTCTCCTCCTACCTCTCGGACAGGTCGCAGTTGGTGTTGGTCGGAGGGCAGAGGTCGACCCCAAGGCCCCTCAACTATGGGGTGCCGCAGGGCTTGATCCTGTCCCCCCTCCTATTTAACATCTACATGAAGCCGCTGGGTGAGATCAAACGCCGGCACGGGATTAAGTTCCACCAATACGCGGACGATACGCAGTTGTATCTGTCCGCCCCGTGCCAACTCAGCGAAGCAGTAGAAGTGATGTGCCAGTGCCTGGAGGCTGTTAGGGTCTGGATGGGAGCAAACAAGTTGGCACTCAATCCAGACAAGACCGAGTGGCTTCTGATGTTCCCTCCCAAAGATTGGCCAACTATTCCATCTCTCAGGCTGGGGGGTGAAATTATACACCCCTCAGAGAGGGTCCGCAATTTGGGAGTCCTCCTGGATCCCCAGCTGACTTTAGAACACCATCTGTTGGCTGTGACCAGGGGGAGCTTTGCCCAGGTTCGCCTGGTGCACCAATTGCGACCCTACCTGGACCGGGAGGCCCTTCAGACAGTCACTCACGCCCTTGTGACCTCAAGACTGGATTATTGTAACACGCTCTACATGGGGCTGCCCTTGAAGAGTGTTCAAAGACTTCAGTTAGTCCAGAATGCAGCCGCGCGAGCGATTGTGGGTGCACCTAGGTACACCCACGTCACACCTATCCTCCGCGAGCTGCACTGGCTACCCATTAGTCTCCGGACCGGCTTCAAGGTGCTGGTTGCTACCTATAAAGCCCTACATGGTATCGGACCTGGGTACCTGAGAGACCGCCTCCTGCCGATTACCTCCCTTAGACCGATTAGATCTCACAGGTTAGGTCTCCTCCAGATTCCATCTGCCAGCCAATGTCGGCTGGTGACTCCCCGGGGGAGAGCCTTCTCTGTTGCAGCTCCAGCCCTCTGGAATGACCTCCCCATGGAGATCCGGACCCTGACTACCCTCCCGGCCTTCCGCAAAGCCACCAAGTCCTGGCTGTTCCAGCAGGCCGGGGGGCTTGTGAAACATCCAGCCCCACGGAAATTGTGAATGTTGCATTTTTAAAGTGTTGTCTTTGTCTATTTATCGCCCTTCCCCTGTCTATTGTGAGCCGCCCGAAGTCCTTCGGGAGTGGGCGGCATACAAGACAAATAAATAAATAATAAATAAATAAATAAATAAATTGATTTCATTGAGGGCCGGTTGTGTTTGATGTTGAGGGGCCAGAGAGGACATGGCAAGAGTGGGTGTGACCCATCTTGATGTCACTAGTGGTGGCTCAAGTGCTGTACCAGCGAAAACAGGTTCTCAATCTCTATTTTCAGTTGGGACGGCCTCCTGCAACCCTCTGCCTGCAAAAAGAGAGCTTGGGAAGGCCATGGTCCTCCCCAGTTCCATTTATGCTGGCAGAGGGTTGCAGGGAGCCGTCCCAGGAAATAACAGAGATTGGGAGCCCATTTTCACTGGCAGAATCACTGTAGACTGGTCCTTCATTGTTTCTTGGGCAGCCCCATGGGTGAGATCTAACCACCCCATGAACCAGATCTGGCCTGCGGGCCTTGAGTTTGACACCCCTGTTCTAGGGAAACCCTAAGTTTCCTATTGGGGTGGGCAAAAAAGTAGTTGACCATTTACAAGTAGCTACACTCTGACCTCTTTTTCAGTTGTACAATAAAGAAAGACAGAAATACATATTCTGTAAACTCAACTGAGGATTTTTAAAAATATTAATGGAAGATTTATTGATTAATTGATTGACTGATGGCAATTGATGCAGAAGCAAGTCAAAAAGGCTTTGTGGCAGACTGATTCAAGGAAAGCTGGGGGTACTTCCGAGGATCTGACCACAATAATTTGGGTGATTCCTCCACAGCTCTGGCTCTGATCTCTGTGACTGTGTGTCAGTTGTTTTTGTTTGGTATTCAAGATAATAGCTACACTGAAATTTTAAATATTCTTAGAGAACCACCAATGAGAGAGTTGTGGTTTGTCTGATGATTTAGCGTATTTTCCAGGATAGGAAGATGCCTCCACAAGCCTAATGTGCTTCCTTATTCCATTTGATGAAGGTTTTCCTCAGTCTCCTGCATGAATTTGCCAATTACTTATACAGCACTGAGCATTTGCATTCCAATAGCTTTAATTAAGTCATCTGTTCATATTACCAATTTGTTAACATTAGAAAAGCAAGGTTTTGCTGATGTAGAGGCTGGTTTGCTGAGCAACATGGTAATTAGTGGATGCTCTAAGGTCACAGGGAAACGATGCAACAAATCCATAGATTTCCAATAGTTAGTATTCTATGGTGACTCTCAAGAGAGTTACATTTATAAAAATGTAGGTACTATATACTTTATACATTGAAAGAATTTGGAGCATTGACATGGTGGAGGAGAATTGCTTCTACAGTATGTATTTAATCAAGGAATAGTTTCCTTTGAGTCCTCGACTTACAATAACAATAGTTTATATATTCCTTGATAGTGCTGTGTAGCCCTCTCTAAGCAGTTTACAGAGTCAGCATATTGCTCTCAATAATCTGGATCCTCATTTTACTGGCCCTGGGAAGATAAAATTGAGCCCCAAATTTCTGTTGTTAAGTAAGTAGAATAGAATAGAATTCTTTATTGGCTAAGTTTGATTGGACACACAAGGAATTTGTCTTTGGTTCATATGCTGTCAGTGTACATAAAAAGGCAAAATACATTTGTCAAGAATCATAAGGTACAACACTTAATGATAGTCATAGGATACAAATAAGCAATCAGAAAACAATCAATATCAATATAAATTGTAAGCATACAAGACACTGAGACAGTTGTTGTGAATTTTTCCCCTTTATGACCTTTCTTGCCAGTGTTATTAAGTGAATCACTGAAGTGGTTAAGTTGGTAACATGGTTACCAACTAATGGGGAATCTGGCTTCCCCATTCAATTTTTTTATCAGAAGATCATAAAAGATAATCACATGATCCTGGGATATTACAATTGTTATAGATATAAATCAAGAGCCTAAATTTGGATCATTTGACCATAGGGGTGCTGCAATGGTTATATATATAAAATGATCATAAGTCACTTTTTTCAGTACCATTGTAACTTTGAACAGTTACCAAAGAAATTGCATGCACAATTTTGCATGCACAATTTTGCATGCACAATTTTGCATGCACAATTTTGCATGCACAATTTTGCATGCACGCTCTCGTTTCGCTTGCGTAATTATACATAAATAGGTCTGTGCATGCGCAGAACATTTAAAAAAAAACACACTGAGCCGATTGGGGAGCCAGTTCGGAGGCATGGCAGGCCTAGCTCACTCCCAGTTCCGTCGACCCAGACTGGCAAACCACTACTGAACTGTTCCAAACCGGTAGGAACCTACCTCTGGCTGTCATTCCAAACAGCCAGTCAGTTCCCCATAATTACAGAATTAGAGAATAATAGAGTTGGAAAGGACCTTGGAGGTCTTCTAGTCTAAACTTGCTCACTTAAGGACAGTATTTTCATTAAATTATCATTAAATGATTAGCTTAACAACCACAGCAAAACAGTTCATACAATTGAGTACGACTCACTTATGACCACATCACTTAGCAACAGAAATTCAGGTCCCAGTTATAATTGTAAGTCAAGGACTATCTAGAGTTGTAACTAATTAGATGATGGGCTGATCTACTGGAAATAAACTTCATGATGGATTTTAAATCGGGGACAAAATATGTTATAAACATCCATTCCATCTTGGGTCAGTAATTCAGATTATCTCAGATTTAGACATCTCAATTTAGAGCAGTTGCTAAAAGCAGGATATTTTTAGGCCTTGACTTCATTTGCAGTTTGACAACAATTGATGCAAAATGTGTTATAAAAAGGTAGCTGCCTTCAATTAAATACATTAAGCTGGTATTTAATGCTTGCATTCTACTTGTGGGAAAGCTTTGATCAAAAGAATATCTCTACTAAGAGAAGAAGCAATTTTTGTGGATTCTTCTGTTTCTGTAATAATTTCTTATGCCAGGCTAACATCGTTGTAGAGAGTTGGAGAAACTAAGAAGAGGAAGAGAATAGGAAATCACAGAACACTGTATTATCATTATGCAACCTCCCTCAGACCCAGGGGTGAAATTCAGAGGTTCTGGAGAACCAGTAGCGGAAATTTTTAGTAGTTTGGAGAACTGGCAAATACCACCTCTGGCTGGTCCCAGAGTGGGGCGGGAATGGAGATTTTGCAGTATCCTTCCCCTGGAGTGGGGCGAGAATGGAGATTTTGCAGTATTCTTCCCCTGCTATGTGCACCAAGCTAGAGCCACAGAACTGGTAGTAAAGAATTTGAATTTCAGCGCTGTTCAGACCCCCTGCATTAGGCCTCCCCAGACATTTGTGTACTCTACCCAAGCCTCACTGAGCTTGTGTCACACCTTGCCTGTTATGTATTAAATGTATATAGTTATGTTAAAGGAGATTAACCTTTAGATGGCCCTGACTGTTGAATTGGGCTAAAGTGAAACTAACCTTTGCATGACCTTAACTGTTAGATTGTGCAAAAGTTAAACTTATATGACTCCAACTGTTGGAAGGAAGTTCAGAACAATTATATGGAAATGGGTTTTTTTCTAGTTTATGATTGGTTAAGGCCCCGTGGACCTAGAGTATAAATAACAGTCATTTGCCTACAGTTCCTCAATTCTAATTTTATGAGTCAATAAAAGCTGTTGCAGCTATGTAGGTCTGGTTCTTTCCTACTGAAGCCCACTACACAATATTCCCCACTTCCTTTCGGTTGATGCCATAACTTTGTTTCTGCATACTTGTTAATGGTTTGTTACTGGTTTGATTGCTAAACTATTGACAAGTTAAACAAACTTCAGCTTAATTCAAACAAAGAAGTGGTTTCTGACTGTTAAAGTGGGGGGATAAAGAAAATCAAGGAATAGTAATTGAGATTGGCAGTCGTGGATTCATACTTGAACTAATTAATATGAGCTCAGGCTAATGAACAAGCAACTACAGTAAGGTGACCAGATTTTCAGATTGGAAAAGAGGGACACCCTTGACCGGGGGGGGGGGGGGGGGCTTGATTAAAAAAATTTTTTTTGTCAAAAGGTCACCCCAGGACACTGAAACCAGCATAAATACGAATCTGTTGCCAAACAAAATTTTGATCACGTGATCATGAGGATGCTGCAACGGTCGCTAAGTGTGAAAAATGGTCGCAACGGTCGCTAAGTGTGAAAAATGGTCGCAACGGTCGCTAAGTGTGAAAAATGGTCATCAGTCACTTTTTTCAATGCCATTGTAACTTTGGTCACTAAATGTTTTCCCCCTCCTCGAGACTCCTCACTTCTTCCTTCATTCCTCTTGCTTATCTACCTTCACCTTATCTGTCTTCTGCTCTTTCCCTCTCTTCCTTCCTTCCTCCCTCCTTCCATCCTCTTCTTTCCTCACTCACTCCCTTCCTCCTTTTTTCTCTTCCTTCCTCCTTCCATTCTTTATACGATATAAAATTCAATGAGGGTGAAACACACCAAATCTGGCAAAGCTGCCTTGCACCAACCTGGCCTGCCCATAGAATAGCAGCCACTTTGAGACACATAAACCTGGTCTGAACATATTGCATCACAAAGATTTGCAAAGATCACATTTGCAAAAAGGAACATTTCTTGTAGTAAATACATTTTATAAACAATTTAAAAGTAAAAATCCCCCCAAAATAATAAAAAAGGTATTCTATAAATAAAAGAAATTCTTAAAAACCATTGTTAAGTATTACACCAGCAATAATTTATACTGTCACCATTTCAAACTATTATCAGAAATACGAATCTGTTGCCAAACATCAACATTTTGATCGCGTAACCATGAGGATGCCACAACGGTCGCTAAGTGTGAAAATGGTCGCTAAGTGTGAAAAATGGTCATCAGTCACTTTTTTCAATGCCATTGTAATTTTGGTCACTAAACAGCCATGTTCCTGACTTAACAACCACCATGATTCACTTAACGTGGCAATAAAAGGTCGCAAAATGAGGCAAAAATCATTTAACAAACGTCTCCCTTAGCAACAGAAATTGGGGGATCAATCCTGGTCGTAAGTCGAGGATTACCGGTAGCCAATTGCAAAAGGCAACTTTACTTGGAACAGGTGAGATTGTGCCCGGATCCCTTTCATGCCAACATCCCATCCTGTCCATGGGGAGAACTCCACAGGCGGACAAAAGCCCCAATCCCCTCTCAACCTCCAGCTGACTCTGCCATCCGCCATAACCACACATGCCCCTCAAAGGCAAAACTCAGGGGGCTGAATTCTACAGGGGGAGGAGTAAAGGGGGGATTTGAGGGGCAGCCCAAAGCACCATCTGTCTAAATTTGCATCAGGCAGGCAGTAACATTTTCATAGACCATGATCAGAGGAGCAGCTGATCCTATGGAGAGACTCCTCCTGCATTCAGTCCCAGGCCTACAAGTGGAAGTACCCTTCCTTCCTTCCTCCTTTCACCTTCCTTCCCTCCCTCCCTCCCTCCCTCTTTCTTCCTTCTAGCCTTCCTTCCTTTCCATTCTTTCTCCTTCCTTCCTTCCTCTTGCCTATCTGCCTTCTGTCTTTCTGCACTTTAGATCTCTCTTCCTCCTTCCTTCCTCTTTCCATCCTTTCACCAAAAATCAGGATGTTTTATTAGCATCAGCATCATTCTGCTGAAAATGCCAGATTCTGTGGTACTTCTGGATGAGATTTAGAAAATTACAGAGACATGAGGAACCATTATATAATTTCACTTGGCAAAACTCTGATTAAAATAATAGCAACAAAATGTAAGGTTTTTTAATTTTAAAACTCTAGCAAAACATAGATTTATTTCCAGTTTAGTTAATTAATGCCATTATAAACAGGAATGCAATTGATTAAATAAAAATGACTTTTTCTTTTATTAAGAATACTTATTCTACACTAAACTAGAAAATATTTCATAGGCCCTTCAACAAGTTTGTTACAAATTTTCAGGATTGCATGCATTCTTGAAACTGATACCATGTAATGTTAAAAAGCAGATCACTAACTAAGTACACTAAAAACCATGTTTAATTATTTGCTACTTGAGGCCAATAGCAATGATGAAGAAATTTCTCTCATCCTCAGTGACAATATTTTTAGGGCCAAAAAATAAAACTCTGTATATTGGATCTGTTGAATGGAGAAAGGCCTGCCCCCCTCCCCCAAATGAGATACCTTCCACGATAATAGGAGAGGAGAGCCTGGAGACAGCAATCACAAGGCAGAACGTAGCTAAGAGAACGGGGCAGCTAAGAGAACGGGGCGGGGGTTGGGAGAAGGCATGGGACTGGCTGGGGAAGGAGGGAGGGAGGGAGGGGGAGAACATGAGTGTGTGTATCCCTCCTTCCTTCAGCCCAACACTCTTGCTGGCATTCTGGCCAGACGAGAGGGACTGCAGAGGGTCTAGGGCAGCGAGTCATTCAATCAATGGGAAACTTGCCTCTTGGAAGGAATGGCCCGGTTTGGCTCCCACTTTCAACAATCAAACAGAGAAGCGAAGAGGCAGGAGAGACGAAGCGGGAGCCAAGCCGAGCTAGAGTGTTGGGCTGAAGGAAGGAGGGATACACACACTCGCGTTCTCCCCCTCCCTCCCCCCCCTCTCTCTCTCTCAAATGGCAAATCGCTGCTGGGAGCCCGGTCTCATTTGGGGGAGGGGGAGGAAGCAAGCCTTTTTCCATTTCAAGGAGCTGCCGCTCCTCCCCCCCACCTCTTAGAAGTCCAGCCAGCTGCCTGCCAAGCTCTCCACAGAGACTAGTATCCAGCCGGATTTCTTGAATCCCCGCGTGTGTGGGCAACGCAGCTAGGCAGGCTCTGCTTGGGAGGACCAGGCTATGGAGGGCATAGCATGGTCATCTCAAGCGAAGCTCCCCTCCCCCGCATAGCTGCATTGCCCACACGCGCGGGGATTCAAAGTATCCAGCCGGATTTCTTGAATCCCCGCGTGTGTGGGCAACGCAGCTAGGCAGGCTCTGCTTGGGAGGACCAGGCTATGGAGGGCATAGCATGGTCATCTCAAGCGAAGCTCCCCTCCCCCGCATAGCTGCATTGCCCACACGCGCGGGGATTCAAAGTATCCAGCCGGATTTCTTGAATCCCCGCGTGTGTGGGCAACGCAGCTAGGCAGGCTCTGCTTGGGAGGACCAGGCTATGGAGGGCATAGCATGGTCATCTCAAGCGAAGCTCCCCTCCCCCGCATAGCTGCATTGCCCACACGCGCGGGGATTCAAAGTATCCAGCCGGATTTCTTGAATCCCCGCGTGTGTGGGCAACGCAGCTAGGCAGGCTCTGCTTGGGAGGACCAGGCTATGGAGGGCATAGCATGGTCATCTCAAGCGAAGCTCCCCTCCCCCGCATAGCTGCATTGCCCACACGCGTGGGGATTCAAAGTATCCAGCCGGATTTCTTGAATCCCCGCGTGTGTGGGCAACGCAGCTAGGCGGGCTCTGCTTGGGAGGACCAGGCTATGGAGGGCATAGCATGGTCATCTCAAGCGAAGCTCCCCTCCCCCGCCTAGCTGCGTTGCCCACATGCGCGGGGATTCAAAGTATCCAGCCGGATTTCTTGAATCCCCGCGCATGTGGGCAACGCAGCTAGGCGGGCGGGCAACCCGCTTGCTGTTGAAGACACGCTGGACGCGGCAGGGCAGGGGCCCGCGGCCGGGAGCGGCTTCTGGCGGCTACCGGGCGGCGATCTCACACCATCCGCTCGCGGCTCTTAATACTCACCAGTCAGCGCAGCTGCAACCTCTTTCGTCTTTTGGTGAAAGGAAATGGAGACTCTCGCAGGCGTGCTGAAAATTTCCAATCCCAGCCAGCTCACTGATTGGCTGGAGTCCAGGCCAATCCAATCAGTGAGCGGGCAGGCTGGGCTGGCTTAAATTTGTAGGTAGGTAAAAGCACACTTTTTTTGGCGCTCGCAGCTCCCGCCCATCAGCTGCTAGCTTGCTGGGCTGGCTCATCGGTAGGATAGAGAACAAAATGATGAGCCAGCCCAGCAAGCTAGCAGCTGATGGGCGGGAGCTGCGAGCGCCAAAAAAAGCGTGCCTTTTAAAAAGGCGGGCGGGACGCGGGAAAATGCATTGAAAAGCGGGGGTGTCCCGCCAAAAGCGGGACGTCTGGTCACCTTAAACTACAGCCATTCCTGAAGACACTGGAACTATCTATCATAGTGTATTTTGAGTGGACCGTAAGATACTTAAGCATCTTTTCCTTTCAAAGTGGGACCTTCAGCAGGCATCCCAAAGAATAGCTTTGAAATTGACTAGAATGAATAGTGGAGGATGTTAACTAGTCTTGTGAATATGGTTCCACTTATAGATTTCCTGGTTCTAAAGACAATTTAAAATAGTTTGGCCTATATAGCCTCCATCATTTGAAAGCTTCTGGGCTGAAAGGGCAGATTGTCCTCTGCCCAGGTTCAGATATTCATACAAGACAAGCCCTTTACAGTGGCTGCACCAGAAATCCAGAATTTCATCACAAGATGGGTTTTTCTGTTATCAGGTTAAAAAAAATATTGTTGGACAACAATTGGTTTATTTCTGAACCAAGAAGATGTGGTTTCATTATTGAATTTTAAATTATATTTTAATAGTGTCTTCAATTTGTTGGGGCTTTTGTTTTACCTTTTTTATTATTGGTCATACTGAATGCTACTCTTAGTAGGAAGACGTGTGATGGTATAAAATAAATAAGGAACCCTTTCATTAAGAAGTTTTAAATAATAAAAGCAGACAGTCTAGTTGAATGGAAAAGGAAACAACCAAGTCTCAGGGTTTGAACACTGTAGTGATTTCAAATGATCACTACAAAACTCAGATTTTAACTGCATTATCCATAGACTGACACAAGGGGGAGACTCTGGAATGCTATCTGTTTAGAAACATTTATTTGGGCTTCTTTATAAACAAACCAGGGGAGTCATACATTAGCTCACCAGTGACAAATATCTTTCACAAGAAGGTGCATGCTGTGGAAATGGGAGGGAGAGAGGGACGGAGGAGCTGGCACTTTGCAGATTTGTTGGGCGTTGACTTCATCAAGCTGGCTGAAAATTGTAGGAGTTTAAATGTCAACAATTCAAGAGGATGTCAAGTGGAGAAAGAACGGCCTGGTAATATTAGGTGACATTTGTATTTGCCCTAGAAGAGGCCAGAATGCTTACAATTAATAAATAATTATTAAATGGTCCCTATATTTTCAGGATTGGGGATTCATCCCCTCCGAGCATTGCAATAAGTCAGGATTGGGGTGACATAGATAGTTCATGGATGTGAGTCACAAAGGGATTTGCTTTCAATAGGCAAATTTTGTTGCCTTTCCTCCTCAACCCCCAGAGATGCTTAGTTAGTTATCAGTAAAGGAAAACTACATATTAGAAAATGTCTAGTAGGTATTGATGGCCTACAAATACAAAAGACAGAAATAATTACTTGGTTGGGACTTCAGTAGAAAATGTATTACCTTACAACAAGCAAGAATAAACAGGAAGAGCTAGCCTCTCTTCCAAGTGATAATTTAAAAATGTGGGTCAATCACAGAACACTCCCTTCCTGACAACATTAGAACTCAAGGTCATCATTTTAAACTAAATGAAGTCAGATTCTATTTCTCAGGTTGACCGTTTTGTTTCACAGGGGATATATTCACAGAACTCTGCTACCAGAGTCCTCATTTCCCATCTTGCAACTCCAATACTCCTAGCTGCTTTTTTCTAGGTTTTTTGAGGGGTGGGGGAGCAGTGGGATTCAAAACAATTATTACTGGTTTTGTGAGTGTGGTTTTGTGGGCATGGCAAGGGAAGGATAGTGTAAAATCTCCACACACACCCCCACTCCAGGGGAAGTTACTGCAAAATCAATAGGCCAGTTAGAGGTGGTAATTACTGGTTCTCCAAACTACTCAAAATTTCCACTACCAGTTCTCCAGAACTGGGGAGAACCTGCTGAATACCACCTCTAGTGGGAGAGTAGGTGATGGGACTTTCATTATAATATATAGTCCTTGGATTCCTTGCAATTTTCCATCTAAGCACTGACAGTGCTTAGTTTTCAAGATCAGCCAAGACCAGTTATATCTCACTGCCTACCATTGGCTATATGTTATTATTATGCAATTATACTGTATGGTCTATATGGCCCAGATAGCCTGAGGCAGCAATTTCCTTGTCCACACAATTTGGACAAGTGATCTAAAATATCTGGAATAAGTAGATAGCTTCCTTTTCAATATACTGCTATCAGAATCAATAGTTAGTGATGGCTTACATTTAAATGTAGCGGTTTATTTATCAGATTTTTATAGTAGCTCAGTTATCTTTGGTTTAATTATCTCCATAATTGCCTCCAAGAGGTGATTCCAGGCAGCAATGTGTGTGGATTTGATGGAATTGTCAGAATAAAAAAGCAACACTGAGTTACAAACTCCATCCCTTTGGGAATGAGTTCTACACGGATCTTGCATCATTAGCAGCAATGTTCCTTCCTCAGTCACACTCCTTTGTCCCTGTATGCACGCCACTACAACCACATCCCTTTTTTTCCTTACTATTTTTAAAAGATATGCTAACCTTGAAATTGGGTATTTATTGATAATTTATAAATTAAATTTGGATGTGGTAACACAGAGGCTTAATGCTGGATGTGCAAGCAATTACCAGCACTCCAATGGTTCGAGTTCAGATCTGCAGGACAGGGTGACCAGCATCTCTTGTGTCTAGCTCCTGCCTACCTAGCAATTTCAAAGCATTGTTTGTGAGTAGATAAATAGGTACCATCATTTCAGTGGTGGGAAACTGCTGACTGTGTTCTGCATGGAAAGCTGAAACTGGTGCTGCATCTGCCCGGATGTGATTGGTGGAGGAAAGTCCCAGATGACTCAACTTCCTCTGACAATGCTGCAGGCCAGCTGATTTGAGGCAAGTTCTCCTCTTGTGGTAAAGCAGTGCAACAAACAGACTAGCAACTGTTGGCTTCCAGGACGTCTAGTCTGGGCATAACATTGTAACCTCCATGGACTTGTATGCCATCAGCTAAATAAATAAATAAATATTAAATATTTTGCCTATGTTGCAAATTTTAGGTATGTTTTGTGAGACATGAGCATCCTTTATAAATGCACATTTTGCATGAGATTATATTCAGATTTGTTTGTTTAGACAGTTGAATAGCAAAATAAATTAGTGTTTACTACTTTTCGCTTTTCTTGACAGGTAGAGATAAATGATGCTCTACTTCAACATCTTTGTATCAAGGTACTTCCGTACCAAATCGTGTTTTTTGTCTCTCCTTGTGGCAGAGAGACATTGTGAGGAAATGCTGGTGATCCATTATTTGTACTTGAATAGAAAATCCAATTTAGCCTATTAGAGTGGGGAATTTTTCACCATAATTGCTCAATGAAGCATTAATTTGTCATTGAGTTGCAACAGCACTTGGTTTTCTCAGAGGCTCCCTCTCAAGCCCTGTTCAGGCATTTATTAAATGGAGAATAAATATACTGGATAAGGGAAGTAAAAAGAGTGTCACATTTACTGATCCAATCTGTGATTGTCAACCCTTTAAAGCCATTGTGTCCATAAGGCCTATAAATATGAAACTCTAAACATGGGGAGATTCTTGGGGGTGCATTTCCTCTAAAGCAGGGGGGAATGATGGCCCTTTTATGACTTGTGGCCTTCAACTTCCAGAATTCCTGAGCCAGCAACATTCCCCATCTGTGCTTTAGAAGACAGATGCTTCCATTCTGTCATTATATCATTCTGCCTTTTATTAGGATGGGCAAACATACCATCAAAATTGGTGGCATTAATTTCTTAGGGAATGTTGAAGCTTTGTGGAGGAAAGGTTTTAGAGGCATGGGGCGTTCATTGAATGCACAATTTTCTCCTTTCTTATAAAGAAATAATGTTGAAAATCAGAAACTCTTGGCTGAATAAGTTCTGTAAAATGGGAGCAGGAGACAGACACGTGCTCCATAGCCATGACTTTCTCCATCTTGCTTTTTATTCTCTGTAACAAGGAAGGAAGGGTATTCATGTGATTTTAAAGAAGGACAGAACAACAACAATGTTGTAACTGGTTTAGCCCTAGGATCTTGTGAGAAAATTGCCGATTACTGATAAAACTGAGAAATTATAATGCAGTTTAAAACAACTGATAAAATTTAATTTAAATATTTGGCCTTTTTTATTTGGACAAAAATAAAAGTACCCAATGAAAACCTTTTTTTGAAATGTGTTTTAAGAGAGCTATTTTAATTTAATTAATGAAAAAAAATGTTTAGGTTAATTGCTTCACATTAATGTGAGGATATTATGCATGCAGGCATCTTTTACTTATATCTCAATGGTTTGATCTACACAATTCAAAAAGGGATAATAAAGAAATGCTACATCATGTGTAGAATAATAATTAGAGATTTTAGCATGTTTTTTCCTAGACTGTGCACCACTATAAACATATTGGACCTTATGTCCACAAAGGTATTTGGCACATTTTATAACCTTCTAAAATCTGCCTTGTTTTCATAAATTATTAAAAAAACCCAAAATAAAATAAAAAAATAGGATATTAATCCACACAATTCTATCTACTTTAGGAAATGCAAGCAGTGAAATGATCCTAGAGGAAAACCTGGTCCTAAGTATTTTAATTTACATTTTAAATATATGCTATTCTAAACATTTTGAATATTTGATTTTTATAGAGGTTTTTCCCTCTTAACATTCTTTGGTCAAGTTAATTTTTTGTCTAAAGGGGAAGGCTGTTAGCAAAAGGGCCTTCTGATTAGCACTGCAGTGTCCCTTTCTCCTCTTCCATGTGTGGGTGGATCCTGGTCAGCCCAAGTAGCCATAGTGGACAATGACAGAGGTGGGGTCCTTGGGGTGGAGGTGGGGTGTCAAAAAAAATCAAGACCCACTAAAGTTATTGTTCTGTAAACTACGGATGAGAAATAGCATCAGGAAATTATTAGTCTACATATACGCTGTCTCTTTCTTCTTAATAAGTAGAAAAGAAAAGATGTGATGATAATTTCTGGTAGCAAACATAATAACTGGCATTCATAATAATGATGCCATAGAATGTAATGGACCTTGAAGATCATTTTATCCAAGCCCTTGCGGAATGCAGGAATCCATTATTCTAGCATCCCTGACAGATGGCCATTGAAGCTCTCCAGAGAGTATCACCTCCTGAAGATGTATCATTGCTAAGTAGCTCTGACCAATAGGAACTTTTATTTGTACAGCTGGACATTATTTATTTGTAGTTTATCCTACAGTATTTCTTGTCCTGTCTTTTGCATCAATTTTAACTGTTGTGTTTTGTCTTTTAAATAATAATCTTTTTGATACTCGAAAACATCTCCCATATTTCCCTGCCTTAATTATTATTCATACTTCTCCTTCCCTTCCCTTATTTATCATCAATAGTTCTCCTGGACATGTGTGGGTTAGCAAATGTCCTTCCTAAATTGTGATACCCAGAAAGATAGAAGCACTACAATTTTGTTGATTCAGCCTAGGATTGTATTGCTTTTTTAGTAAATGTATCATCCTTTGTCTCACATTCAGTTTCTGATCCTTCGATACATAGAGATCCTTCTCTAACCCACACCAACTTGTTACTGCCCAGTATGATTCTCCCATTCCATGATCATTCTTTTGATTTTTCCTATGAAAATGTAAGAATTTTCATTTATTTATTTTATTTGTCCACCTGATTCACAAAAATATACATAACTCTAGGCAGCCTACAGGTGTAAACACCAATCAATGTCATAACAAGAAAGAAGTAATGACAACAAATAACAAAATCAGAACATAACCACATAAACAGCATGTCCCAGGACAAACATATCTAATCTCGATGACTCAAATGCCCTAGGCAATCTTTCTTGAAGAATGACAGGGTTGGAACCAGTCAAATATTTTGGAACCAGTCAAATATATTTCCACAGAGAATGGAACTATGCTCCTGTTGAAATTAGTCTTGAATGATTTCTGCCCATTCTTGTAGCCTGTCGAGATCCCTTTGGATCTGGATGGCATCCTCTGAAATGTTAGCTACACCTCCTACTTTTATAATATCTGAAAATTAAATAATTATATTTTACAGACCTCATCAAATCATTTATTAAGCAGTTAAACAATACAGGCCTAGAATGTAATCAGGCGATATGCAAATTTTAGCAACAACTTTTTATTTGCTTTTATAAAAATCTGATTACTTCTGTTTAAAATGTGAAGGAAAAATGTGGAATATTTTAGAGGCTTTATGTGAAGGAGCAAAGCTGAAAGTTATATAGAATAAAACGTAATGAATTTTCTCTCTCCCCTCAAACATTTTTAGTCTTAGCATGTATTTAATGTTAATATATTTATTAAAAATCAGTGGTGAAAAGAAAAGGCTAAGTACCTCTTAATAATTCTTGTAGATTATATGCTTTATCAAATGGTAGCATTGGTACCTAACTTTGATTTTTCTTCTAAAAAAACAAGATCAAGTTGTGCATAATTTGTTTTGCTTTATATATCATTGACAAAGAAATGCAAAAGGCAGTTCTATTTGCATTATCAGCAAACTAAATGAATATTCATGTTGCAACCTGGCTTTTTTAAAAAAAACATACTATTATGTATTTGCTTCATTGATTGTTACATATTTGTGTTAAGTCTTATTTTTCTTTTTGTTATTTTGTCGTTTTTATTCCATTTTGTTATGATTTATGGTCAAAATAATACAATGGAAATAAAATAGATTTAAAAGATGTCAGAAGTCATACATCAATCTTTCATTTTTAGTTTTCATATAGAAAATCCAAAATCTCCATATAATGAGACTGTCACAGCTCCTTCACTTAATAACCAAGAAAGAAACCACTCAACGCCATGTTTCAGAATTAAGTGTACTTTTACTGATTATAAACGATGAGAAGCGAAGCAAAGCTGGATCTGAGTAAAAGAGCACGAAAGCAATAGATATCAATACATGATTCATTCCCCTCCCCTTAGTACCCCAGTCTACAGTCCAATCATATATTACCACAACTGTCAGGTGGGAAACATCTTCAAACATCATCATCAGGTTGCAATGCTGGACAGTTGGCCTTGGAGGGAAACTCCCCTCCTTCCACATGTGTAAACGAATGGTGAGAACAACTCCCAATTAACAGTCCTCCTACACAGATCACCACCCAAATACCATGCCCTCCTTCCCCGTTTCAATGGCAGCCGAAATGCAAGCAGCAAAACAGAGGCTGACATCCAGCCCTCCTCCAGAAAAGGGACGATCACGCCTGCAGAAACGAAAAAATACAGACAAACAAATGAACAACATAACATAGAAGAAAAAGGGAAAGGGAAAGAAAAGAGAAATCAATGGAGGTCAAGGCTTGTTTGGGCAGGCAGAATAGAATCTACGAAGAAGTCGAGAGGCCCGTACATGGGACTTATCGATCCATTCAGCATGAGAGGGAGGAAAATGCTTCCATGCCACAAGATATTGAACACGATTTCTACATTTTCAAGAGTCCAAAATTTCCTTAATTTCAAAATGTTGCTCACCCTCAACCAGGAGTGGGACAGGTGGATCCGGTAAGGGAGTCCTCAATGGAGAAGTGCATTCCGGCTTTAGGAGGTTAACATGAAACACAGGGTAGACATGGTTAAGATATTTAGGCAGTTAAAGACGTACGGAGACAGGGTTGATGACTTTTATAATCGGGAATGGGCCAACATACTTGGGGCCCAATTTCTTAGACTTTTGAGAGGTCTGAAGAAACTTGGTGGGTAAATATACACGATCACCAACTTTATATTCCTTTGGCTTTGCCCTCTTCTTATCTGCCTGTTTCTTGTGTGCCTGATGCGCAGCATGAAGTGCCCGGTAAGCCAAAGGCCGCATCTCCTGGAGGCGATCACTCCACTCGGAAAGGGATACTAACTGCGATTTTTCGCGAGGAATCTCGGGGATAGGCACAAAATCATGTCCGTACACCACCCTGAAGGGTGTAAATCCCGTGCTGCTGTGAACCGAGTTGTTATATGCTACCTCAGCATGAGGCAACAACTCCACCCAATTATCCTGCTGATAATTGATTAAATAAATGGAGATATCGTTCCAGTACACAATTAGTCCTCTCACAAGCACCGTTAGTTTGAGGGTGGTGGGCAGAGCTTAAGCCCTGGGCAGAGCCAATTAACTTCAGAAACTCCTTCCAAAACAAGGAGGTAAATTGGACTCCTCTATCTGAGATGATGCGGTCCTGTACCCCATGCAGACAATAAATATGCGTAATAAACAATTTAGCCAGGGATTTAGCGGACGGGACCTTGGAACAAGGAACAAAATGAACTTGTTTGGAAAACAAGTCAGTAACAACCCAAATCACTGTATTTCCTTGAATTTCTGGCAATTCAACAATGAAGTCCATGGAGATCTCCTTCCACGGTGCCTCAGGGTGGGCTACTGCCTGGACCAACACTTGAGGCTTCTCTGGTGGACGCTTTGCCGCAGCACAAGTGGGGCAACTAGCCACATAAGATTCAATGTCTTTTTTCAATGAGGGCCACCAAAATTGCCTCTTGACGAGATGTAGGGTTTTCACAAAACCAAAGTGACCAGCCATGCGAGAGTCATGAGCATGCTGAAGGACCATGGCTCTAATGGTTGCGGAAACATACAATTTAGCCCCAATCCAAGCTAGGCCACCCTTCATGGTGCATTCATCCGTATGTTGGCAGAACCAGTCATCATCTGCAAGAGCTCCTTTGAGCTTTGTAACGAGGTCATGTGCGACTTCAAAATCGGTATTGGCCTGGCTTCTGGTGACAACAGGAATGGCCAGGCTTCTCGTTGGCATGACAGGTTGGACAACACTCAGCTTTGAACTGTTACATTGAGGAAATCTGGGCAAAGCATCAGCCATAAAGTTCTTACCCCCCGGGATATATTTCAAAGTGAAATTAAATCTATTGAAGTGTTGTGCCCATCACATTTGTTTAGGAGATAGTTTCCTGGGGGTTTTCAATGCCTCCAATTTTTTGTGATCAGTCCATACCTCAAAAGGGTGTTTTGTCCCTTCCAAAAAATGACACCAGGTCATTAAAGCCCATCAGACAGCAAAAGCTTCTTTTTCCCAAATAGCCCATCGCTTCTCTGTTTCTGTAAGCTTACGAGAGGTATAAGCACAGGGTTGTAACTTCCCTTGTGCATTCTCCTGAAGTAGTACCGCTCCCACTACAACATCACTAGCATCCGCTTGAACCACAAAAGGTGAATCCATGTCCGGGTGTTTGAGGACTGGTTCAGATGCAAACAGATGTTTTAATTTCTCGAAAGCAGCCTGACATTCCATAGTCCAATTCAAGGGTTTACTTGGTCTGGGTTTCATCCCCCCCCTTTTGATTTCAGGAGGTTTGTAATTGGCAGGGCAATCTTGGCAAAAGAAGGAATAAATTGACGATAGAAATTGGCAAAACCTAAGAAGCTTTGTAACTGCTTATGTGTGTGGGGGGCTGCTCATTCGGTGACCGCTTTGACTTTTGCTGGGTCCATTTCTATCCCCTTGTGGGAGATGCAATACTCCAGGTAGTCCACCTTTTCCTGATGAAATTCACATTTGGACAATTTAGCGTACAGTTCTGCTGCGTGAAGTTTCTTGAGCACAGTGCAAACCAGTTTCACGTGTTCTTCACGTGTTTCCATGTAAATAAGGATGTCATCCAAATAGACCATCATGCCTTTGTAAAGGTGGTCATGTAAAACCTCATTAATTAATTGCATGAAAACAGATGGCACCCCCTGCAGTCCAAATGGCATAACTCAAAATTGGAAACAAGTTTGCAAGTTTGCAAGTTTAATAACATTTATATGCTGCCAAATCCCATAGGACTCCAGGCGGGAACAGCCAAGAGGACAATTAAATGCAGTTTTCCACTCATCCCCTTCCTTAATTCTGACTTGATAGTATGCCTCTCGCAAATCTAACTTTGTGAAAAATTTTCCCCTTCCCCAATTGGGCTAGCATGTCCTTCATCAGTGGTAAAGGGTAGACATTTTGGGCACAAATTCCATTAAGGTTTTTAAAATTCACATAGAGATAGAAGGAGCCATATTTCTTTTCTCTGAACAAGACTGGAGCAGCCACTTGGGGCCTAGCAGGTTCAATGAATCCCCTTTGCAAATTTTTGTCAATGAATTTTCTTAATTAGTCCATTTCCTTAGGGGTCATTGAATAAATTTGGGGTTTAGGGAGTTTTACTCCAGGTAGAATATCAATGCTGCAATCCGTGGGCCTGTGAGAGGGCAACTTATCAGAAGATTTCTCACTGAAAACATCTTTCAGGTCCCAATATTCTCTTGGGATTTTCTCCTCCCCTTCAATCTTCTCCTATCCTCTGGCCACTAGTTTGGGGCCTGTCTCATTCAGTTCTGGACCCCCCTCCTCCCCTTCAGGGGGCGTAGCAGACCAAATGCATAACCAACCTTTCCTCCAATTTATGCGTGGGTTCCACTTACGTAGCCAGGGTAATCCCAATATAAGGGGTCGGTCTATCCCTGGAGCTACAATAAAACATATCATTTCTTGGTGGGTTCCCATCCACATATCAATAGGTTCAGTAACAAAATGAGCAGGGCTTCCTCCCGCAATAGAGCCATCTAATTGGCAAAATGCAATTGGGATTTTCAAAGTTTTTAGTCTTAATCCCAATTTTTCTACTATTTCCGGGCTCATAATGCATCGTGAACAACCGGAATCCAAAAGAGCTAGAATTTTCTATTGCGTGCCAGAAGAGGGCACTCTAAGCTCAACTTGGACAGTCATGGGCACTGAACGGGAACTTACCCAGTGTTCCGCTTCATCAGAGTCACTGTCATCGGACGACCTGGGGGTTTCATTTTCTCCTTCCTCCGGGTCGAAACACCGAGAAGGATCCTCCCTTGTGAAGGCTGGTTCCTTCCTTCTGCTGGGAGGCTTCTCTAGCTTTTTCTCTTTCCAAGGGGGTGGGGCGCTTTGGCTGATCTTGACTCGGCAGTTTATGGCACGATGCCCCTCCTTCCCACAGCAGAAGCACACAGGAGGCTTGGGTTTGCCTGTAAATCCACCCTCCCCCCTTTTGGCATTCTTGGGAGGGGGTTTTTGCAGGGGGAGGGGATTCCTCTCTCTCTCCTTCTCCTTTGTAATAAAGTCTGGCTAGGTCAATTTCCACATCAGCGGCTGCCTCATACCAGGGCTGCAATTTTCAGGGGGGTCTCCTGTTCACATATTGCTGGTAAACCTCTTTGTTTAATCCATCAGGAAAACGGTCTAGCAAGGCTTCTTCAGACCAACCCCTCATATAAGCTGACAGCTCCTGAAATTCCTGCACATACTGAGCCACTGATCTTTTCCCCTGTCTAAGGGTTGTAAATTTAATTCTTGGTCTGGGCTCAGTGAGGGGGGTCATCAAAACGCTTCCTCAAAGCTGCCATAAATCCGTTAAAGTCTCTTAAAAGAGGGGAGTCATTATTATGTAGCCCCACCATCCAGTCTGCTACTTTTTTATCGAAAGCCATTAATACAATTCTCACTTTAGCTTCATCAGACCCCAGATCTTGGCCATACATTTGCATATAATTCCACACCTGAATTAGAAATAATCCAAGTTCTTTAGGGTCTCCCCCGTATTTCACACTTAAAGGAGGGACTTTAGCCATTCGGCATCTGCGAGGGCCCCCCCACTCTTGGAATGTCTCTAGCCACAGGGATTGGGGTTGGCGCTGGATCATCTTGTGCAATTGTCCCTTTGGCACCCCTAGCGTCTCTCAAACTAGGCAAAGTATACCTTCTCTCTGTTTCCTCCTCAAGTCCTCTGTCCATACCACTCTCTCGAGTTCAGCATTTTTCCCATGCTCCTTCGAGAAGTTTCATGGCTTGGGACATCATGAGATTTTCTTCTTCAGGGCCTTGCCAGTCAGCTGCTGGTTTTCTGGGTCTCCTCACCATAATCCCAGTTAACGGTTCTTCTGATTACTCTTTCTGTCCCACTCCCCAAGTCCACCTGGATCGAACAGATTGTTCCTCCACTTGCAGGTCGACCAACATTTCCGTCACCGAAGGAACTGCAGCCGCTCCCATGTCTTCCTCTTGATCACTGCCATGGAGGGACATTTTTCAGCATTAGGCAGTGTTCCCTCTAAGCTGTGTGCGTGAGTGGCTGCGCAGGTAACAAAAAAACACCACGCACAAGTTTCAAAGTGCAGTGCAGTGTTTTTTAATGCCTTTAAATGTGACTGAAAATATTCCCCTTCCCTCTCTTCTGAACTCTTGATTTCTGATTGGTGAAATCAAGGAAGACTCTGCCCAGAGATCGATGTCACTGCAGAATGGAGAATTCCCATTGGTCCTCTGGGGCTTTGTCAGTTCCTGGGAAAACGGGATTCCCTGGTTGTAGCCTGCGTTTCTCTGCACATCCGGGGTTTCTCAGGCATTGCCTCATCTGAAGCCCCGTTCTGGGCTCAGCATTTTTTCTGCGATCCCTTCACTTTGGGAAGAGAGGGAAGCAGCGTGGAATTGGACTGCCTGAGCCAAAGGGGTCCACGGGATCTTGAGACTTGATTTTTGAGCAGTACCAATCCTTTCCACTCTTTCCTTTTCCTTTCTCTCCTTCTTCTAACTTCCTTTCTTTTTCCTTTCCTTTCTCTTTGCCTTTCCTTCTTTTCCATTTCCCTTTCTTTCTCCTTTCCTTTTTCCTTTCCTTTCTCTTTTCCTTTCCTTCTTTTCCTTTCCTTCTTTTCCATTTCCTTTCTCTTTCCCATTCATTTCTCTTTCCTTTCCTTCTTTTCTTTTTCCTTTCTTCTTTTCCATTTCCTTTCCTTTTTCCTTTCCTTTCTCTTTTCCTTGGTTAATTCCTGTGGCAACCAATGGATCAATACCAGAGTGATCAAAAGCAAAAAATAAGGGGCAAACTCTGCATTTGTGTGAAAACATTAGGAGAAAAAAAATGCATACTGTACTTTCCCAGTAATATCAACTGAAATTTTTCACTCATGGAAATAATTGGCTTGGCTTCCAACTTAAAAAAGTCGAGAACCAGATTTTGGTCAAGCCCTGTTTAATTTGGTTTAAAATATGGCTTTATTGTGTTTATTTATAAAAAACTTAGTACTGTATTTTTTGGAGTATAAAATGCACTGGAGTATAAGAGGCATCAAGATTTTGAAGAGGCAAATTAAAAAAAAATGTTTTTGCACTCTGCAGACCTCCCAAATTGGCCTGTTTTTTTGCAAAAATGTACCCATTTTTTTCCCATAGTTCTAATTCTGAAATTTTACATACCATATTTTTCAGAGTATAAGATGCACTGGAGTATAAGACATACCAAGGATTTGAAGAGGCAAATTAAAAAAAAAGTTTTTGCAAACTGTAAACCTCCCCAAAACAGCCCATTTTTCATGAAAATGGGCCTGTTTTTTTGTCAAAAAAGGGGCATGCATAGCCTTTAGAAGGCTTATAGAGTGCTCCTGGGGTCAGGGGGGCAAAAGTGAGCAAAAGAAACGGCTTGTTTTTCATTCATTTCTGCCCTCCCCACCCCCCAGGAGCACTCTAAAAGCCTCCTAAAGGCTATGTACGGCCATTTTGGTGAAGGGGATGGGGTTTCAAGAGGCAAAAATAATGCTGCATTCAGTGTATAAGATGCACTCAGATTTTCAGCCTCTTTTTTGAGGGAAAAAGGTCTGTCTTATATGGTAAGTGCCATTCCAATATTTCTTCTAGTTTCATCTTTTTTTAAAACATTCTGTGGCAGGAAATATAGGTGGTACTGCTATCTGATGCTGCTATTGTCAGAAGTCCCTAGTTACGGTTCCTATAGGAATTTCAGAAGAAACAACTCTGTTTTCTATCCAGATTATGCATGAGGAGACCAGAGCATCAAGGCTCCCATCCTTCCAATGTTTTGTTGATCATGCAAAGATCCCAGTTGGCCAATCCATCAGGGGCAAAAAAAGATGGAAATTGGCAGTGGGAAAATAGTGAAACTTATGAGTTCAGAAGGCTGTGTTAATTGTTTGGGGAAGGGGAAGAAAATTCATGTGCAAACTCTGGCTGCTGGGGTAATTAGATAGGTTCAGCAGCCTTTATGAGAGGCTTACATTTCCTGATTAATGTCCCACTTGTGCACAGATGTGATTTAGCCTGCTGCTGAATAAACACAACATGGGGAAGGCAAGGTGATAACTACCCAGCTCAGCAAAATACAGGAACCTATAAATATGCCAGTGGGTCAATAGAAGATTTCATTCTTCCTTCACGAGATTGCTGATGAAGTCTGACAAGGCAGCTCTACTTCATTAATGCATCACAATGGCAAATAAAGCCTGAAAAAAAGGGGGGGAGAGAATATAGCAGTAGACTTAGAAGGTGTGTGTGTGTGTGTGTGTGTGTGTGTGTTGGGGGGAGGGTGGTGATTTTGGAGCAGATTTCAGCTGGGTTTGCAGCTGTCAAGAACAACCAGTTTGAAAGAGCTGTAACAATGGAATAAGGAAGATCCTATCATACATTGAATGTAGATTATTTCCACCACCACCCCTACAAAGTTTTAATTTGGATTGGACCAATTTATTTAAAATAGAGAACAGTGTAAAAGACCAAATGATCCAAGTAGTTTAATTTACTTGTCAAAGGTAAAAGATGGTTCCATGGTAAATCTAACTGGGAATAGTCCCATCAGATCATTATTTTACATAGTTGTAAAAGTAAATAATAAAGTCCTTGAATTTTAATATTTCTTATTTTAACCTCATGAAAAATGGTTTCTGCATAGTTTTCTTTCTGGAGTATAGAACATTATATATCTGATGTCTGAGAAATGTCCCTTATTTTTATTTTCAAGGCTTTTATTTTCAAAAGCCACATATCAAAAGAAATACTTATATTATTTCTTTCTGTGTATATGTATGTATAATGTCAACAAAGAGATTGATCGTTGAGAGCTAATGATCTTCTTATTCACAGATAGTGCCTGCTCTCAATTTGCTGTTGTAAGAGACATGTTTCATGCCATGGGTCAGAATAACCCATGACTGCTAGGTTAAGCATTAATAAAGTTGATTTATGTGGCAATCTTAAAGGAATTTATTTCCCTTCCCTCTTTTGGTTTTGTGGGAAATTCATATACTATTTTGTAATTGCATGTAAATAAACTGCAAAATTTCCAAAGAATAGGAAAGTTTAAAACAATGTATCAGTAAACAAATATTTGTGGATAATTTATACAAAATGGAATGTATCACAGAGTTATCTGTGTAGAAAATAATAGGTACGGGTGGTGAAGGCAGGGAAATTAATAAAAGAATGAAGGATTTTCATCCACCATTCTTTTTTTAATCTTTCTCCCACATGTATACTTTCTGTGTTTGTTTTCACATACACATAAACACACACATACAAGTATTTCATCAATTTGTATGCAAATCACATTTATCATAGAAATGTCCATATTATGACATACTGTATTTTTCAGAGTATAAGGCACACCTTTTTCCCTCAAAAAAGAGGCTGAAAATCTGGGTGTGTCTTATATACAGCATTTTTGCCTCCTGAAACCCTGCCCCTTCACAAAAATGGTCATGCATAGGTTTTAGGAGGCTTTTATAGCAACCCTGGGGGCTGGGGAGGGCAGAAATGGGCCGTGTTTTGCTCAGCCCCCAGGAACTCTCTAAGCCTCCTAAAGGCTATCCATGCCCTTTTTTTGACAAAAAAGAGGCCCATTTTTTGCTCATTTTTGGCCCCTCCACCCAGGAGCACTCTAGAAGCCTCCTAATGGCTATTCATGTCCTTTCTTTGAAAAAAAAAATGAATCTGTTTTTGCGAAAAACGGGCCATTTTTGGGAGGTTTGCAGAGTGCAAAAACTTTTTTTTTTTTTTTAAATTGCCTCTTCAAAACCTTGGTGCATATTATACTCATACTCTGAAAAATATGGTATGTACAATTTCAGAATTATAGGAACTATAGAACTATGATGATCAAAAAGTACTTTTAAGTTTGACATTTTTTTCTACTTAATTGATATTAGCAAAATCCACATAGACTAGTTTAGGTACAGTATTTGAATTTTTACTTTTGGAAAAAAATATTTGAAAAATATCACAAAACACCATGAAAGGTTTGAAAAACTGGACGTTCTGGTGAAGATTTATTGCAAACTAGATATCAGTGAAGGACTGGAGATGAAAGTGAGATGGCAATTAGCACAAAATGGAGGCTCTGGTTGGCAAAGTCTCTTCAGAGAAAAGAGAGATTATGAGATCACCCATTTGTACTCTGTGCAACTGCTTTTTGTGAGTAGTCTGCAGAAGTTTTAATTTGGCTGTTGGCTCATCAGTTGATTGGCTTGTGATGCAGAATTCTGGGATTTCATTCCTTGCAAGCTACTTTATACCTACCATAAATGGTCCAAAAATATCTTGATGAGCACAGCCCAGACATGGTAATTCTACATAAATTATAACACTCAACTAAGTTGCATAATCTTGGTCTCAATAAATGTTCTCCAACTTGCAGTCTTCCAGGTGTTTTGATCTACAACTTCAATCAGTCTCAAAAAGCATGAACAATGACAAAAAGCAATAGGAACAGCAGTCCAAAATATTTGATGGCAAAGGTTGTTGGAAAAGTGAACCTTTAAAAAGTCTTCTTGTTTAATGATCCTAAATGGGACCGCAACTTCATAAAGCAATTGTTAAATGAAACATCATGTGGCTGCAGCTTGTGACCTTCTGGGGAGGTCACAAATGGGATGCTGCAACTGTTGTAAATGTGTTATGGTTGACAAGTGTTTGAATCATCAATGCATAATTTACAGGAAAGCTACCAAAATTGTAAGTGTGAGGACTGGTCCTACATTCACATTTTTCAGCATTGTTGTAACTTCAAGCAATCATAAAATGAACGGTTGTTTTGTAAGGACACCTGTATGTATCTACCCATCTTAAGAACTTGGACTACTGATAATTGTCTGATACTTGTACTTCTAGCTGAAATTAGTCCCACCCCCATATAACACATTTTATGATCAAGAGTTTGGCACCTGAATCTTTTAATAAATGTTGTCTCAGTTGCAGTTAGGAAATTTCTTTTGTGGCTTGATAATTGTAGTAGGTGTTAAAGAGGCTGAGAGATTTATCTCAGTGTAATTGGCAATACATGGCATGGTTTTAGCTTAGTTTTGCTCATTTAAAGTTCACATTAAGTCTCTAAATAATCAGGTTCCTTGTACCAAGTGATCAAAAAGTTTAGGGTTACAAGAATGAAAAACCTGGAACTGTGAAAATCGCTCTGTAATGCCACAGCATTTGGAAATTAAATTTCTGCAGTAACAAATTACGATATAATGAGGTCACATTAGAGGAATAAGAGGCCCAGATGCCTCAGTGATTTAATCTATCTTTTCTTGTAGGCCTGAATCTAATTTTAATGAGTATTTTGATAGATAACATATTTAGTTCAAAATAGGTCTTTGAAGATGGTAGTGAGTGTATTACATTTTAAAGATGCTCTGATAGAAATTCATTTCATTAACTAGCTGATAAGGAAAAATGACTCCACGAATGCATTGGTATCTGACATACTATTATGACCCATCTGCTTCAGTAGAGTAAAGTGACAGTAATGTATCTTTATTGGGCTGATTCCTTGATGTAGCAGAGGCTCATTTTCCAGGACTAATGAAATACCAAGCAACATTAATGAAACAGGTATCTGTAAGGTGACCAGATGTCCCGATTTTGACGGGACAGTCACGATTTCGCACAATTTGTCCCACGTCCCGGGGCGTTCTTAAAAAGTCTTGATTTTTGTGACCGGACCTGGAAGTAAGCCTGCCCCGCCCCTAGCCCTGTATACCCGTCCTGCCAACCGGTATTTTGTCCCTTCTGTCTCCACGTTGCTCAGAAAAGCAACTCTGGGACGGTCCTTTGCTAGCAGGCAGGTTCTAGGACGCCTGCTGCCACCAAAGGACCTTCCCAGAGTTGCTTTTCTGAGCAACGGGGGGACAGAAGGGATGCAATCTCCTTTCATTCTCCCTCTGCCTCATTCACTCGTTCGGGCAGCAGAGAACGAAAGAAAATCGCATAGCCGAGGACAAAGGAGCCTGCAGCCTCCTTCATTCAAACATTCAGGCAGCGAGGATGGGGGGGTGGTGCTTTCTTGTACGCCTTCTTTCTCTGAAGCCATGCCGGATTCAGCAAACTGGGCAGCGCGTGCCCTTGGGATTGTGCAGCAGCCGAAGATCGCCTGGTTAAAAAGATCGCCTGATTAAAAAGGAGGAAGAGGAGGTTCCGCTAGTCCGAAGCCAATCCGTGGGGGCAGGGATCCCCCCCACATACACAGGAAGGGAGGATAGGCAGAGAGAGAGACAGAGAGAGACAGACACACAGAGAGAATTGCAGAGAGGGAGAGAGAGAGGGAGGGAGGGAGATAGAGGCAAAGAGCCACACAGAGAGTGAGAGACAAACAGATAGATAGATAGATAGATAGATAGATAGACACACACACACACACATACACACACACACACAGAGAGAGAGAGAGAGAGAGAGAGAGAGAGAGGTGCTAAAGGAGTGTTTATGCACAGAAGGGGGATTTAAAACTTCGGAGTGAATCCAGGAAGAGGGAAGAGATGGAGGACTGGCTTTTCACTCCGATTTCTGAGCCCCCAGCTGTTAGTGATGGAGGAGGAGAAGGACGAAGGAAGGGGTTGCATTTTGTCAGGCTGATAGCTCATTTTGTGGCCTTTTAAAGAAGTCCCATTCTTTTTTTTTTAAGCACAAAAGGAAAAATCTGCAAAAAGTCACGGGGAACCCGGGGAATGTTCCTCACAAAGCATCATGGTTGCAGAGAATGCAAATGAAGGTGCTTATCTCCCCGCCTGGCTCCATATCCTTGTATTCAAATTGGAGTCACACTGAGTCCCATTCAGAGGGTGGAGGGACGCTGTGCTTTTTGGTTTTGTTTTACATATGTTCTCACAACCATGCAAAGGTGGCTTTTGTGCTACAAAGATCTTTCTCTCTTTCCCTGTCTGCGGTTCCGATTGCAGTCATCCTTTGCTTCAGATTAAAGCACCGTTTCTCATTCCTTGCAAAACTGGGGAAATGGCAGGGCTGCCTCCCTCCCCCCTTTCCTTGCAGCACCCTTGGTTGCAAAATGTTCCCCTGATTTGGTTTATAAGTTCGCAGCAATGAGATCCAACAAATAGGAAAGTTTTAATAAGATTTTCTGACTTTATTTGGTCTCTGCTGCCCCCCAACCCCGTTAGGCCTTGGTTTTTTTGTCCCCTCCCAAGGAGAGAGTGGGAAGGAGAGGAAGGAAGGAGGGAGGGGGGAAGGAAAAGAAGAAGGGAGAGGGGGAGAAGATGGAAGGATAAAAGATGGAAGGAAGGAGAAAGAATAGAAGGAAGAAGGAGGAAGGACAAGAAAGAAGATGGAAGAAGAAAAGAAGAAAAAGAAGAAGGGAGGGAGAAAAGAGGGAAGGAGGTAGGAAGAGAAGGGGAAGAGAGGGAAAGAGCAGAAAGACAAAGAGGATGAAGTTGATAGGCAAGAGGAAGGAGGAAGGAAGAAAGAAAAAGGGACGGAGAGAGGAAAGAAGAAAAGATGGAACTAGAAAGGAAAGAAGGGAGGAAAGGGGAAGACAGGGAAAGAGCAGAAAGACAGAGAAGGTAAAGGTAGATAGGCAGAAGGCAGAAGGAAGAAATAGGAAGGAGGGAAGGTGAAAGGATGGAAGGAGAAAGGAACAGAAGCAAAGGGGAAGAGAGAGATGGAAAGAGCAGAAAGACAGAGAAGGTAGATAGGCAAAAGAAAGGAAGCTGAATAAATGGAAGGAGGAAGGAAGAGAAAAGGAGGAAGGGAGTGAGTGAGGAAAGAAGAGAGGATGGAAGGAGAAAGGAAGGAAGAGAGGGAAAGAGCAGAAGACGGATAAGGTGAAGGTAGATAAGCAAGAGGAATGAAGGAAGGAAGGAGGAAGGATGGAAGGAAAAAGAAGGGATTACATTTTGTCAGGCTGACAGCTCATTCGGGTTCCCCTGTCTCCCCCATCCCTTCTGCGCAAGATATCAGCAGCCCCCGGGCTGCGAGTTCCTCCCACTACGAACAACTTTCGCTTTTGCTGCCAATGCAAGCAAACTCCTTGGCCTTTTTGTTATATTCATTTCCCTTGTAACGCATGTGTCAGCACAGCTGGCAACTCTCCTGCAGCACCTCCTCTGTCGAGGAAGAGTGGATAGGGGTTGAATGACATCCCCCTCATTCCAGACCCCAGAACAACTATTGCCCTCCTGGGACGTGGCGCACTTCCTTTACCTGCCTGCATTGCATCTCTGCAGGTAAGCCAAAAAGTTCTTTCTTGCTGGCCAGAAGGTTCAATCCTGTCTCGTCGTTCCTTCGAGTGAGGTGTCTCGAGGAGGGGGAAAACGTTTAGTGACCAAAGTTACAATGGCATTGAAAAAAGTGATTGATGACCATTTTTCACACTTGACGACCGTTGCGATCATTTTTCACACTTAGCGACCATTGCAGCATTCTCATGGTCACGTGATAAAAATTTTGATGTTTGGCAACAGATTCGTATTTATGATGGTTTCAGTGTCCTGGAGTTATGTAATCACCTTTTGTGACCTTTTGACAAAATATAAAATTTTTAATCAAGCCCCCCCCCCCCCCCCCCCCGGTCAATGGTGTTACCAATCTGAAAATCTGGTCACCTTAGGTATCTGTGGTATGAATCTTAACTTCTGAGAAGGATTTGGACAACACCAAAAATAAAATGTTCCAAGTAAGAGATCTCTAAGGTATCTCTAAGAGATACCCATTTGTGGAAAAGCATATCAAAGGAAAATTAAATGGAACACTGTTTTTCTGTAAGAAATGAAACAAGTATCTGTGGCCTTTAAACACAGGGGGAGAAACAAGTACATACATAATGTATTATTATTAAAGAATCTCCATCTTTGCATTTCAAAAGACAGGCTATAATTTGATTGCAGATTCCGGCTCAGGTATACTATCCGTTTTCAGTGAAAAGAACTTATCAAGCCAAGAGAAGAATGTGTTCCCCTATCAGAAGATGAACTGTGCCAAAAACTAGATTTAATGAGCATCTAGTTTGCCATGTTAGAGTCCTCTGTAATTTGATAAAGTTTTCCACATAATAACCTTTATGCTCTCCTATGCCTATCTAATGCTGCTACTCCTTTTAGATTCTTTTAGAATCTTGTTTCTTATATATGCTTTCTGTTTTATTTTTATATCTTCTAGTTTTTTGTATTTTTCAGACTCTGATGTATCTTCTATGCTTTTTAATTCATAGTACCCCTTTTTATGCTAGTCTGTGATTACAACAAAGACTTGATTTCATTTGAATGCCCTTCTCTGCAGGGGTGGTATTCACTTACCTTGCCTACCAGTTCACAAATGTGAACGTGCACCTTGTGCATGGGGTCAGCCTTCTGCACATGTGCTTTGGCTTAAAAAAGTGCCTAAATGGGATGCCATAGAGCCAGGGCAGATGGGCAGGGCCAGCTGCTATTTCTGCTACTGTGCAAACCAGCAGAATACCACCTCTGCTTCTCTGCATGGAAAAGAATTGTTCTGTTGCCACCCAATGTCTTAGCACAGTTTTATTATTTAATTTAATAATACCATTTACACTATCTCAATTCAATTAAACTATAGGTAATATATTGCTACTACTGCTACTACTACTACTATAAGACTATACATCTTCTCTTTATGGCTCCAGGATTTGGAAAGGCTAGCTCTTTAGGATTTTCTGGAAGGCCATAAAAATTGACGGGGCAGAATGCTTGTTCATTTGCCATCCCATCAAATACCCTTCTAATAACTGGAGATCCTAAGCAAGTTGTCAGACCTGCAGTCATATTCCTTTTAGGATCTTTGGCCTGCCACACACGCACACACACTCTTTCTTTACTATGCTGTTTCATTAGTGGGTAATTGGGAGGGGGGATAGTAAGGAGTAGAATGTGTTGTTAAAATAAAACATTCCTTTCTAGAAGCCCAAGGTCATTCTTTATCTAGTTCCAATCAGAACTAGTTGGGTGGAAATGCCAACGTGGCAGAGGAAGATTGGACCATGTGATGGACCTGTGGGTGAAGGGACAGGATCATGAACTTTCCACTGGGTGGAAACCCAGGAAACTTTCAGATTCAGGTTCCCACAGATTGTACCAACATGTCTCTCTTATTAAATTGGATCTTTGATGAAAGCTATGCCTTGAACTCTAATTTAATTCTGGATGATATTTGGAACACTGACACAAGTGTTCAAACAGGAGGGACATAACTATTCTAGTAAGGGTCGTCTCTTAGATTTCCAGGGTCAGATGTTAAGGGCTTTAAATGTAGCATACAACAACTCGAATGTAGGATCCAATAATGTGAATATACCCGTAACTGTAGCTGTTATAACAGACTGCTTATACTGACAATAAGCATGTGGTGCACTAAATATTGGATCATCTGAAGTTTCTAGGTGGCTTTCGGGGACAGCCCCATGTACAGCATATTACAGCAATATACGTATTAAGAATGGACAAGAGTTTGAGTTACTGTACTCAGTAGATCCTATCCCAGGGAAGAACACACTAGCATTATCAGTTTTGAATGTTGGGCTCATTCCAGTTTTAAAGGTAAAGTTTAACATGAAATAATATAACATATACTTGTATCCATTGACATGCAGTGAGGTTTATGGCTGATGAGGCACTGACATAGGGGTTTCAAATTTTTTTAAACTTGTGGACTTCAACTCCCAGAATTCCATAGCCAGGCATGCTCAGTTCCAATTTAAAGCGACAGCATTTGTTTTTCTCCTTTGCAAAAAAGTTTTCTTTCATTCTTTTTCTTCTCCCTCCCCATCCTTCCTCCCTCTCTCCCACCCTCCCCCCTCTCTCAAACAGACACACGCACACAGAGAAGTTGGATCCATCTCTCACTCACTCAATCTCAAACAAACGCAAACACAGAAATTGGATTGGATATATTTTCCAATGGCTTGAAAGCAACTCCTCTGCCATACCGCCCCCCCAATTCCCCTGCTGCCTTCCAATCCGAGCCTTTGATTGCAGGTGGAGCCACGTTGCCTTTTCAAACTTGTAATCAGTGAAGCTGGGCTTATATACTTTTATCCAGGTGTGTGTGTGTGTGTGTGTGTGTGTGTGTGTGTGTGTGTAAAGGCAATGTAGCTCTGCATGCAATCAATCTACACTTGGGGAGGATCTACACTTGAGGATGAAGTTTGAATTCCTCCCCCTCCCTCTGACCCACACACGTATTTTTTCCAGCTGTTTCAGAGAGGATTTCAACTCTGCTCTTGCCTGCCATCATGAAAAGAAAAAAAATGTAAAAGGAAAAAGGTAAGAGCTGAGATTAGGCTGAGCTAGTTGCTGCCAGAGTCACCGTGTGGATGACTCTGCTTAACTGTTTAAAAAAGCCTCTAAAAAACGCCCTCTACAGAAGGCAGGAGAATTACGTGCCTCATTACATCAGGAATTTTTCGGCTTTTAACCCTTGCTTAGCTCTGCTCAAGTGATCATAAAGTCAGACTAGATGAGGCACCTCGTTCTCCCGCCTCCTCCTGTAGAGGGCACTTTTTTAGAGGCTTTTTTAAACAGTTAAGCATTAAGCAGAGTCATCCACTGTGACTCTGGCAGCAACTAGCTCAGCCTTTTTCCTTTCACATTTTTTTTTCTTTTCATGATGACAGTGGCGAGGCTCTGCCTCCCCTGCCTGCACGTCCCTGCTTGTATCAAATCTAACTAAAGTAACCTAGGTTTGAAATAACAAATTACATATTTGAAGCCTCAGAATCTGTTAAAATGTATAGTGACTTTTCTATAAGATTATCTTTAATTATTTGGCACTTTGCTTTGCCATCTTTTCCTATTGAGTTTTCATTGTTCTTTTCTGGCTGCTGTTTCAAATACTGCACACTAGGGTACAACATAGCCCTCACCAACCTCCCGCTCTTCTATTATTATCATCTCTCATAATTCCCAGCAGGTACAGTTAATGATTGTATTATCATCTCTGAATTTAGAGTTTATCAGGTTGGAAAAAGTTGATGCTGTACCTCAAATATTTGAGAAACACCCCAGAATACCTTATGACCCTATTAACCATTAATTGAGTGATTGGCTATAATTATGAAAAGACAGATACTTTAAAAATACAGGAACTCATTGACTTATGACTACAATTAAGCCCCAAATTTATGTTGCTAAGCAAGACAATTGTTAAGTGAATTTTGCAGTTTTATTACCTTTCTTGCCATTGCTGTTAAGTGAACCACTGCAATTGTTAAGTTATTCACTTGGTTGTTAATCTCCCTTCCCCATTGACTTTGCTTGCCAGAAGGTTGAAAAAAAAAGGTGATCACATGACCTCAGGACACTGCAACCATCATAAATCCAGGTATCTGGATTTGGATCATATGACCTTGGGGATACTGCAATAGTCATAAGTGTGAAAAATGGTCATAAGACCCTTTTATTAGTGCCATTGTAACTTTGAATGGTCACTAAATGAACTGTTTTAAGTTGAGGACTACCTGTATTTTATCCTTCATTCAACCACTAGCTCTTTAAGAGTTTAAATTGGCTCTTTTAACTCAAACATCATATAATTGAACATGGAATCTTAAAATGACCCTTTAGGATTCTATGGAACTGGATAAAACGGGGACTGGGATACATCTTAACAATCAAAAATCATTCTACTATAGTGACTTAATCTTCCATGTTTATTTATAGAATGCCAATACACTCATTTGTTTCACATTCAAAACCCTTGGCACAAGAGCCAAGAATGATTTTATACTTGAATTTATGTAATTATAATTAGGTTTTTTTTCCTTTCCCAAAAGTGAAAAGAAAACACAGTAGATGTCTAATTCTGAGCGTAGCCTTGTTATGTATGAAACAACTAAATCAGGACAAAAGCCAACAAACATCTAACTAGCCCTTGAAAGCATGTGATCAATGTCATTTTGCCCAGTTTTGTTTTGTTTTAATCTCCTGGAATAAATAGTTTTAGGAAAACAAAATAATCCCATGAGATCAAGCAAAGGGCTATCCAGTTACATTTCCTGAATTACACAGACCAAACATCTATAGAAATGCACAAGAAAGCTATGAGACAACTTCTGATCTGATTTATGTAAAATGATAGTTTGGGTCAAGTATGTTTTGTGAGCCCAGTATTTCTACTGTAAACCATGAGCTCTCTACACCTATAAACCTTTTGATCCTTAGGGACAATAGATGTAGAGAGAGCAGAGGAGCCCTGCACACTTATGTCCTTTGCTTGTCTAAAAGAGGTGGCATGTTTTCATATAACATCCTTCCTGTTTAATTAAGAAAAATCCTCAGAACTTTTATTATTTCCTTTCACTTTCAATTCAGTCTTCTTCCTCTTCTGAGCTATGAGGTTTGGCTATTTACCTAACTCACTAAGAAGAAAGCCCTTAATGAATGTGGAGAGCATAGGAATTGGCCTTTAGGGGAAGAGTCACTACCAATTAACTATCAACTGTCTCTTAAGTATAGATAGAATTTCTTATAGCCACATTATTTCCTAAATAATGCTTGTTTTTATTTATTTTTTATGCAAATACCAGCCTTAAGAGTATCAATTATGCTCCTAATTTTAATGCTTTTCGTTCCAGACATTTTCCTACTTCATAAAGCTATTGGCTATCCCAGAGATTTATGATTTACTATGCTGCACAAACCGACCCAATTACTTTTCATTAAATAAATATATATTTCAATAAATGTTTCTAACAAATCATACTAAGAAATTCACTGGAACTATTTTTGAGGCTAAAATTGTGTTCACTGTGATAAGTAGTTACTCTGAACCTAATGCAAGATGGTGAATCATAGTGGTGGACAGTTAGATGAAAGTTTAGACAAAAGTTTTAGTGGCTGAATTGAAACTATTCACAATTATCCAAAACTCCGTGCCTGATCGTTTTTATGACCTTTAACAAAAAATACAAACATTTGTAGACACTGTATATCAAATTCTACAGAATTTGGACACTGTAGACACTGTATACCAAATTCTACAGAAGTACAAGGACGATAATCTTTGCTATGGATAAATAAACTGAAAAAAATCATGCTTTGAACTGAATCTGACTGTATAGTTATCATGTATACATTTTTAATCAATGTGAGGAAGAAATCTAAAGACTGTTTCCTGGTGCGGTTTCATTTTGTTTTACCAATTGAGCCAAAATGTTAATGTGTGACCATTACAGATCTATTCAAACAAAGCTGCATTTAAAACTCAGCCTTGGCACCTGTCCAATGGTATTGCTATAATATCCTCTTGAATTAAGATTGTGAAGAACAAAAATAAGTTCATGGGCCTTAATTTAAAATCCAGAGGAAAAGATCCATCAGACTTTAAGAACAATGTGGCAATAATATTCCCCACAGCACAGTTTTTTGCTATTTTCCTGTATTTAGAAGATAGCAAGTTGTGTAAACCTTGGTCTAGTAGGAATCATTGTAGATAGTAATTTGGCTTCCATATTTTATTATGTTGCATATTACAAATCTAATTTACATTGTGCCTATCTGCCATAATGTGTCTGATACTTCCATTCATATGATAATGCTGGAAGATCAGGTTGCCAGATGAATTAGACTTGTGCTTGCTATTTGTGTTTGACTGTTTGCTTGATGAAATAGTATGTACTTGTTTATGGCTGGAAAACTATGTTATCTAACTCACTGTTTGCAAAGTATGTTGTAAGACCAACACTTGCCAATCTGGTGCTTCCAGATGTGTTGGACTGCAATGTCCATTGCCAGCTGCTAGAGATATACTGATTACTGTTGTAGTACTGTTGAATAGAAGAGTATTAACTCTTCTATTCAACAAAGCTAAAAGTTGGGAAAGCTTTCTAACAATGTGGAATACATCTCAATTTTGTGGTGCCAAACAGTTATTTTCTAACAGTTTAGTTGCAGAATCATTTTTCTTAAAATCTGAGGGAGGTTCAGCTCTGAATTTAAAAATCTGAAGTTATCATTGTTGGAGAGTGACATGTTCCAAGTGGATAAAGCAGAAAATAATTTTTAGAAAACAGAATATTTTTTTCTTTAACAAAATTGCCTTTGAAAATAGTAAAGTTAACTAGATAAACAGATTGCACCTTTTTAGGAATGTTGATTATTTATTATTCCAATATATGTTTTATTTCATTTTCATTTTCAATTTATACAATCACTTATATACTGTGCAATTAAAGAAACAATAAACACAACTCTTCTTATATTCCAAAATACAAAACCAACATAACACTTCAACCCTCCATACACCCTTTCTTTCTCCCCCTCCAACTTTCATTTCTCCCCTTCCGCAATCCCCTCCTCTACTTCCCCTCCCCCTCTAACGTTCCTTTCTCCCCCTCCCTCCATCTCACCCTCCTACCATTCCCCTCTCACTCCCTCTCTACTCCTCCCTCTTCTTTCCCTCTACTCCTCACTTCGGTGTATTTCTGCTATTCATTAGTATATTCGATTTGTATTTTATACTAAAATTGAAAGAAAAGAAAAAAAAAGAAAATAAAAGAAAGGAAAAGAGCAACAGTATACAAGTGCATTCTTGTTGTTTTGAAAATTGAAACTATGTTTCCCCCCTCCCTCCACCCCCCTCCACCCTATGATCCCCCCTCCCTACCCCCCTTCAGACTTCCCAGATTCCATACCCGGCTTAGCTTTTTATCAAACACAGTCTAGAGTATATTAAAACCAAGTACATTGAAAATTAAGAGATTAAAAAAAAAAGGAAAAAAGAAGGAAATAATAAAATAAAAAAAGGAAAAATCAATAAACTCTTTACGTTGCGCTCAGCTTCCCATCATTATTAAGACTTGAACAATGTACGCCATTCCTAATCTCAGTTGGTTAATTGCTTGCAGGATTTCAAACTGTATTGAAACCAAATAAGTTAACCAGATAGAATTCTTCTCTAGCTAGGGGCCTTATTTCTTTATCTAAATATCTGTCTGATTCCAAACCTTTAATTTGTCCCTTTTGTAAACACATCTCAAATTCTTCTCTCAGTTTCCTTTTCCAACTCTTCTCGTCCTGCCTCTATCCGTGTCCATATACATACATATACACATGTATATGTATGTATGTATATACACACACATATACATACACATACATATATTTTATTTTCATCCGTACTCCTCTCATATATGCTTTGCCTTCCTACAGACTCCCTGGGTGTATCCTTCCAGGCATTATAATCAAATAACAGTTTATACAAAAATCAATTTACTTTCTATCTCAAAATAAGCTCTAATTCAACCTCCACTACCCTCCCGTCTGCACCACACCTCCCAACTCCCTCCAACCTGAACCACGATCCAGAAACACCAAGCTCTCCGCCCTCCTCACCCTGGAAAATAATTCATTAGTAATTTATATAAAAGTTCAAAATTATCCATCAAGTCTTTTTTTTAAGTCCCCTACAATATATTTTCCAAGGAGATCAGCATCAGTTCTTTCAGCATTAATGTCTCTTCATCTGTATACAACTATACCATTTTATGCAAAACAAAAGTTACAGAGTATTGTTCAAGTTGAGAATTAAGCCAATATTTTAAATCAGTTAATTTAGTATAATTTCCTTGCAAAGAAGTTATATCATTTTAAGGCTATTTAATATAGCAAGATGTTTATAAAGGTTTCATGAATATCTCCTTAATCAATGGCTGATGTTCATAGATGTTGCTATGATCCACTTTATTTTCAATTCGTCTGGGAGCACGGCTAGATCCTTGTTCTCTGGTCTTCTGCTTTTCCGGAAGGGGAAAGCAATACTTCCTATCTTGTAATTGTGTATTTTGTTGTTTCTCTTCTCCTTCTCTTTGTCTTTCTCCAAGTCCAGGTGATTCAAGGTGTCCCGCCTTTAGGGTCTCATAATAGAAATCTTGGGCTTCCCAAACAGAGTTAAGACGATATTTTTGGTCATCAAATGTAACTATAATACCAAATGGCACATCCCATCTATACTGTATCTGACGGTTTCTGAGTTCTTTAGTTAGAAAAGCATAGTCTCTCCTAGCTCTTAACATTTGGGGTGGTATTTCTTTGAAAACAATCAAGTCCTGTCCATCAATTCGCAGCCTGGTATTATAAAACTCTTGTAGTATCGCATTTCTGGATTCTCTTGTAGCGAAATATATAATTATGTCTCTCGGAAGCTGTCTCTGTTTTGCCGCCCATGAATTCTGGCGATAAATTTTTTGGATCTGCCAATCAAAGTTAAGTCCCGGACTTCCCACCAAACGACTGAAAGCCTCTGAAAAAGTCTGTTTCAAGTTCTCCCGTTCATTTTCACGTAATCCCCTAACTCTTAAAGCAAGCTCCATCTTTTTATAATTTGTCATAATGAGTTGTTTTTCTGCGTTTTCAACGTCCTGTTGTAGCACTTCAATTTTAGATGTCAGGTTGGAGTTGGCTTCCTGCAGGAGCTCCAGCTTATCTTCCATTCCAGCAACATAATCTGTCAATACAGTTATGACTCTTGTCATATCCTCCCTTGTTTGAACAATCTTGGTATCAAGCTTGTCACATAAATCTGTAACAAGTTGCTTCATCTCCTCTCTAAATTCTTTGAGAGTCTCAAAAAGAAATTCTTTTGTTAACAAATCTCCAGTAGGGGGTGTGGAAGGTAAGAGCTGCGGCTTTGTAACAAATGCCTGAGATGTAAGAGAACGTCTGGGCTGCTTCGATTTCGGTGCCATTATAAAAAGAAAGCAAACAGAGTCTCTGCTCACGTTGATTTGAGATAAGGTAGTTTCAGTAAACTTTTGGCAATTGATAAAAAGAAATCTTCGAGGGAACGGGGCTAATTGGTTTGTAAAAAGTTATTTCCTTAATTCTATGCCAGGAAGTTGAAGATATATCTTTATAACAAATGTGGAAGCTATAAAATCGCCATTTAAAAAAAAAATTAAACAAAGGAGTCTTTTATAAAATTGAAGCTGGTATTTTAAATAGAGAGAAAAAAGGGTTCACGGGTATGGTCTCTGCTCGGATTGATCTTAAATGAGTTAATTACAAAGGCTTGTCCTGAGGGGGGGGGGACTCGCCTTGAGCTGAAAAAAACAGCTGAGAAGATCTGGCCAGAGTAAGTGACTCAGCTTACGTTGATCCTTCTCTTTCGTTCGCAGCCCAAAAAAAAAAGAGCTGCGAACTACAAAGAGGATTCTAACTAGCTGTGTCCCTCCCTACTTTTTTCTTGCCTGAAAAAAGAGATATCTAAGATCTTAAATAGATATACGAACCAGAACTCTGAGGGCAGCTTCGTTAATTATTTATTATTTATTATTAAGGGAAGTAGATAATTGGTAGATTTTACAAAATAAGAAGATAAGAATAATATGGTGATTGTAGCTATGGAGAGCTCATTGGGACTAAAGTGCTAAAGATAGAAAAGTAAAACATGAAAAAAGCAAAAGCAGTTAGACTTATATACCGCTTCATAGGGCTTTCAGCCCTCTCTAAGCGGTTTACAGAGTCAGCATATCGCCCCCACAGTCTGGGTCCTCATTTCACCCACCTCGGAAGGATGGAAGGCTGAGTCAACCTTGAGCCGGTGAGATTAAAACCGCTGAACTGCAGATAACAGTCAGCTGAAGTGGCCTGCAGTACTGCACCCTAACCACTGCGCCACCTCGGCTCTAAAAAACTAACATAAACTAAGATTTGCTTTGTTTACAAGAAATACATATTAGGAAAAAGGGTATAAAATATTTGAGTCCCAAAAATGTGGTTGAGGAGTTAATTTCAGCAGGAATGAAAAATTTGAGATTTTTGTATATAAATTTTCAACTGTATCCAAAGCTTATATTGACTGATCCAGGGGCTTCCTCTGACCTTAATTAGTTGATTAGTACCTTCTAGCCAGGTTGTGCTGCTGTCTATATTTGACAAGACTTTAATCAGTTACTTGCTGAAGGCTTTCATCTTTCACTGTAATTTTTGTTGGTGATCTCAACTTAAAGTTTGCATCCTCTACCCATTTGTCCTCTTTTCTAGCTATCTGTGTCCTCCTTTGCCTGTTATCAAATCAAAATCAAAAACAAATCAAAAACTGCAAGCCATTGATTTGGGGCTAATCTGAAAATTCAAAATGAATTTTAAATATTCATTATTAGCCACAATTGTCTATTAACTACAATCTGTAGGGATTCTGCAAGGGCAGCCCCAATCTGTATATAGCTCTCAAATTTTGGATGCAGCTCACATAGCCCTAACAGCACCACATTTTAAAAAAAATTACCTTTAAAAATGCATGTGATGGGCTACATCTAGATCTTTGAGGATCTATGTGTGTTCTTCTTCTTTTATAGGGCTCCATTGACATTTCTGCCATAATGAATATGCTAGCAATGTAGTAGTACAACCTTTTTAAAAACTTCAATAGAGTAAATAATTGTCTTGTTGGAAGATGTTGCAAAATCAGAATTCTTTCCTCCTTGGCTGCAACATACACCCTTTTTATCTCCCTTTTCCTTCCTCACACAACAATGGGTGACATCTGTAATTGTCCCTGAATGTCCATTATTTAATATTCTTTGTTAGTGATTAAGCCAGGCAGAAGCTCAAAGAAAAGAAGATTTTAAGCAACAGGCAGAATAGCCTCCATTTAATTAACAGGTGCCAGAGAAGCTTTATGACTTTAAAACTCTTTTGGGTGACTTGCTAAAAGATATATAAACCATGTGGAGTATATCCCAGGGAATATGTTGAGCATTTCCTGAATTGTAATGATGTGGTTGTTTCCTGCCCTTGTAATGGCAGTTGTCCCAGAGCACCTAAGCATCACAGCTACTAATGCTTTGTTCCCTGAAAGCTACTAAAGTACCAGCAGTTGCTGTAAGTGGCAAGAGTGCCATGTAGCCTATCCAACACAATCTAATGGAGATTAAGAGCCATTAAGAGCTCTTTGCTGCAATACAGTTGCTATTGATCAGACTAACTCAGTAGTTCGAGCCAATGATCTGTTTACAAATGTTGTCCCTTTCCTGAATTTTACTGGCAAAAGAAAACCTATAAATGTCCACTAAGCCACTTGGACCTTCTGTTTCCTTTTCAGCCATGCTTAACATCGTGTGTTCCTGCTGTTTGTGACCATTAATAATTGTTCTTGCCCAAGATTTCCAACTGTGCAAGCATATTTCACTTTACATATCCAAAGAGATTTGCGTGGGCATGTGATATCACAGCGGTCCACATCATGCAACTCAACTTTCAGTGAGAAGCTTAGCCCAAAGAGAAATTCAATAGCCATTGGGCATAACAATTTCAGGGATGTCATTAATGTACTGCAACTTCTTTGAGCAAGAATATTAAGAACATAAAACTAACACTGCTGTTTTAGACCACTCTTCTGTGATAAAAGCCTGCATCTGATAATCTACCACCTGGTGATAGTTCTTCTACTGCATTTAAAAATCAGGTTTATACCAAATGATTGAGTTTATATTGGCAAATATTTGACAAATCAAACAAAAGGGGTTTTGATAGAACTGGACATAATCTTTCTTCATTAAATCTTGGGTTTTATATGCTGGGACAGTAAAAGAACAATTATCTTAGTTTTTAGGCAAGACATCCCATTACTAGTGTGTTTTTCATTAGTACTACTTAAAACAAAGAGAAATTTCTTATTTTGCCTTGGATTTAATTGAAGCATGAGAACACTGGAAAGCTGCAGGTTATTTCTCAGATAGTCCTTTCTCAGTTTATGTCATTTCTAAAACAAACTAACCTTCATGAAAAAGAACTGTACCAAATAAATAAATATAATAGAATACATAAACATTCAGAAAGATTTCTCTATTCAGTATAGGTTTCCATAGAAATGAGTCTTGTTTTGGATGTTATCCCAATCACCACAAAGATGTAAACCAGTGGTTCCCAAACTTGGCAACTTTAAGACTTGTAGACTTCAACTCCCAGAGTTCTCCAGCCAGAAGAGCTAGCTGGAGATTTCTGGGAGTTGAAGTCCACAAGTCTTAAAGTTTCCAAGTTTGGGAACCACTGGTGTAAACTATAAAAAGGCAGCAGCCTATGATCAGAACCAGCATTCTGGCTACTTGTTTATTATTCACAATAGAAGCAAATGAATAAAGAAGCTATTCTGTTCATTGTCTTTTATTTAACATTTGACCAAAAAATATATGCCTAGAGATATTTTTATATAACAACCCCTTAGGCGCACACATGCAAATGCACACAAGCTCACACACATACCCATCTTCTTTTAATACATTTAAAATAAGATCTATAATGGAGAAAGCAGATTCTAGGCTTGTTCCATAGACAGCTCCATGGGTCATTAGTTCTATAAATCATCTTGTAGCATTTTCTGGTAGCTAGCTGGGCCTATCAACATGGCATTTACCTATATAGGTAAAAGTCACAATTTAGGATTTACCACAAGAATTGGAAGGGACAGCACGCTGACTTCCCTGATAGTTTCTATGCCCTTTTCAGGGTAAATAGTTCCAGGTAAGGCTAAAACCAAGGATCACCAATACAGATGGTTCTCAATAATGGATACAGTCTTTTGATTGGATCTATTCAAAATTGACTTTGCCTCTCACTATTCCTGAGCAGGATAAATCCTTATAGTCAACAAATTGCTGGTAACAGCCTCTTTTCCAGGTTATGGGTCTTCATTAATTCATAGTAGCAATGTGTCCATGAAACATTTACTTTAAACTCCAGTAATGAGACAAGGAAATTCCTATATCTTTTAACATTAACTTAGCTTTTCTCATCTTCCCGACTGATACTCTCCATATATTTTGGATGATAATGAAGATGAGGATTTCATGTTTTCTTCTTCTGGAAATATCTCTCGTATGTCATAATGTTACATCTCTTTTCATGTGTTTTTATTTATTTTTATTTATTTGATTTGTCAATCATTTATAAGATAATAGGTATAAGAATAAACATGAGTATCAATGAAATGGGTATGAATAAATGGGACAGAAGGACGGTAGGCACGGTGGTGTGCTTATGCATGCCCCTTACAGACTTCTTAGGAATGGGGTGAGGTTAATAGTAGACAGTTTAAAATTAAAGTTTTGGGGATTTGAAGATGTAACAATAGAGTCAGGTAGTGCAATCCAGGCACTGACCACTCTGTTGCTGAAGTAGTATTTTCTGCAATCAAGTTTGGAGCAGTTTACATTAAGTTTGTATCTGTTTTGTGCTCATGTATTATTGTGGTTGAAGCTGAAGTAGCATCTCTTTACCACTCCTCAGAACAGTGATAACAGATGAGAACAGGAATGATAGATGTGAAAACACATCTGGAAGGTACCAGTTTAGAAAAGATGCATTAACCATTGTCCATTATCTTAAGCTGCTTCTTATGTATTTGTCCGTTTTCAAAGAATTGTAAATGCCCCTGAGCATCTAGCAGATCCATACATAATTCACCAGGAATCTCACTAACTATAATTTAAACTGATTTGTGATGGTGTTGGAAGAAAATGAGGGTCACTTACAGTACAAAGGATAAAAATCAGCCAACATTTTAAATAAAAATATAGATAATTATTTTTTGTTCATAGATTTAAGAATTCTTTTTAAATAGATAGATGTTTCCTTGTTTCTCTTTTCTTCAGATAGTTATTCATCATGCCTTTTTCAAAATATGCACTAAAAACATCCAAGCTATTTAAAAATATTTTAATTAGGTGGCAGCTTTGTAACCCTTTGTAGAGTGATCCTAAGACATGTTTCTGCCTGAGGGAAGGAAAATGCTACTATTTGACCCTAGTTCAACTGAATGGGTGTCTCAAAGCAGAAAATCTCATATTTATATATCCTGCATGCATAATAAATAAAATACTTAACAATTAGACACCTTTTCTTATAATCAAAGATGCCTCAGGAAACTGTCTCACTTGGCCTCATGGTAGGGCTGGGTCTGGTCCCCTGACCTGCAGAACGATTGGAATCCCTCTTCCGAGAAGGGAACTCTGGACATGGGAGTTACTCAGAACTGGGCAGCATATGAATTTAAATAATAATAACAATACAATTAATAAGCAGTATTTTGATGTGGTGGTGGGATTTATGTGCTGTGAGAAAAATCAGAGCTCTCCCAGAGGTTCAACTATAATGGACAGGTCTCCTCAGAGGAGCCAGATAAAGAGTGTTTGTCCCATAAATAATATGGTGAGAATGTAATTTACAGATACCCATATTGGCTCGTCGTCACCCAAGTCAAAAAGGACTGTTGGAGTTCCTGGTGACAAATGGGCTATAGTACTCAGGACTGTTGGCTCAGCCGTCACAGCCAGCAACTGCAGGACTACTATAAGAAAAGTTATTTATCTGTTGCAAATATACAAAGATTGAAAACAATGAAATAATGATCTGTTATTACAAATCAGCTTGAAGAGGGTATCTGAAACCAGTGAAACCTGCACCAGTTCTGGAAAGAACAACCACCACCACAATCAGAAATATCAAAACCAGGGCTAGCAGATCAATGTCAATTCATGAGAAATAAAGTATACAGAAGCAGAATTGGAAGAAGTACAAGATTTTCCAAGGACAAAGAAATTGAAGTCTTGCCTGAAATAGTTCAGAGTATTGAGGCAAAGCAGGGTCAGTTTGCAGTAGATGAAGCCAGCATAGTTATTAAATTGTTTTCATTTCCAAACCAGGGACCTTTTCCTCTGGTTTCTCAGAAAGAATAAAGCCCTATAACTAAATAGCAATAGCAATGGCACTTTGACTTATGTACTGCTTTATAGTGCTTTACAGCCCTCTCTAAGCAGTTTACAGAGTCAGCATATTGCTCCCAACAATCTGGGTCCTCATTTTACCCTTGGAAGGATGGAAGTCTGAGTCAACCTTGAGCCTGCTGATACCTGATCTGCCAAATTGCAGGCACCTGGCAGTCGGCAGAAATAGCCTGCAGTACTGCACTCTAACCACTGTGCTACTGAAGCTAAAGGAAGAAGAACTAAAACAAAAAACAGGAAAACATGTAGAACAGTACAAAAACAACAAAGCAAGGTTGCTTTCATTGAAACTTGTTCCAAAGAAACAGCTAGCACAAGTTTTAAAAAAATGTTAATACTGTAATATCAAACATAAGCAGCAGCTCATTGCAAAAAACAAACCAACTAATGTTCCAAGTAATGTTTTACATGGAAAATCTTATATCCTCAATGCTATCTGTAACACTATTGAACATCCACATCTACCTATTTATGTCCTTAAGAAGGACTTGATAAATGGATAGAAAAATACCAAATCCAGTCTAAACATTTGGCTGACTGTGCATGCAACCAACCATAATGAGTAACTGGCTGGCTCATTTTGGACAGCCAGTTCTCATTAGGTACAGCTACTTCTAGATGCTAAGACCTGGTATTCCTCAGGTTGAAAACTCTAACATGGGTTGGAGAGTGAACAATGCACTTTAGTGATTAGCGGGTGACAAGCCAAATGTTGCGAAAAATTATCCAGTGTTCTGAGAAGTTGTGAACTTAACTCCCATCATCCCCAGCTAATATAGAGTATCGATAATGTAACTAATATCCCAAATATATGCAGAGAGCAGACTATTTATCCCGAGGTAGGAGCCAGAAGGGCCTGACCTTTTGGAATTTCTAAGCACATTGTAAAGCTCCTGGAATAATTAGCCAAGCTTTTGATTTGTGTAATTTAAAGATCTCACATATGTAGTATTTAAAAACAAGAACAACAAAAGGAGAACTTCTCCCCTTTTATTCTACAAGATGTCTAGGCACTGACTTTTTCCTTGGAATTAAAATTGCTTTTTACCTTTTCCATATGACTACTCCATTCTCAAAATAAAAGCTGCTGATATTTATGTATACTTTCTTTCAGAACCCAAAATATGTGAAATGATTCTTAAATTTAAGTTTACATGGCCATTCTATTTGGATACCGAAGTATTTCAACATGTACCTGCTAAATGTAATGTAAGTATAAATATTTCAACGTGTATTAAATAGAAAATGCTGAGCTCAACAAATGCTGGTCATTGACCTAAGTTCTAGAATGCCAACTTTCCCCTTTTTCATTCAGATGAAAAATGGAAATAAGCCAACCAGAAAGTCAGTTCTTGTTGAAAGCTCGTGCTCAACCTTCCAAACTCTTACTGTTGTGCCTCCAAAGTGTATAAACATCTTCTTCTTCTTCCTAGCATATTCCCGCAGGTGCGGGATCTGCTTTTTGGATCATTGAGCACCACTTTGCATGGTCAGCTGCGTTTCCAAGGCCTGTGGCTTGCATATCTTTGTGGATGTCTTGCCATCTGTGTTTTGGACATCCACGAGGCTGCTGGCCATTGACTTCTAGTTGGTAGGCAGTCTTGACTTTGCTGGAAGGTGCTGCTCTCTAGACAGGTCCATACCAATGGAGTCGGCTTTCTCTCATCTTCCCTATAATTAGTGCCACACCAATTATCCAAACAATTTAGGAGAGTTCCCATTATTATATACTTAGGGCAAGAAGTAAAAATTCATCTCTCCATCATATCTAGTAACACTTCGAATTTTAATCCCTCAAGAAAAAGAAAACACTATTTCTTGATTTGTGAAAATCTCACTTACTATGTTGGTCCACCCTGTAGATTTTATTTTACTCTTAATAGAGAAGCATAGGATTAATAAGAAAAGGAATTTGTACAAACTGTAGAGATTTCTAAAAACTAATGATAAACAATGGGAAGAAATATGCATGCATAGACTTGTGTGCATAAATTCATATGCGCGTGCACAAACACACACACACACACACACACACACACACACACTGTGACACCGATCTGACTGGAATGTCAACAGCACTGCAATGCAAAATGTTTTACAGCTTTACTTAATAGATTCATGTGCATTTTCTACACCAGGAAGGCTTAATTAAAGGCATCCTGAGAACCTTCACATGTGAATCCCCTTGGGAAAGCTTAGCTCTTATCAGGCAATGGCTATTGATTCAGGAGAAGAGTGTTTGGGCAGCATACACCACCGCTGGGATGGAGTTGCTCCAAAGATAAGGCAAGGGCAATAAATAATGATTACTATTAGCTGTGTGATGACTACTGTATATGAGGAATGCATTTTTGTCTTTTAACCTATTTCCCCTTTGGGGAAAGTGACTAGCATAGACAGGAAAGGTCATCTAATCTAATTGGAGAGCAGAAACGAGACAGTCATAGAGTGCAAACATTAGGAATGCTTCCTGGCTTTGGCATTTTTCTATTCCCTGAATTGTATGTGTGCAAAGTATGTAAAATAAAAGTGAATAAATTAGTGTCACTTGAAATGGGTACAAAATGCAAAGATCCAGATGACCACTAGAGTTAGAACTTCCTGTATCTCTTTACTGTCCTCTTGTGGTCAATCAAAAGTTGGCAATCCAGATACAGACAGCCTAAAATAAATGTTTAAAAGCTCTGCAGTTATTTATTTGTTAGACTTTTATCCTGTCTTAATTTTTTAAAAATAAATAACTCAAGGCAGCTAATTTTTTCCTCCTATTTCCCCACAACAAGGACAAGCCTGTAAAGTACACTGGACTGAGAAAGAATGACTGGCCCCAAACCAATCAACCAACTTTAAGGCAGCACTAGAATTCACAGACTCATGGTTCCTAGGCCAGTACTTTAACCAAGAGAATTGTGATTTTTACAAGTAGAAACATTCCAATATGTTTTTGGTACCAATATTTTGCTGAAATTCTATGGTTTGCCAATATCTGGTGGGGGAGTTCTGGGAAATTCCACGTATGGTTTGATGAGTTTCTTTAGGATTCTCAACAGAGCATGTACAACTATCTATCTTCCCTAATAACCTCATTGCACATGCTGTGCTTATTATTTTAAATGCTATTTTCCCATTGATGCTCTTTCTCTACTAAATGCTGTTTCCCATTTATTTTCCAAATGGAAGCTTGTGGATCATTTCATCTTTTTTTTACATTGTCCTGAAATACTGCTTATTGTTTTGCATGCTATTTCTCCAATGTGTGTGACCTTCCAATTTACTGTGATTTTTTGCTGTGGACTGCTATATCCTGCTGATTACTTTATGAGTGCTTACATGCTGTCATGGAATAAAATGCAACCTATTTCTCTGACTTTTGAGGTTCATCACTGCTTTGGCATGGTATTGTAAGTCCGTTGTTGTTGAAAGTCTCATTTGTACAAAAGTCCTGCCTCCTGCAATACTATATATATCCAGGGGCATCCATGGGGCATCCATGGTATGATGTTAAAAAAAAAGATATCAGTTGCAATTGGGCAATTGACCCAAGTAAAAAATGGATCAGGACTTCAATCATTCAGTCATGGCCAGCATCTTGACTTTTGGGATCCTCTTACTGCAGACACCCTGCATATAAACTCAAAATAAGAAGTGCCACCTGATATCCTACAAAAGTATGTGAGCTCCCCTCATTCTGGTCTGGTAAATGTCACCTTATTTAGTTTTCCTTTGATGTGCCCCTAAGGAACTGAGTAGCCCAGGGAAATGTTAAGTTCACTTGTCCATCCTTCAACTTTTAATACAGGTGGGAGGTTATTGTGGAGGCTGAGGGATCTCTACTTTGTGAAAGAAATAGAATTACACCAGCAACTTGCTGCCCCAAGGCACAGATCTTCAGTCTGTACAACAGTTACAGTCTTCTAAAAAGCACAGATGTCCCTTAAACCAGAACCTGGTATTTAGTTAAATTATGAAAAAAAAAAAACAATTCCCTCCTGTAGCTAGATTATTCGTCATTCTACAAAAATCCAGTCATAGAGCTTTAAAGCAGCTGAGGAATTGATTGGAAAAGGAATTAAGGATGAGTGAAATGTCACACTTAGGCAATGCTAACTTTAAAATATCAGTGCCTGAGATAAATGATGTTAGTCACACTATCAGAGGCTTAGAGATTTGCTCCGCTAAGGGCCTTTCTCTGTTCTTACTTACATCTCAAGGTGCAATAATAAAAGAGCATGTTTTCCCAAGCCACTTTGATAATAAACTTCTTTACAATAGAATGCAACATCTGTTAACTTGGCCTCTCTGGATGCTTTGGATAATAGCAACCATCATCCCCAGCTAGTCGCATCATGCTAGCTAGGGATAATGGTAAGGTGCTACATTTCCAAAAGAGAAGAACAACAAAGAAATGGAAACTGTAGTCCCAGCTTTTTATTTAGTGACAATCCCAGTGTTAAAATGAAATGTAAATTAAATCCCCCCACCCTCCTTAAAAGAGAGAGAGAGAGAGAGAGAGAGAGAGAGAGAGAGAGAGAGGGAGAGGGAGAGGGAGAGGGAGAGGGAGAGGGAGAGAGAGATTGATTCTTTGTTCTTTCTTTTGCATGTGTCATCCTAACAACTGTCATGTAAGGTTAATGACAGCCTCTCATTACCCTTGTCAAATATATAATAATGTGGTCCAACAACAGAGCTGAATGGCTGCTGCTTGTCAGATCCTTGTTTTGCAGAGCAGATGGTCACTATATTTGGAGCAGCCCTGCTAAAATCTATCAGCACAATCTGAGATACATGTATGCAGGAAGCAGTTTGCTCTTAGCATGGGTTGAATGCTAAGTGGGCTCTCATGAGACAAGCAAAGGGCTCTCCTCCTCCATCTTTTCCCCCCTCTTCTTCCTCCATCCAACATCAACAAAACAAGAAGGAGATGCAAAAACAGCTTCTTCATTTTTTATTACAAACACAGGCACATCTCATCTTTAAGAACTCTCGAGGTGGTGGGCAACAATAAGAAACAAACACAGTTGTACTATATTATAAAATACTTTAACATCAGCATATACCTTGCCAGATAAAACTCATATGCCTGTTTTCATATTTTAGCGTTTGTATTGACATGTTACACTACATATTGTTTCTGAACATTTTAAAAATGGATATAATTCCACAAGATATAAATATTCTTATATATTTTTGATATTTTTGTTAATATGGAAATCTTCAATACCATTTTCTGCTCAAAAGAATATCACTTTGTATCAAATTTTGAAAATTTCTCTCTCTCTCTCTCACACACACACGGAATTAAAATATTATGAATTTTAAAATTTCTTAATGTTTTGAACTGACATCTAAAAGATTCTGTTGCAAGAATTTCTCTGAAGTACAGCATTACTAATTTCCAAAATAGTCTCTATATAAAATCCATTAATGATCTTGAGTTTTGGTTTTTATTTTGCTTATTTTGCTGATTTCCAAAATCCCTCATTGTGTGACATCTTTAATAGGCCCAGTTAAAATGTCACAACAATTTGCATGCTTTTGAGTACATTTGCATAGTTTTGTGACCTTTTAGTTGGCTTAATAAAGATATTACCTTAACATGGTTTGGCTTTTTTCTTGATGGTGAAATTCAGATTGCTTTGGAGAATTGCAGACAATTCAGTGCAATACATTTTTTTTTTAAAAAAACCCTTTAAACTGAGAAGGTGATGTGCTATTAAATCTACCATAAAATATTCTTTGTATAACTTAACTTTCAGAAATGTTCATTCTCTGTGCATGTCTGTTTTTGTGGGTGTATAGGTGTGTATCAACAGTAAAAAGAGAAAATGTGCATCTACCATTGCTATGATGTTTTTCTCTGGATGAACAAGTGCTGTTGGTGTTGCTGAAGTTACTTATAAGTATATGTCAGTTTATTTCTATGGCAACTGCTATGATAAAACACATCACTTCCCTTCCTGTTGCTGCAACCCTTAATGCAGCAAGGAAAATAAATAATTATGAAGAGGAGATAAACTAATTTTCTTATTGAAGTTACTGCAGGAGAAGGTTGCTCTAGTAAAATAACAAAAAAAAACTTTGCTGGATGCAGGCTTGATTTCTCATGTGATGTTTGGCAAGTAAAGAACTCCATCTCTTCTTACCTATGGAGCATTCTATGCCATTTTCTATGCTGTAGTTGCCTAGATTTACATTTAGAATATACATGTGCATGGCTTTTGAAATAAAAGTTAAAAGTTTATAAAAAATGTTTTCACTATCATATTTGCTATAATATTAAGCCTAGAAAATTAAGAGTTTATGAATCCTCGCATTGGGACTGACTTTCCAAATTCCACTTTCCATGTCTCAAAAGGATGGACCCTTAAGTCAATTGTCTGAACTGAAGATAAGCATGCCTGTTGTCTCCTGTCCTATTGGACAAATGCCATGGCATAGAAGTCCTTGTCTCTTTGCATAGTTCAGGATGGATGGAAAGGTATCTTTTCTCTTGAGTTTTCTGTTCAGGTGCTGCAAGATGCTGAACGTTGGACCATAAATGCTCACATTCAAATGACAAAAGCAAGATTACACCAACACAGAACCTTCTTCAAACCTTTCCTAGAAATATGATATTGCATACATGAATGGACAGGAAGAAGCTTGCTGCATGACACCATATTAATATTACTTTAAGTTTGATGAATGCCTTTGACTCTGTGGATGCTTCTGCTCTAAACTTATGTTTGATTTTAGTAGTTTGGTCCAATTTCCCATCCACTAATATAACAGCTCTGTCACATTTTTAAGTCCTGTGAATTATGTTAATTTGAGCATAGGCTAGCCAACATGAGATCAGTGACACCTCCATGGCTCCATGGCTGGTGGAAGAGTGGAACCTGGTGGTCGGAGAATTTCTGTTTCTCATCCCAGGGAAAGTTATGTGTAAGTAGCAACATAGTCGTTTCTTCACCTTACTAGAATTTAACATAGAACTAGCCAAATTTAAATTCCTGCAGGATTTAAACACAGCGACTAAGATATAGAAAGGTAGGATTCTATGGTATAGGTTCACAGCCACGTTATTGCATCTGCAGCTCCCTGCTGTAATTCTCTGCACCTTTCTGGGTCTTCCTGGGCTCAGAAATGCAGGATTGAGAGAGAATTTAATTAGATATTTCATATAGGAGCAAGGAGCTGACATTTTGAAAAGCAAAGGGGAAACAAATTATGGTTTAAAATTATTCCTTTAGATTTCTCTGGGTGACAGGAAAAAGAATCAGTAGAATAAATCTCAATTAGCAAAAAGGTTGATAGCTATTTATAACTCTTGAGGAGTATGTGTGTAGGTGTATACACATATACATATTGTACATACACACAATACACAGGAAAACAATAGATGCAAACTCAAGGTAAACCACTCCAAACTCGATTGCAGAAAATACGACTTCAGCAACAGAGTGGTCAATGCCTGGAATGCTCTATCTGACTCCGTTGTTATATCCTCAAACCCCCACAGCTTCAATCTCAAAGTCTCTACCGTGAACCTAACCCCATTCCTAAGAGGTCCGTAAAGGGGGCATGCATAAGGGCACCAGCGTGCCTACCGTCCCTGTCCTACTGTCCCCATTTATTTGTATTCATTTCTTTTGTTCATAGCCATGTTTATATTTATACCTGCTATCTTGTACATGTTCGACAAACTAAATAAATAAAATAAAAAATAAAATAAAAATGTGTGTGTGTGTGTGTGTGTATCACATCACTTTAAAATGTCTTTTGGACAATCTGGCTTATTCTTCCACATGATATAGATATAACACTGTTACATTTCCAGTGTTTTTTTTCTTGCATGAAGACCCATCAGTTCTGATTCAGCAATGACGTTTCCCCCCATATGTTCTAGCCTTTGGAGACTTTAGTCATAAATGTTTTATTGGTAGCTAAGAGCTTTGGCCAAACATTTTCAAAGTTTGTGCAGAACATGATGCATGGTGGCATCATGTTTTCTCCCTTTATCAACCTTCCTGGGAGCTGTCAGGAAGTGAGGGCAGCCATAGAGAAAGCTGGATCAGCAGAACCTGGCCTCTTCTCACAGTTCACTTCTTCTACTTGGCTTGCTCTCTCCAGAAGAAAATTCTACACTCCATGGTATTTTTCTTTTAAAAAAAATTCCAAACTTTAAAAAACTTTTGAAACAAACCTTAAATTAATTTAGATGTAAAAGAAAATAGCAACAATAGTAATATTTTACAAAAATATTGTAAATTACACTTAGAATTGAATTTCACTTAGCATTCGTGATCAGGACACCATAACAAATCACAAATCTTCTGTCATTTGATGGCTTAGCTTAAGTCAGTGCTTTTTATCAGCTTTGGGGACTTTCAGACATGAGGAGTTCAATTCCCAGAATTCTCCAGCCAGCAACTTCAAAGGTAGTTGTAGACCACACATCTTAAACATCCCCAACATTGAGAAATACTGGTTTAAGTCATTGGCTAGAATTGACAGGGAATCCTCTGACTTTTCTTGGTTAGAGCCAAGGTGGCGCAGTGGTTAAATGCAGCACTGCAGGCTACTGCTAGATCAGCAGTTCAGCGGTTCAAATCTCACCGGCTCAGGGTTGACTCAGCCTTCCATCCTTCCGAGGTGGGTAAAATGAGGACCCAGATTGTTGGGGGCAATATGCTGACTCTCTGTAAACCGCTTAGAGAGGGCTGAAAGCCCTATGAAGCGGTATATAAGTCTACTGCTATATTGCTATTAGATTATGATCTTTACTATAGACAAGAATAATGCATTATCCTCCTGATATAAAAAAATTATTAATTTGGCCATTACAAAGGAATTAGGGAGCAAGCCTATTTACGTTCTCTTCCCTTACTTCAAAGTGGAATAAACCATTTTAAGCTACTTTTAAAATGCTTCCTGCTCTTGTGCCATTCTTTCCATTGATTTGCTTAAGTGTGGCAATTATTGCTGTGTCCACATGATGTGTACAAAACATGCTTCAGTATTTGGAATGATCAAATAAGCATTTGGTTTAATATATTAAGTCTAAGGTTATGTCAATTATTTTCAGATGTTTGAATTTCTCTCATACTTTCTTACTTATCAGATCACTGAGAACAAGAGATAGAAAAAGAAGGAAAAATTACAATGGTTTAGGGACAGTTTGAAAATGTGCAGAGTGTAACTCGCAGAATTCCTCAACCAAGTATAGCTGGCTGGGGAATTCTGGGAATTGAAGTCCACACATCTTCAAACTGGCAAGGCTGAAAAATATTGGTATGGGACTCAAGAAGAAGAAACTTGAGAGGTCAAATGATTTTTTTTGTCCCTTTTGAGACCTTTCAGAATCTTTCGAAGTCCCTGTCCTGAAGGAGAATCTGAAGTCTAGATTCCTTCTCTATCCATAATTTGAGTTCCTGTTGAGTATGAAAAGCAGTTATTAATCAGGACAGATTTGTAAGAATGTTTAACATGATCTCTATTATCATCTCCACTCCAGGGAAGCTGCGTTCTTAGGCCAATTCAAAATATTAAAATAGTTTTCTAAGGCATTCCAAGTACTGTGAAGAAAAAGAAGAAAAAATAAGTACGTCCCTGGAAGCTGGTCAAGGTTAGACTAGCCTCCTTTGTGGACAGGGGTTTTGGGGAAAATGTACTTGCTGTTGAGCACAAATATGCATGGAATGCCTTTGAAAAAAATGTGCATTGACTTTTAAAGAATATGCACACAGCTTAGGAAGTGAATTAGCTGCAGGCAACAATAAAAATGCTTCAGGTCAGCTGGGAATTCAGTGGTTCTTTCCTGTCTTTTCCCTCTTGGAGATTTCAACAGAGAAAGTGTGGTTCTCTAGGATCATTCCTCAAAGCCGATAATAAAAAGAATCTTACCTGCAATTTATTATGGATGAAAATGAATGCAGCGTGGATTCATTCAACAAGACTTTTTTCCTCTTTCAAAGAAGCAGATCCCAGTTTGGATCACAACCATGAGAATATGGTCAGGGGGAAAAATCTATGTCCCCCCTTTGTAGATCACCTGATAAATTCCAACTTTTTTTCCTAAATAGTAGAGCGGAAAACATGAAGATGAATTATGCATAGATTGCTAATATTAGCTTAAGAAAGGCAATTTTATCTGGGAAATAAATTCTACATGGCAAATAGGTAGCCTTTCCTTCAAGTATCACAGGGAGTGAAGGTTCATTGGGCATGCTTTTGTTAGCTTTGTGAGGTAGTCCACACAAGAGGCACATCCAATTGTTTGTAATTTAAAGTTACATTAACAGAATTTTGCAAGCCTGCATCTCTTCCCCCTCTTTTCTTTACAAAGAAACTTTAATTGAAGAAATTAGGAAGGGTTCCTTCTGCAGACTCAGCAGCTGGTTCTCTGGCCGTTGCCTAGTCTGTGACTTTTCTTCCTGCCTCCCAGGAGCATTCCCAACAGCACTTAGACTTATATAAGCACTTCAAAGTGCTTTGACAGCCCTCTCTAAGCGGTTTACAGAGTCAGCATGTTGCCCCCAACAATCCGGTACTAATTTTACCAACCTACGCAGGATGGAAGGCTGAGTCAACTTTGAACTGGTGAGATTTGAACTATCAAACTGCAGCTAGCAATCAGCTGAAGTAGCCTGCAGTACTACACTCTAACCACTGTGTCGTTTCGGCTCTCTAATCTAATCCATGCTTAGATTCATCATTTTGTTGGATGGACCATAGAAGAGAAAGCTTTAGTATATTCCAAGAACAAGTACAGAATCAATATCCTGATCAAAGATGATTCCCAATTATACAGAGCTCAGACTATATTCATGCAAGCATGGATTAAAGCTCCTTTTAATCATGGCAATTCTTTGTATATTGCAATACTTCTTTCTCAGTTTAACTATAAATTTAGGCTAACCAGGAAGTCTAGTATAGAGAATTAGAAGCTATTGCCTTCCCAGTGTTGCTGCTAGTTCCCAACAACCATCAGCCAGAGTGGCCAAGAGTGAGGAATGCTAAAAGCAATAGTTTCTCTGGCTCTTCACGTTCTGGACTAACATAATACAAGCCGAGCAATTCATTTCAGATCTTGCAAAACCAACATAAGTCTTATTTAAATTGCACTATCCATATGCCTTTTGCATAAAAACAATTTGATAGCATACTAAAGAATATCCAAATCATCTCCTTTGATTCCATCATGCAGTCCAGCTTTCTATTTCTAATAACAGGAGGGGAAATGCCTCTGGACTTGCATAGAAATACATTTAGATAATTTCTGCAGCAATTCTCATGCTCTTGGCTATGTTCCACAGAAGCCAAGGTGTTGAAAACTCATCTGAATTGAATTTCACTCTATGTTTTCTGGCACTTAGTACAACCTGTCCACTTGAATTAATTGCAAAGTGAACTTGCATTTAATTAAATGTGGCAATAAGTTCGTCAAATGATTATTCCTTCTGCAGTCTAGTTCAAAGGTCCTCAAACGTTTTGGGTCAGTGGACACATTTGAAAATTTGAGAGCACATTGTAATGTATTCTAAAATACATTAGTCAAGGAAGGTCTCTGCAGTAGCTCATCTAGCATCTCTCCCTCAAGATATTTGCTATCTTTTGTCCAGTGGTGGGTTTCAAATTTTTAGAACCTCTTCTGTACGTGTGGCCTGCTTTGTGGGAGTGGCTTGGCAGTCATGTGACCAGATGGGAGTGGCTTGCCAGCCATGTGACCGAGTGGGAGTGGCTTGGCAGTCATGTGACTGGGTGGGCATGGCCAACTTGCAAAATGTGGTGAAACTCACTTAACAACACTCTTGCTTAGCATCCAAAATGTTGGCTCAGAAACTCTGGCATTTGAAGCATGCAAGTCTTAAAGCTGTCAAGTTACAAGACCCTTGCACCCCTAACCCTTTAGAAAGAAAACCCAGGGCTTGACAGCAAACTTGACAGCTTTAAAACTTGTGGACTTCAACTCCCATAATTCATACATACATACATACATGCATGCATGCATGCATGATGCAATTTTTTATGACTTACCAGCATCTGCATCTATAGATAAAAGTATGCCAATAAAATGTACACTCATTTCACTGTCTCCCATCTATGATCCAGCTAGAAGTATTCATCCATCTATGATTTTTTCCACATTTAAAATGACCTTCATCTTGACAATATTCATGTTACATTTAGCATAAAAGATAGATAGTGGATATTGCATATGAAACATTTTGTATATCATCTTAAAACATACTCACTAAATATAGGAATTCCATATAATACCAAACAGAAAATTCTTTTTGCTATAAAAAATAATTGTGCTGAGAAAATGGAATTAATTCATTGCATCATATTGTTCTTACCTTGATATGTACTTAAAAAAAATCAAGATGAATGATAATCTAACTAGTTTCCTCCTTTTGCTTTCTTAATGTTATCACATTTCAGAACCTAAAAAGCCTCCGGTATTTGATCGACATCTTAAACCAGTGACAATAGGTGAAGGCAAGGTCCTGCAACTTGCTTACTATGTAGTGGATCACAGCCCATTAAGATCCAGTGGCTCAAAGCTGGGAGAGATTTTAGATCAGTGTTTCTCAACCTTAGCAATTTGAAGATGTCTGGAGCCTGATTCTCGCTCTCTTGCTCGCTCGCCGGGAGGCGTGGAGACGAGCGCAAAGTCTAGCGGAGGCAGGAAGGTTCTCAGCGCTCCGGGAAGCCGCAAAAGCGACTGGGTAGTTTCGAGAACCTTCCTTCCTCTGCTGGACTTTGTGCTCTTCTCCGCACACTCCTCGCGACTGGAATAGATGTCCAGAAGTGGCTTTTGTGGCTAATGGGGCCTGGGCTTCCAGCCCGACAGCCTCTGCCGCTTGCAGTCGCGCAGAGCATGCGGAGAAGAGCATGAATTCCTTGCAAGGGGAGTGAAGGAAACCACCTGGGTCTCTGCTCCCCACCTCACATGACTGGAGCCGCTGAAAGCTTTAGACTCTGGTGGCGGTGCTGGTTTCCCGCCACTTCAGCATCCCTAAAAGGCGACTCTGCATTCTCCCTTTCCTTTGCCCCTCTTCCCTTCAAAAGCTATGAGGCGCTTTCTTAGCGCTGGTTGCCCAGCTGGCATGGTCCAGCACGTGCACCTCCTGCTCCTCCCTCCTCCTCCTCCTCACTCCCCAAAGGCTCTTCTCCTCCTTCCCGGAGCTCAGTGGGAACTGGACATAAGGAATGGGAGGCTGCTTTTGAAACCACACTTTGGAAAACTTCACTGGGAAGGGAGGTAGGAAGTCGTAGGAGGCCGGCCGCGCCCACGAGTGGTGATGGAATGGGCGGGGGAATCGCGAGAGAGTGAGTGGGGCAGGCGCTCTGTGAAGAATCTCTTCTAACCGGTTCGGTAGATTTGTGGAACCTCTTCTACCAAAGAGGTTAGAACCGGCAAAAACCCACCCCTGCTTTTGTCCCAAAGGTGCTTTTTCAAAAGCAACTGGACTTTCTTTGTTTTTCCTTGAAAACGTTTCACTTCTCATCCAAGAAGCTTTCTCAATTCTGAGTCAGTTCTGAGTCAGAACTGAAGAAGCTTCTTGGATGAGAAGCTAAAAGTCCAGTTGCCTTTTAAAAAGTATCTTTGGGACAACTATGACCTGGATAAAAATTTTTTGGAACCTCTTCTGTAGGTGTGGCCTGCTTTCCGGGTCCACTGGTGGAACCTCTTCTAACTGGTTCGGTAGATTTGACGAACCGGTTCTACCGAATAGGTGCGAACTGGTAGGAACCCACCTCTGATCTCCATAGACACATCTCAGCTTTTCCCCTTCTATGCTTGGATATATATTTCCAATCCAGGCAAATGCCTCGGCATAGAACATAAAATAAAGCTGAAAACCAGAGCTTTCTTTCACAATATACTGCCTTGCTGCCTTGCCATACAATATTAAATTAAAAGAATATGAAACAATGTAAAAAACAAAGGTTGGGTGGATCAGTCTGTGACCACCAAGGGAAGCTTTTATAGGCATGCTGGTGTCCTCAACCCCTTTGTTGCTGAATCTACTTCTAAGGTCAAAAATGACATCATGTGAGATGAAGAACAAGTTACCTGTAATCCAATAAATTATAATTCACTTGGAGCTTTGCTATTGAAGCCAGTGAACAAAATATAAATGTCCTCACTGAACTGCTCATGAAAAAAGAACTTATGCTATTTGGCAAAGTCCCTGAAGATATTTTTTGGTTTGTTTGTTTAGTATTTGTAGAAAACAATTTTAAAAGACTACCAGATACTGCTGTATCAGCTGCTTTGCAAAAATGCTTCAGTTTGCAAAGACCCAGCAATCCATCTCAAGGCAGCAGAACACCATATTCCTGATTGAAGTAGGGCGATCTGTTCAGTAAGATTCTTTGCATTAAGGTCAGGGCTTTGTGTGTATGCACAGAGCATGGGAAGATGCAAGTGTTAGTTATTTCTGTTCCTTTTAAGAAGTAGTCTGCTATATTACGTCACAGTTTTCCTTTAAAGAACACTTTCTTTAGCCTACCACAAAACAAAATAGCTATTTACGCAATTTGTATGAACTTACCCTACAGCCAATCCAAACCCTGAGGTCCTTGACACAGTTATTGTTGGATTATAAATATGATAGTCCAAGGCACATGGAAAGCATGATGTGTACTTCAAAAGGCTATGACTTTAATGGCATTTTCATAAAATACATAAAGTAGGAACTGTTTGAGTAATTTTGCATTGTAGAATGCATTTTTAACATGCAGTTTGCAATCATGTTTATTCCACAGTAGAAATTTGCAGCATGCCTTTTAATTTACGTGGACTGGATATAGTAATTAAGCCATTTTCTCATTTGTAACATAACTGATTGCTTTTCTTGTGTGCATGCTTGTCTAAGCTAATCATTCTTCATTATTTACGAGCTTGAGTTAAAAACAACAACACTGAACTATTCTCTATTTGGAAATTAGAAAGAGCTATTTCCTAACTCAGAAAGACAATAGTGAATAAGTTTGCTGTATACATTCTGAACATGGGCAAGCTGGTAAGAACAAGGAAACAAGCACTTCATGAAGTCAGTGTTGTCTTTAATGCTATCCTTGGGATAAATAGAGAATCTTGGAAATTGCAAGAATTCTCAGCCTTTATTTATATAGTGAGTTATTTATGACAGAATTACTTTGAATGGCTAGAAGCACTTTCTCCCAAATTTTTAGGTACCTGGGTTGAGATGCCATTTATAAAATAAGAGAACAATTGATTCACATTCTGTTCCTTATTGGGTATATCTAACCTTCCAGTCTCCACACAATATCTCACACATGCAAGGTACGAATATGAATGTAACATGTACATTACAGGGCAGTTCTGGTTCCAAATTTGAAAAGTTTCATCTTTGTTGAGCATGTTTTCTTCTTCTTCTTTGATTCGATGCTCATAGTCTTGTCCTTCCATGTACAATCCTTTCCACCTCTTGGAAGGAGAGAGGTAAAACTGAGGTGATATCCTTTCTTCACCTTGCTCTTCCCATTTCTTGCTTTTTCAGAAAGGCTGGTGAACCATACTGCAGGTGGTTCTTAATTAACAAGCACAATTGAGCTTGGGATCTTGGTTGTAGTTTGTGACCATGTGATGTGACTTGATGTTACAGTGATTGTAAAGTGAGTCACTGTGGTTGGTGAGCAAACCACATTGTTGTTAAGCAAAGCCATTCTCCCAAATGCATGGGGTTTTTTTTGTCAGAAAAAGCAAAAATATTGTGAATCACAGTCCTATGGATTGCACAATCCTGCAATGGATCATAAATGCAACTCCATTGTGAAGTGCCAAAAATGTGATCATGTAACTATGTGCATGTGTGTGTGTGTGTGTGGTGGCAGTTGTAACTTTAAAGATAAGTCACTAGTAACTCAGATTAATATTCACCTTGACACCAGGCATATGCCCAGAGACACATGGAGATACTTCTCATTTAGAGATTTATTTATTTATTTAATTGGTTTGTATGCCGCCCACTCTCGAGAGACTCAGGGCGGCTTACAGGTAAAAAAGGGAGGGGGACATACAAAAAATAAAAAACAACATTAAAAATTCCACAACATTCATAATTTAGGATGGGGCTGGATAAATCAACAGCCCCAGGCCTGCTGGAACAGCCAGGTCTTGGTCACTTTGCGGAAGGCCGGAAGGGTAGTAAGGGTCTGGATCTCAATGGGGAGATCGTTCCATAGGGCCGGAGCAGCTACAGAGAAGACCCTCCCCCGGGGAGTTGCCAACCGACATTGACCGGCAGATGGAATCCGGAGGAGGCCTAGTCTGTGCGATCTTATAGGTCTCTGGGAGGTAACTGACAGGAGACGGTCTCTCAGGTAGCCAGGTCCGATACCATGTAGGGCTTTAAAAGTAACAAGATACATTAAATGATGTCCTACACCTTTAAAGGAATTAGTTCGTGTATCTTCTTGAAGTTTTTTCATGAATATTTTTTCATAAGCTTCGGAGATATTTTTCACATGAGTGATTACTTTCCTTACACGCAGTCTTAAAATTAATGTATTATTTATTTGTCATAAGATGTAGGTGTTAAATTATTGTTGATTGTTCTCCTTGTATTGCATTTCTTGCCATGCTGCATCCCTGCACATGCCACACAAACAGGAGAGAGAATAATGAATATAGGGGGATAGCGGAAATACTATGCTCCTCTTGGACAGAAATTTAACTGGTGTGAAGCCATTTAGAGCTCATGTTAGGGAAACCAGCACAATGGCCCTCAATTGTGGAGCAAGGCAATCATCTCTCTTCCACAACTTATGGAGCCTCTGAGCAGGATGTGTGGTACGCAGCTGCAGATTTATCTATTTATAGTACCAAGCACTTGAGGGAGCACAGCAAGCTGTTTGTGACACAGAGGCTTTTTCTCTAGTCAAATTGCAGTGACACACATATAAGTGCATGCATGTGCATGTATATGCAAAAAAATCCCACTCACACCTACACCCCACTGCTACTGTTCCATCTTTGCAAGGTACCATGCTTGATTAAGCTGTTTGCCTCAGAGGAGACCTGTTTCCTACAATAAAACATTATACTCTCCCAGGCAGTAAATGTCAGAAATCCTCTTCAAAAAAACCTTTTATACAGCTGATAAAACTGGGGCACAAAATCAGTGAGCAGCTTGTAAAAGACGAGGCAAGGGAGACATATTCACAACAGAAAAGGAGAAATTGTGCAGTGAAGCATATCAGCCAATCCTCTTTCATCTTCTTATTTATTCTGCTTCCCCTAGAGCTGTATAAAAATGTTGTTTAATTGGGAAAAGGTATGATAAAATCTGGTTGGCAAATTCAGATGGATCTTGCTAACCACTTTTACTTTTTTTTTTTTTTAGCTTACTGTAGTTCATCAGTGAAGGCTGCGTGTCCTTGGCTTCTGCAAGCTTTGGTGCTTTCTATGAAATATTTTCATAGACATACAAGCAGCTAACCAGTAAATCAAACAATTGCAGTTACCTTAACTCCCTTACATATTTGCTTATAACCTGATATACTATATATTCTATCCCAGTTTATTCACAGCTATCCATGTGCTTGTGCTGAGTCCCTCTAATTCAGTGATGCAGAAATATATATTTAATTTAGACAGGGTGAAACAGTAGATCTTCATAATGCATCCAGAAACCAGTGACTTCTTTCTTAAAAGGCTTTTAGAGTCTAATATAATGCCAGTTTTAAAGTATGTTTTACATTTTTTTTACGTTCAAATTTTGGATCTTAAATGTATTAATTCTCTTGAATACTACTCAGGAAAGGCAGAGATACAAATCAAATAAATATATAAATCAAAGGGAAAAAGGAAATAAGTAAGAAAGCAATGCCATTACAACAACACACACTCTCTCTCTCATACACACACATATAGTTGCAATGCCATTGCTTTCTTACTTGTTTCCTTTTGCTGTTTATGTCTGTGTGTCTCTCTCTGTGTGTCTTAGCATATATTTAGCATTACCCCCAATAATTAGCCTTTTGAGCAATTTCCATTAAAACTCAAAGTCTCACATATTTTAAGGTTTTGCTAAGCAAAATTTCACAATATATTTGAATACTTGATTCTGGCTACTTTCTAGCATTCTAACTATCAAGCAGAGATAGATATATCTATATCTATATCTATATCTATATCTATATCTATATCTATATCTATATCTATATCTATATCTATATCTATATCTATATCTATATCTATATCTATATCTATATCTATATCTATATCTATATCTATATCTATATCTATATCTATATCTATCTATCTATCTATCTATCTATCTATCTATCTATCTATCTATCTATCCATACATACACACACACACACACACACACACACACACACACATATATACATGCTATGTTTCTCTTACAGTTCAGAAGGGTCTCTTGTTATGTTTCAAATTATCTTACGGGGAAAGCAGGGTTGTTTAGAAGCTTACCAAGGGTTACTAGCAGCAGTAATCTTTTTAAAAGTCACAGCTCCCAATTAGAAATAATTTGAAATTCTCTCTAAATGTATACTGCTTAATGCAGTGGCCAACACATTCCATAATCTTATGAAATTCTCTGACTAACTCAAGGGACTTGGCTTAAAAAGAAATTGTTGCAGCCATTTTTAGTTTTTCCTCAAAAGAAAGAATATCTTAAAGAATCTATAAGATGTTTTGAAGTAGCGCTATATTTCAAGTACTCAAGCAAGGGACCACATAGAACCTTAAACCCCATAAATAAATAAACCCATAAATGTATGTGTGCATCAGTGGTGGGTTTCAATTTTTTTAGAAGCTCTTCTGTAGGTGTGGCCTGCTTTGTGGGAGTGGCTTGCCAGCCATGTGACCGGGTGGGAGTGGCTTGCCAGCCATGTGACCGAGTGGGAGTGGCTTGGCAGTCATGTGACTGGGTGGGCATGGCCAACTTGCAAATGTGGTGAAATTCACTTAACAACGCTCTTGCTTAGCAACCAAAATGTTGGCTCAGAAACTCTGACATTTGAAGAACGCAAGTCTTAAAGCTATCAAGTTACAAGACCCTTGCATCCCTAACCCTTTAGAAAAAAACCCAAGGGGTGTTCAAACTTTAAGACTTGTGGACTTCAACTCCCAGAATTCCTCCTCTCCCCTCTGATGATGTGCGGACGGGCGGGGGGAGGGAGATGGAACCAGTTCTAAATGGCACTGTAGATTTGTGGAACCTCTTCTATAGAAGAGGTTAGAACTGGCAGGAACCCACCCCTGGTGTGCATGTATGTGTATGCACGTTCTTCATATGATTTGACTGACCACAGTGTAGAAAAAAGCCAAGCAGAATGAACAATGTCTCATTTCAGCCAAACAACATGCTAATTCACTGTGTTGTAGTCAAGCAGTTAATGTGCTGGATTAGAACCAGGTTGAATTTCTCACTGACTCTGTCACTTGAGGCTCAACCTCTCTAGAGAGAGGAACAGAAAATTATATGTATTATCTTGATGAACATTAGGAGTGGAGTATAATTAGAATACAAGAATCCTGAAAACACCTTCTTTAATGTATCCCAGGTTTTCTTTGCTAGAAATTAGAAACAGTGACAAGTATAAGAAATGTGACCATTATGGTTCCAATACATGGTAAGAAATTAATAGCTTGTGCAATGGCCCTGGGGCTTGAAGGTTTTTAATTTTACAAGAATTGTTCATGGTAAAATTGATCCAGCCTTCTGGGTTTTATCCAGATATACTAAACTACAAGTCTCATGATTCATAATCTCACAGTAAGTCTTGCCATAGTTCCATGAATCAGGAGGGCATCTGGTTGAAGATGGCTAAATAATGTGCACAAGGCCATGCGATATCACAGGGCCATGAATATTATTCCCCCCCGCTCACGAAGCTTTGGATGTGGTCCGTAGAAAACTCCAAAGGTTACTACTAAGTAGTGATGCTGAATGTGAACTTTTTAATTAAAGATAAATCTCTCTCTCTCTCTCTCTCTCTCTCTCTCTCTCTCTCCCTCTCTCTCCCTCCCTCTCTCTCTCTCTCTCTCTCTCTCTCAGTGTGTGTGTGTTTCTCTCTCCCTATCTCCCTCTCCCTCTCACCTATCTATCTACACATACCCAAATACATGTGTGTGTGCATAAGATGAAGTTTGGGGCCCTACTTTAAAGCCACATGCACACCTTAGCCTGGAAAAGCAACTGAGTACTTCAAAGGAAGCTGTGAGACTTCCTTCCAGATTCTCTATTTCTACTGATATAAAATCTTGGTACACCTAGTATTTTATGACATAGACTGAAGTCAGAAGATTACTGTATGTAACAGTAGAAAGTAAGGATCATAGTTTCAAAATTTTAAGCCACTAATGCTAGAATGTTTCTTATAAATGGATGGAGATGTGTCTGTCTGTCTGTCTGTCTGTCTGTCTGTGTGTGTGTGTGTGTGTGTGTGTGTGTGTGTGTGTACCTTTCAGAAATGAGAATTGCGGCTATAAAAAGCCCTTTTTGTCAGTGCTACTGAAATGAGAAGTGTGACTGATGTCATTGGAACTAATTTTAGGGACCCCCTTGTTCGACATAGCAGCTGGCAATGACAGTTTCAGTTTCAACCAAAAGAGGGCTCCAATGCTTTGATTTAAGCGTCAAGTGAAGCTGTTGCATTATTTGGGATTTAATTGTAAAAGTAAATCTCTAAATTTCATTGCACTGGATTCCATGGGATGTGTTATGTAAAGTAATACTTTTGAGATTATGTTTCTTATTAGGTTAACATAAATGAGGGGTAGCTCAGCAGTTAAATCTGAACTGGTAATGGCTTCCGAACATACCATTTTATTTATTTTTTAAATCTAATTTATATGGCTGTCTATCTCAACAAGTGATTCTGGATAGTGAACAAGATAAAATTTAAAAAAAATAATGAACATTACAAAACTGAACATACATTAGCAACAGAAACCCATTTTTAGAAGTGTGTGACTATCTCTTACATAAATTAGAGCAAAATTATGGAAATTATAAAGAATAAGCCCAAGCCATCTAGTAGCCATTAAAGTGGAGAAGGATAGTCCAGGCAAAGTAATGAAGTACTAAAGGTATTAATTAATAGTAAAGACAGAGCAATATTCCTTCCCCTATTGCATATTCATGACAATTTATTTCCAGTGTGGAAATTTTGCTACTGCTTTGCATACCTGTTCAGCTCCCTAATGTAAACAAAAGATGGGAATATTTAGTGCAGGGTTGTGTAATATTTTGGTTGCTGGAGAAGGACAAGGAAGCCCAAGATTCAAGGTTCCATTTAGCTAAAGCTCAAGTGGGGATTTTAGCTGAATCACCTTCTCTCAGCCCATATGCTTAATAGTTCAGACTGACTATAAAATTAATGGGGCCATAATATATAATATATTGAGCATCTTGACAAAAGATAGGTATAAATGCAAGAAATAAACAAATGAAAAATGTCCATTACAAATATCCATTAAACCAAATATTGAGTCCAGATTTAGTCATATGTACTTATAGACCCACTACAATTAGTGAGACTTCTTTTATCATGATAGGCAATAAATATCTGTTTTCAAATAAAATTAGAATACATAAATTTACTGCATCTAAAAAAGAGCTACAGCTGACTTCCATGAGATTCTAGATATTTAAATATTGCTTCACATAAACATTTTCCAGTGAAAGTCTTCCAGATATGTTAGTCTTTCCAAATTCCATGTTAGATGGAAATTATGGAAGTTGAAATTCAACATATATGCAGGTCATCAGACTGAAGAGGGGTCTTCTGGTACATTGAAAATGGGATAAAAAGGGAAAGAGAAGAAGGAATTATTGATTTTTTTTGTATAAAATCTCATAGGGGAAATCTGTGGTGTGTATGTTAAAAAATAGAAATAATTTAACTAGCAGAACAAATCTAAATATCTTTCTCTCATGTACTTAAAAATGGATTTTGAGGGGGGAAAAGAATTATGGATCTAGTTGCCTAAACATTGATTCTCCAAGTCCTTAATCAAATATTTGCATTTTAATACAGGCTAAATTTCTGACTTTGATGGTATTAATCATTTGCTGCATGAATCTAGTGACTGTACTATTCATGCCTACTGACGAAAAACAAGATTCCACATGGAAATACTTTTCTTTTATCTCAGGAATGAAGCACGCAACTTCTAAGAGGAAGTTAAATGTTGAAAAAAGATAATGGATAAGGAGGTGAAATAATCCTATGTAGGATACCAATTTCTAGATTTGCAAATTAATCAGATGAGGCAGCTGATTTGCATGCCTAACTAACATCACCCCACCACACGTAAAACTGTGGACATCTTATCAAGGATTACCCACATTATGTAGCTCGGGACAGAACAAGGGCATACTGGATTAAATCTTACATAAATGATTTATTGTCACTTTTTTTTCACCCCACACATTTGTAAAGACACCTGCCTGCGTGTATATATTCTTCAGAATGAAGTATGCGTAGCAGATTCAGATAATCTGATATACCTCTGCAGAATCTATTTCTTTTTTTCTAACCAGGAAGGTTTATGCAAGAGAAAAGTTTTTTTTTAAGTATAAGAAAGACAGCATTATACAGAGAAGTTAAGAAAACATATGCTATAAAACTGACTACTGTTATGGTAAATTATTTTGAACTTTGTCATTTTTTAACTTTGCATTAGTTTATGGGCTTTCCTACAACCCTGGAATCATTTTTTCTGGCATTGTAATAGAGTTTCATTTAAGATTGAATGCTACCACTCTGAGTAACAATATATAAGTGAATCAGGAGAAGGTCTGTGAATTGTACTGTGATGCAGACAATATCATGTTGGAAATGCTTTCAGAACTTCCTTTAAAAAAATGATCTCATCATTCATTTTTACCAACCTTGTTCTTAAATATGAGCCATAGCTGTATGTTCATTCAATTAAACTTACATGGACTTCATTGGGATTTAAGCTGCCTCAGTACATATGAGAATGAGACCTACATGGGTATGTTCCTTCGGCATGGCACAGATTTTTGTGGAGCTCCTAAAAACACAAAGCATTGCAAAAAAAATGTTTGGTAAACAGACCATTATTATTTTCTGAGTAACATGGACATTACTTAGGCATGAAGTGTGTTGACAACAAACAATATGTACATCTGTATTTGCATAGGATGAGTGTGTATTTCCAGGCCAGGGAACAAAGAATGGATTCTACTGGCAATGGAAAACCTCCTATGCAAAATGCCTGACCGTTTGTTGTCCAGCAAGGCTTTCATTTCCTGCATTTTTGTATTTCAAAGGGAATGAGGGCCTCACTTTGGGAAAAATATAAAACGATCTTCCTTTCAGTATAAATGTCTGCCCCAAAAATCAATTTCAATTTCATCTTTGTTTCATGAAAAGAGGGAGAGAGAAGGAGGGAGGGAGGGAGGGAGGGAGGGAAGGAACGAGAGAAAAGAAAAGACCTACAATAAGTAATAGCTATCCATAGTTTTCTTAATAAATATTTCTGGAGCAGTAAAAAACTATACAAATGCTTTTTCTCCTTGTGAACTGGCTACACTTTAAAAACATCCATAACTAGATGAGAAGATAATGTCTAGATTCTGATTCCATCATTTCTTTTTCCAGAGATGGCTCCTTACCTTCCTCTTCCTATGCTCTATTGCCCGGCATTCCCCCCCCCCCCCCCGTTTTGGAATGTGCGAGGGATTGTGTGACATTTCAAGAACTGATATCAATATGCATCCACAGGTACAGTTATGTCCTGTACAATAAATCATCCATCCTTTGTGTTCAAATAAACATTAGAGGGCCCTTCAGTGGCAACTCCTTATCTCGTCTAGGCAGGATTAGAAGATATGCTCCTCAAAGCCCAACTGGATAGATTTTGCTTGCAATCTTGCTTAAAATTATCCTTGCTGGATATAAACGTTCCTTTCTTTCTAATTTCAGAAAGGGGAGACAATGTTCTCATTTTAGGGATGCTAACTCATCACCGGTGTCCCTCACACAAATGCTTCATTCTTTTAAATTTACTTTAGAAAACAACAACCCAACACCCTAAACTGGAACCATGAGAGATTGATTATGGAAAGCTACAGCAAGGAGAAATATGTGCCAACCTTCCCTCCCTCCTGCTGCTTCAGTGATTCAACCGTTGCCTCTGCAAAGTCAGTGTGCCGTTAAGGTAGGTAAGTTACGCACACAGCGCCTATCGTTCTTTGTGCTATTATGTGGACTGGAAGCTGTGCAGTTGCCTTATTTGCATCTTTTCCTGTATTGGCATATCAAGTGAAAAAGAGATTGCTGGGATGGGTGGGGTGGAGTGGAAGAAAGGCAATCCACCAGCTTTAACAGATGATATTGTATTGAAAGTCTGGCTTTTAATGAACCACATGTTGGAAATTTAGTCTCCTGTAATGGTTGATGCATTTCTTTTCTCTGGAGCAGATTGGCTCGTGCTGCATTTTCTTCTTAACCTAGATTCACATTAAAGAGGTGGCAGTTTAAATGCACTGCCCAGTGTTGCTGACTAATACAACATAGACTTATTCTTCCAGCTTCTTGCAATTCCCTCCCATCCCCTTACAATGCAAAGTCACCACAACCAGTAATGTGGGCCAGATTCTGTTTGGATTGATTAAGAAACATCCACAAGGAGAAGGGCAGGGAAGGAATCTCTTTGAAACTTCCCCACCCCATCTGATGTTGCAGATAACCACTTTCTAGCTAAATTAGAAATGTCAGAAAATACCATCAAGGGGAAGGTATTCCAAGAAGACTATTGTGGCTTGCTGGCTTCCTCTCATTCTCTCTCATGCTTCATAATATTAGCACCTTATAGATTTAATAATGAGATGACTGGCAACATTTTGATGATGGAGCAGTTTCTATGATCTGCAAAAAAGACAGCATCTGCTTTTCCCGTGTACCAATTAATTGATGCAACTGAAAATGCAGGAACACTTTTCTTCTTTTACTATAAGGAAGAAGAAGAAAGGTTGAACATTTTTGCCAATCGGAAGGGAATTATATCATCCTGACCTTGGAAGGTGTGTTTCTCTGTGTGTATGTGCATGCCTGAGTGTGTATTGTATTGTATAATGCATGTGCATGCGCAGATACATACACACAACATATTTCGTTCTTTTCTTCTCATCACTATCTCTGCCAAGCAGGATGCTGCTGTGAAATTGTCACTCTTATCTCTGATTTCTATTTTCAATCTGTGCTTTATTAGTGCTTTAAAAAAAACCAGCACAATTCTCTACTTACTGTTCCATATAACAGCTTTCTTCCCAGTGCCTCTTTTACAGTGAAATCTTTTCCTGTATGAAAGAGCACTCTAAATATATAAGGTTTATTTGTTGCTGCTTATAAACCAATTTATAAGGGTTTTTTCCCCTTGTTTCTTTCGCTCAAGTTACCTGGAATCAAATGTTACTCTTTGATCTAATGTGATCTCTTTGTCATGGGAAAATCGTAGCCCAGATTTAGTATTTTCCAAATATTTCATTTTTGAAAGAACACATGCATATATTTTATACCTTTGCAATCACCTACTTGGCTATTGGTGATTAATCTAAAAAAGATCGAATAATTCACTGCCCCATGCCATTCACATATCACTTGCTACCATCTGTGCTTCTCAGCAGCAGCAAATGATGGGTAATTAACTCAGTGCTTTTGTCTTTCTTCCTCCAAATGTCTGACACATATATAGATTTGGTTCTCGCTTATATAGCTTTCGTTCTCCCTCCCAATTTGTTTCTCCCTCTTTGTATATGCTGGAGAAGAAAATAGTGGAGGCTTTAGATAAAGAAATTAAATGATGCTGCATACCTGACCAGGCTGGAGGAGGGATAGGAAAAGCACACACACACACAAAGCAGGAATACATTGCAAAGGAAAGAAGAGAAGCCCCCTCCCCAACCTCTACCAAATGCTAAATCTAAGAAGGCGAGTATCTCCCTTGACCTTTTGCTTTCCTTAATATCAAAAGAAAAAAAAGGAGTTGACAGTGGACAATGCCTGCTTTGAATGCAGAGGCTACCTCCTCTAAAGCTTTGAGGTCAAGGTCAAGATGCAACCATGAAGAAAAGGATTTGCAAGCTTCTCTGTCAGCTGGAGCATGAAGAGGAAGCACGAAAGTGGGGGCATATTCAGGGAAAGTAGAAACTCTTGGATACAAGCTAGTGACCTCTCAAATTATATATTCTTTGCTAAGGTGGTGGAGCACCTTAGTGCAGGACAATTGCCTGGATATGCAATCTTGCTGTTCTAAGGACGGGAAAAAGGACAGATATCCAGTGTCATTTTCCAGCATGTACAGGACTTTGAAAATATCCCTTTGGTAGATTTAACATGGCACATTTATGTACAGAAGGAGGGTGTGGATGTGGGGGACACAGAAAAATCAGGTGTAAAAAGAATTTTCATTCTTGAAATCTGCTTGCAGAATATGTTTCACATTTCAGGGGTGTTGATGGTCTTAAACAAACTGTAATTGCATTAAAAATACAATTGAAAAGCCCCACAGTGCGGGGATAAACACGAGAAGTGGCCAGAAATAGATCAATGGCTTTGGAAGCTTTATTGGATTATCTTGGACCAGGTGCTATTTTTTGATTTTAACCAACTCAGAAGGTTGTTATTAGAAAGGAGATAGAAGAAGAGATGCTACACTGAGTTTATTAGAGGAAGAGCACAGTAATAAACACTGGGTTTGTTTTGTATAGGTTCTGGTAGGAAAAGAGCACATCCTAAACATGTGGTATGGGTTGCTAAAACTATTTGTTCTTGCAAATTTTCCCAATCTGGTGCTCTTTAGATGTACTATGTATGCAATTCACAGAATTCTTCTTTACTATGCACCATATTTTTCGGAGTATAAGACACATCATTTTCCCTCAAAAAAGAGGGTACATCTTATACACTGAATACAGCATTTTTGGCCTACTGAAACCCCGCCATTACAAAAATGGACTTGCAGAGGGTTTGGGAGGCTTGTAAAGGGCTCCTGAGGGCTGGGGAGGGCAAAAAAGAGCAAAAAATGGCCCATTTTGCCCCCCCAGCCCACAGAAGCACTCTAAGAGCCTCACAAAGCTTTGCATGTCCCCCCCTTTTTTTTTGCAAAAAACAAGGTGGATGGTTTGGGAGGCCTGCAGAGTGAAAAAGTTTTTTTTTAAAAAATTACCTGTTCAAAATCATGGTGTGTCTTATACTCCGGTTCATCTTATAGTCCGAAAAAAACGGTATATGCTTCCATGGAATTTTGGATTTAGCATTCAATATATATGAAAGATACTTATTATAGGAAAATTGATCTATTACAATAAAAGAATAATAATGACAATAATACTCCCAGAAGCAATAACTAAAGCTTTGGTAAAGCTTCACATCAATTGCCAATTTATAACAAAGCATGAAAATTTTGCCTATTGCTTTTAGAAAATCCACACAATGGGATATTATTTCTCCATCTTCCTCTTCTCATCAACTGGTTTCAATGGTACCCTACTCTGAATACATAACTTATCTTTCAATATTAAGATAGTGGTTACATCTATGTTCCATGAAACCTATGGTCTGCTACCAGAACTGTGTGCAACAGTTCTGCAAGTGATGGTGCAGTAAATATAAATATTGCCACTGCATCTTCACTCATGGGTGTAAATATAGATTTATCAATTATATTTACAACATATGCATTTAAAATTATCACATTTTTTGCAGAACTTAGAAAATTGTCAACATTTTTATTAGAATTTGTGAATTTCCCTGCTTTAAGTGAAAACTAAACAGATTTCTCCATCACACTACACTTCTTCACAATGCTGATATATTAGGACAAGGGCAAGAGAGCAATCAATAAAATTTAACTCCTCCCCACAACTACTACAGGACTATCATGTAAATGGATTCCAGAATGAAGTTGCTTTTAATTTATTTTCAACATACCCTACTTTTTGAAAGCTGCTGCAAAACAATGCTTTAGTGCAAAAACGTGCTATACGTGGGTCTTGATTTTGCACTAAAAGTAGCAAACAAAAATATGCATATTTGCCAACAATCTATGTTTATTCTTGTACTTGTAAAAAATTGGTTTAAAAAACAAAGTTTATGACTTCTGTCCAGAGGTGGGTTATTGTTGGTTCAGCCCGGGTCGGACGAACTGGTAGTAGCAGCAGAGGGAGGGTCCGTCCACCTCCCCGGATATTTTTGTACACGCATGTCCATGAATAAACTGGTAGTAAAAATAATTTTAAACTCACCACTGCTTTTGTCATATATGTTTAATTTATATAGTTACTATTGTATCTTTAATTATAACATACACTCTCACTCTTTTTTGTTACATGCAGTTTTCCAATCCCAGCATGAAAATACAAAACAAGAGCTTCTGTTGTCTACATCCCACACACACTTGCAGTATTTTCCATCGTAAACGCATTGCAATTATCCACATTTTCCCCCCTCCAAAGCTATTTCAAACTGCAGTATAGGCTTCTCTTCTGCATAGGCATACTGCTTTGCATGCATTCAATTTTTTCTGAATTGGGTAGGATGCAGGAATTTATCCTGTTGCCTTGCATTTTAAGTAATACCATGCTCACTGGGCTGTATGAACTCTGATGAGAAAAATAAAGAAACTCCATGATTGTAGAGAAAAAGAGTTGGCTAAGTGTCACAAAACTATCTATGTGACTTCTTGACTTCCTTCAAGTTATATATTCCTTTTTCAATCAAATACATTTCTATTATAGCTTGCTCAATAGAATGACTTGATTTTGTCATTTAGTGAATGATTGAATGCAAACTACCACTTTCTGCAATCCTTCGGTGGAAATCAGTCTGATACTGATAATCTGACATCCTTTCCCTCTTCCCTCTCTCCTACTCTTTCCCTCCTGCTTCCCTTCCCTCCCTTCCCATCTTCCTGCTCCTCTCCCCCCTCCCCTCCCCCCCCTCCCCTCCCCTCCCCCATCTCCCCTCCCCTTTCCGTCTTCCTCTCAACAATTGATAAGTAATAAAAGTTGGTTTGTACAAATTGCACTTTTAATGGAAAATAGATGTATTGCAGTGAATCGGGCAATCAAATGCAGCTTCTCACAGCCGAGAGACAAACTGCAAGACTGAGAGCAATAATTCCCTCATAGAAACCGATGCACTGTGCTTTTCACTGAGTCAGTACTTGGCAATTTGATGACCTAGTATCTTTTCATTGAAAGAAAGCAAGGAGAGCCCAGAAAATTAATGGATGCTAAAATAAACAAGGAGTATTTGGCAATTTTGCTCATTGACTGAAATAGGTAAACACTAGAATGACAACAGAAAAAATATTAAAATTATTATTGTAATGAGTGGAACGTACACACACACACATACAATTTAGTTGTATAGATTAGGAACCACGTTTTACATGCATGTAGATTTTTAAAAAGAGTACAAATTACCTCTTTCCTCACAACCTTGCTGTCTCTGTACAGCAATGTTGTAAGGAAATCTATAGCAGTGTTTCTCAACCTTGGCCACTTGAAGATGTCCGGACTTCAACTCCCAGAATTCTGGGACTTGAAGTCCAGACATCTTCAAGTGGCCAAGGTTGAGAAACACTGATCTATAGCTTGAGAGAGAAGTAAAACAGATCCTTCTCATCTTCTCTCTTCACTCTTCCTTCCTTCTTTGCTTCCCTTTTTGACAATGTTTCTTGATTGGCAACAAACCTTTCTGCATTCAACAAAAAGTCAACAGGCCACTCTACAACCATCAACCTGAAGGAGTTTCCTGAGCAAAACAAGGGGGCTGTGATAGTGGATCTCTGACAGTTTTCTTGAACCTTCTCAAAGTCATCAGGAGGGAGATCCAGCCACTCTAGTGGACGGAATGCCCCAGGTGACACATTAGGAAGACATTGTTGTGTGGTTGTATCCAATTCATTAGCTGTCCCATCTGCCACTCAGAGTCATTTCTTCATTTCATTTAATGGTCAGATTGGAGATAATTGATCTGCCTATTTATTGGAAGGCACCCAGAAGATAATCAATTTCAAGTCCCCGGAAATCCAATAGTTAAGAGTTGGGATGGATTGCAGCCTTTGAAATGTGGCTTTTAAGGAGAATCTTTAGAACCTGTTGGAGTCCTAAAAGAACAAATCTTGAAGTCCTAGAGATAGCACAAGAGAAAAGAAATCTCATAAAAACCATTCCAAAAGGAGCTATTTATGAGCCATTTATGTCTACAATTAGAAGTAATTCTAATTCTATACAATTCTATACAAAGGGCCCTGACACTACTAGAAAGAGCAGTAAAAAGAAGTAGGAGACAACAAAATCATGAAGAATGTGCAAAAACAGCTCCAAGGCAGACATACTGAAAACTAAGGGTAATCAATCTTGTGAAAGGAGAAGCCACTTGAACTGAACTGAACTTAGGGAAAATTTAATTTCAATAGTTACATCTATTAATGGAATTCTTGGTGGTTTCAGAGCTTGGTTATTTTGTGTAGATATTCCATTCCCAACTAGGTGAAATGATCAGCCTCTCAATAATGATGTTACCTAGTTGAGTAATATTGTATGTAAGCATACAACAGAGCTCAGAGAACATCAAAGACTCCACAGTTCAACCCTGAGCTAAAGATGCTGGCTTCTACTACATTTTTATTAGATTTACTGTACCATTTTTTCTAGGAGTAAATAACAGCAGATATAATTATTTCACCTCCATTTTTTTACAAGCTGCAATAGTAAGTAGGACTGAGAGAGGGAGAATGATTTGCACAAAGTCATCCAGTGAATTTTCAGGTCAATGGTGAACCTGAAGCCCAGTTGTAGTCCAACTACTATATATTGAGATTACATACATATAAAGGAACACACATTTTAAAATACACAAAATAGAGAATATTTCACTGATTGATGACAATTTGAATATTGTAACTATTTTAGCAACTGTCTCTGGAATATTGCAATGCTGATGAATAAAAAATATACGAAAGGTTATTTCCTGATGGTGTCTGGAATAGTACATTTTAAACAAAGTAAATGTTTATATAGTGTCAGCATGGCCTTCAATAAAGATGATGTACAGAACTGGTAAAACAAACCTTCAGAAAGAAAATTTGTCAGTGTATAGCTTCTCACTGCATACGAAAAATGATGAAGGAATTATAAATAGAATACTTCTCATGCATAGTGATTTCACTTCAGATGTGTAAAATCAAGATTTAGAGGGAGAAAGAGAAGGGGAAAAAGGAGAAGGAGAAGAAGAAAAAGAACAATAATAAGAAATAATTCAATGCCTTTCCTTTGCTACTATTCATGCACTGATGCTTTGCTTGTATTGATGATTGAGATCATTTGTTCCATCAACCTCACATGTGATGTAGATGGGAGACTGATGTTTACAATGCCAGAAAACAGAGAAATGACCAATGAAAAATGTTATGCAAGGAGTACTGACTGATAGAGAGCAAATAAACGAAAGCAAATGTAATATTCTCTTTCCCCACATCTCTGAGCCGTCTGCTAGACAAATTCAGGACAGCCTCCTTGGAGTGAAAGTGGCGGTGGTGGGGAAATCAAGCCATTCAAGATTACCCTACTTACAAATGAGTAAGAGATTACCTTCCTTGACAATGAAATACAATAGCAGCACTGATCTGAAACTGAATTCTTCTCTTGGCATGCTTTAATTTTATTTTGAGACCTTTTCTGAGCTAGTGACGAGTTGATTAAAGATAAATTGTCTCTCCCACCCCTTCCTTTCTCTCTCTCTCTCACACACACACAGACTTGATTGCAAGCATGAGAAACAGGGAATAGAAATTCTCTAGGCAATCTTTTCTGAGCTTCAAATTGCCAAGCTACTTGTGTTTATTTCATTTGCCCACATTGTTAATATTTTAAGATAGCAGATTACAGAAAGAACAAGGATGAGGGGGTGAGTGGGCATGCATGGGTGTTTCATCTACTTGCAGATTTTTTTGAAGTTTATTCACATACTATTGCCAACATCAGTTTCTTGGAAATCACTGAAGGGTACAAATTACAGTGGTCATTGAAAACAATACTACAAAAGGCAATAAATCTATTATTATCATCACAACCACTACTAATACTATCACCATTACCATCACATCTGGAGTCCACATTTTAAAAAAATGAAATCTCAAAGGCCTTCCAGGCAACCTTCTAGACTACCTCCTGGTAATTGGGCATTTCCTATTAATGTTGCTAAAATTAACTAGGATAGGTAGCCTCATAGATACAGTCACAGAGGACTTGTAAGTCCATTACTGAACTCAGGCGCACCCCAGTATTTACCAAGGCTCCTGATACAAAATTGCTACTACACCTTCCTTATTTTGCAGCTCCACTACAATGCTGCTAGACAGTTTTCAGTCAAGGATAGGTTCTGCTCCTCACCCAACTAGATCTGCCCTGTCACCCACAGTTTCATTATGACCAAAGTTAAAGTTGTAATAGGCAAAGTTGTTTGTCAAATGCATCAACTTAAGTTTGAATCACCTATCTTCGCTCATGAAGTGATGGGGAATCTAAAATGGAGATAGGCAAAAAGTTTCTGAACTATTTTTTTCTAGAATGGCTCACCACCCATTCACTGCCATATAGTGCCTTTCCTGTTTTAGCCTCCTTTCTAACTTTGTATTCCTAAGTTCTTATGTCCTCCATTCACAATCACTCAAGTCAGCATTGGGCAACATTCATTAACTTTATTTATTTATTTATTTTAGAAAATTTATATTGCCATCTACTCACCCATGGCAACTCAAGGCGGCTTACACGAATATAAAAACATCATATAAAATAATAAAAGAAAATAATAAAATAATAATAAAATAATAAAACAATAGCTCTCTTTTTTTAAAAAGCAAACAAACTTTTAAGAAATTGGAGAATAGATTTTATCCTGTTATTATTAGGAATCATATCGACCAGGCCTGTGATTCAATTTCAGTTGGAGATTCAAGTTATGAAATGGTATGAATCAGTCTAAAGTTTATGATCTGAAGGCTAACAAATTAGGTTCTATTTATGGAAAGATTTGAACATTGATTTAAAAAACGTTTACCATAGACCATAATGGAAGAGCATCATAATGTTTGCAGCTATCTGGTTAGTACAGAATGAGAATAATACAAGTGATGTGTTCCAGTGCAATTCATTCTGAAAAGTATCCCACACAACTCTCTTAAGTGGATGAAGACAGTGGTGGGATTCAGCCAGTATGCACCACTGCAGGAGAACCGGTTGTTAACTTTCTGAGCAGTTTGGTGAACTGCTTGTTGGAAGAAATCATTAGAGCAGAGAATCGGTTGTTAAACTATTTGAATCCTACCATTGGATGAAGACCACAAATTACCAAGTCACTGGGATGGTGGTAACCTAGGCACAAGTATACAAATAATTAAGTGAGGTGTTACAGTATCTTTTGGTGATTTTTACAAAATCTTGACAAAACTTTTCAACTATGCAGATACTTCAGGATGTGTTTAATTTGTTCACAAAAAAATTGTGTATTACCTCAACTTACAAATAGTAACTTTTAAAAACTCTAAAATATAAGTGCTTATTTATTTCAGATATAATCTGAAAAATTACACTTGATTTGTTGTGGGTAGTAATATTTTACTATCTCTGAGCATTTGAAGGAACGAGAATGGTTGTCATATCTGGCTGAGAAGAACTAGCTGACTTGGGTGATAAAACTCATTAGCAGAGCCTGACTTCTGAACAGAGTTTTCAAGAATGACCATTAACCACATAGGTAGGTGTAACTTTGCTGCCTCTGGTTAATACATTGTATGGAAAAATAAGAGTTAGCTTACATGGTTGAACAGTATGGCTGTGCTGGAAAAAACTAAAAGAAAAGTTTATTATTCCATCACAGCATAGAAAAATTAAGAGAGACTTGGGGAAATGACTGTTGCCTCCAATACTGTTAGCTTTGCTACCCCGAAAGAACTTAAATAGGCATACAATTTAATGAGATGATAAAATTCCTTGGCTAGCAATTCAAGTCAATATCAGAGAGCCCATAATATATTAGTAAAGTTGGCCCCAGAATTCCCCATAGATAGAAGTAACATTTCAGAATTGTATATTAACACAATCAGCAGCAGCACTCAGCGATACAAAGCATTTAAAACCATCTGACTGACTAGATTCATTGCTTTGAAGCAGGTCAACACTTTGATTCACAAATATTCATTGATGGGGTGATTACCATGCCATTGAATTTTATTGTTGCATTGCCTTGGCCTGTCACTCTTGAACACTGCTGTGAAGTGATTGTGTGAATAAATTAGTAATAAATAAATAATATTTTGCCAAATTGGAGAAGTCCTTTTAACTTTAGTTTTAGATTTAGTTTTAACTGGTCCAGATTCTATTTCTATTTCTGTTTCTATTCCTCTTTCTATTTCTATTCCTATTCCTATTGCATTGTATTCCATTGCATTGCATTGCTTTCCATTTTATTCTCTCTTCCTTTTTCCCAAGCATCTCTGTAGTTATAACCCATCACTAAGATTAGCATGTAGCAGAAGACTAAATGCTTTCATTTTTTCTTGCATCATTCTCAAGGAGAATTGTTAGCCGGCAGCATAGAAATGTTTGCGCAGAATAACTGTATCATTTGGTCATTCTGAAAGTTAGACAAAAAAAGAGGATAGGATTTGCTCTGGTCATATTGTTTTGCATAGTTTACCTGTCATTTGAAGAAGCAAACATTGCCCTTATTAAATGAAAGGAACAGACAGTGCCTTGCATGTTTGCCAACATAAGCAAGATCAAATGATTGCTTATTAGGAAGACGCCCAATTATTTCTCTCTTTTTTACTAATTAGGAAAATAATGTCAGCTTTATGATTCCTTTGCAAAGGTTTATGACCTATTATCAGGCACCTGCAGAAAAACACTGCTGATCAAAACCCAGGACTTTATTTTAACCCTGGAGTCATGCAACTGGAGGATCTCTGATCATTTTTATGAAGATTTCTTTGCTCCTGTTTCATTTCTCTAACTGGGGAACAGACAAAATCTGTAATTTTCAAACTAAGTCAATTTTTTTTCTTCAGATTTCACTGATAAAGTTTTATTCAGCAGTTTGCATGTGGCCTCTCTTGGTTATTTAAATCTTAGGAAAGCTCCTAAAATTAATATGAAGTTAAATCATATCTATGCTTTATTTCACTCCTGAGAAACATGGAGGTGAAGTCATTGCACAAAGGTGTTTGCTCAAAGGATCATTAAAACAATGATCCTTGAACAGTTTTTTTTAAAAAAATGGAGATGGTGAAGAATGATGCAGCTGATGTTTTTTTTCCTTTCTGTTCCATTCCATCACTCTGAAGACTATCTAGTTACAGATATCCTTGACTTAACAACCAGTCACTTAGTGACTATTCAAAGTTATGACAGATTTTTCCTGGGGTACTTACAACCCAGTTCCTAAGTTCCAAAAGCAACCATCTTCCATAGTTACATGACTGCATGTCAAGTACTCAGCAACCAGCCCACATTTATGGATTTTTATGGAATCCCATAGTCACATAACCACATTTAACACCATTTTTGCTGAAATCTGGCATTTACTTCCAGATCTTGACAAAATTGGTCCATACCAAATAATTGAGAAGCGTGGGAGACTGCATCCTGAGTGAGAGATGATGGGAAAGCAGGACATTCATATATATATATATGATAACTATATATAAATAAGTGGGAAAACAATATGTGCCACCCATGGGAAATATACTGAAATTGTCTCTCTTTTAGAATAAAAAATTAAGAGAATCTTTTTGTGAGGTGCTAATCAACGCCTCAAGTTTGTGAATTAAGATCTTAAGTGAAAAATCAAAAAGTTAAAGGTGTTTATCTGACTAAATGAAAATAGAAAACAAGCTCATTGTATGTTTCTACAATAGGATCCCAGAAAAGCATGTTAATTTCAAGATTCAAAGTAGATAGTTATACAATACAACAAGAGCAGTAACACTCCCATTGCTCTATCCTGATAGGCAAGTAATACTAACTAAATATTAGTGTAGTGCTACCAGTGGGATTACATCCTCCAACATATTAAAGGACCAGAAAAAAACACAGAGTCACAAGAGAACTATAATGCTGCATTTCAGCATCCCTCAGCTGTTCTATCACATGGTATCTACTTCACTAAAAAACTCACTTCAATTTATTTTATCTGATCCCCATGACTGGATCATTTATCTTTAGAGCTGTACATGTGTATATGTGTATATATGAATATGTGTGTGCGTGTATGTGTGTGTAAGTAGCATAGCATAGCATAGCATAGCGTAGCATAACGTAACGTAACGTAACATAACGTAACGTAATGTACCATAACATAGACCTGGAATGCTGCTTTGGAAAAAAGAGTTGCTTTAGTTGGGAAAATAGAAGGAAGAAGGAGTATTATGCCTATTGGTTTCCTTATCCCTTTATTTATAAAGTAGTAAAGGGATAAAAATCAATTAATTCATCCAACCATCCATTCAACCAACCAACCAACCAATCACCTATTAAAAGAATTGCTCTCTGGTTCACCTACAGGATTGATCAGCTTTTGATCAAAAGAAGACCTATTGCAAAGTCTCAATGCAAGCTCTGTGTCTTTCAGAGGTGGGGGCAACATTGTAACACATGTAGAAAAGATGCAACATTGCTTTGATCAAATTGGCTCTTTGTTCCTGGCACGCCATGGGCACCACATCCCCTTTCTCTGTTTGCTATTAATGCCCTCTGAAAATGCATCCATAGCACTATATTTCTTATTTTATATCAAATCAGAAAATATCTTATTTTAGAAGGATCACTTTTAGGATGTTACCTCCCAGATAGGCTTACCTACCACTGTCAAATCTGAAAATAAGTTAAAAGCATGTGTTAAATGGCTTGTGACTAATGTATTGCCCTTTTAAATAACTGAGTTTACCTCCATTTGAATGAACAGAATTACCTGTCAAATGGAACTATAGTGTTCACTTTCATTGCACGTGGGATAAAACCCATTACTTTTCTTACAGCGTTTTTACATATATGTCTTAGCTGTTCCACCAGAACTTCCAAAACCAGAGCTTGTAAAGTTTAATTTAAATTAAACTTAATTTAAATGATTAGACCAGGTTTGTTCTATATAGATTTATGATGTCATAAGCAACTGTCGTGGTCAGACCATTGCCTACTGAGGCTTGACTTTCGGAGGCCAAACCTCTGCTGTAGGGAGGAGGAACCGACCAGATGGTTCCGCCCCAGGCGACTTATGGATCCCTTGAGGTTCCAGACGGAGCTTGGGGCTATGCCGGAATCTCTCGCCCACAGTCCGGTGGAGACCCTGGTTGCTGCCTGGAACTCGGCAGCGACGGGGTCCCTGACCGGATTGCGCCACTACGGCCGCTCCGAGGCTGTGGATCCAGGAGGCCCCCTTGGTTCACCGAGGAACTCCGGGAGAGGAAGCGCCGGAAGAGACGCCTAGAGCACTTGTGGAGATCCAACAAATCCGAATCGAGCCGAGCACTTTTAACATCGTGCATCAAGGATTACATCAGGGCAATTAGGACGGCAAAAAGATCTTATATTGCCACCTTGATTGCCTCCGCCGAGTCGCGCCCAGCCGCCCTGTTTAGGATAACCCGTTCCCTCCTAAATAGGAGGGATACGGGGGACCCCTTGCAGGGTAGGGCTGAAGAGTACGTCCAGTTCTTGGCGGACAAAGTTGCTCGGTTTCGGTCGGAGTTGGACTCCGATTCTGCAGATCCAGCCGAGGCACAAGGGGATAATCTGGCAGACCATCGCTGGGTTGAGTTTCAGGATGTTGCCCCTGGGGACGTGGACAAGGTCATGAGAGCTGTGAGTGCCTCCACATGTGTACTGGACCCGTGCCCCTCCTGGCTGGTTGTCAACAGCAGGGAGGTGACACGGGGCTGGATCCAGGCGGTTGTTACCGCCTCTCTTCGGGAGGGGGTCTTTCCCCCCGCACTTAAAGCGGAGGTTGTGAGACCCCTCCTAAAGAAACCATCTTTGGATCCAGCCGTTCTTAACAATTACCGTCCAGTCTCCAACCTCCCCTTTGTGGGGAAGGTTGTTGAGAAGGCGGTGGCCTTTCAGCTCCAGCGGGCCTTGGAGGAAGCTAGCTATCTTGACCCATTCCAGTCCGGCTTCAGACCTGGCTACAGCACAGAAACCGCTTTGGTCGCATTGACCGATGACCTCTGGAGAGCCAGGGATCGAGGCCATGCCTCCATTCTGGTTCTCCTTGACCTCTCAGCGGCTTTCGATACCATCAACCATGGTATCCTTCTGCGACGACTGCGAGAGGTGGGGGTGGGAGGCACTGTTTTGCAGTGGTTCTCCTCTTACCTCTCGGACAGGTCGCAGTTGGTGTTAGTTGGAGGGCAGAGATCGACCCCTAGGCCCCTAACATATGGGGTGCCACAGGGTTCGGTCTTGTCTCCCCTACTTTTCAACATCTACATGAAACCGCTGGGCGAGATCATTCGGTGGCACGGGATAAAATACCACCAGTATGCGGACGATACTCAATTGTATATGTCCGCCCCATGCCAACTCAATGAAGCGGTGGACGTGATGAAGCCGTTAGGGACTGGATGAGGGCCAAACTCGTGCTCAACCCGGATAAGACCGAGTGGCTGTTGTGTTTCCCTCCCACTAATTTGGCAAATATTCCACCTCTCAGGCTGGGAGGTCAAATATTATACCCCTCAGACAGGGTCCGCAACTTGGGAGTCCTCCTGGATCCACAGCTGACTTTCGAACACCATTTATCAGCTGTGACCAGAGGGGCATTTGCCCAGGTTCGCCTGGTGCACCAGTTGCGCCCCTACCTGAACCGGGAGGCTCTCACAACAGTCACTCGTGCCCTTGTGACCTCTAGGCTGGAATACTGCAATGTGCTCTACATGGGGCTGCCCTTGAGGAGTATTCGGCGACTTCAGCTAGTCCAGAATGCAGCCGTGCGAGCGATTGTGGGTGCACCTCGTTTCACCCACGTAACACCTATCCTCCGCGAGCTGCACTGGCTACCTGTCGATCTCCGGATACGCTTCAAGGTGCTACTCGCCACCTATAAAGCTCTCCATGGTAGTGGGTCTGGGTACTTGAGAGACCGCCTACTGCCGATCACCTCCACACGACCCATCAGATCTCATCGTTTAGGCCTCCTCCGAGTTCCATCTGCTGGCCAATGCCGACTGTCCACCACACGGAGGAGAGCCTTCTCGGTGGTAGCCCCGACCCAATGGCACGATCTCCCCGTGGAGATTCGTACCCTCACCACTGTCCAGACCTTCCGCACAGCCCTTAGAATCTGGCTATCCCGTCAGGCCTGGGTCTAAAGATTGTAACCCGCCCGAATGGTATGAATGTTGCGTTTTAATCATGTATTGTCTTATATGTAAAAGTTTGTCTTTCCCCCCCTTGGATTGTGAGCCGCCCTGAGTCCCCCCAAGGAAAAGGGCGGCATACAAATAAACAAATTAAAAAAAAAAAACTTCTGGCTATGAAGCATCATCACTAAACTGGGAAGCCTAAAAGATAAGAAAGAAAATAGAGTATAAGGATGTGGCATTACATCCATTGCAACCAGAAATGTTGTGTTTACTCGCTGATTATTCAACTCTATAAAATTTTATGCCGATCATAATGCAACATAATAAAACTCCCATGTTTTGAACAAATACTCAAAATATTTATATATTTTTTTCCCTTCATAAATAAAAATGGAACTACAGATGTAACCTAATTTATTATTTCATTGGCAGTTTTTCTGGATATAGTATAAAACAGTGTGAAAATGTTGAACTGCAGACATGGGATAGTTGTGACTTTATTCATTATTCTTTTATCTGATTCTCAACATAGTGGAAGAGAGCACAGTATGGGTCCTTAGAGATAGGCTTAAATAACTCAGGCTTTTCTATCACTGGGTTATTTCCTAAATTAAGCTTGATTTATGATTTTTTTTAAAAAACAGAAGCAATAGCCTCAAGAATACTTTCTGATAAAAGTTTTATTCCTAACATTCTCTCTCCAGGTAATCTTTCTGCTTTATAAAGTTGCCTGATTTGTTTTCATCAGTAACATATTCTGTTTTTTGAAAACCACTTTCCCACTTTCCCATGCTGGCCTGCTCCTTTTGGAAGGCTTACAGCTACATTTTCTATGGATCAGTTGATCAATAACCAGAGTTTGGGGAAATCAGAGTGCTTGCTTATTTTTTTTAATAAATGGAACCAAAAAGACAAAAATAGATGCTGCCACAGTGAGCTTATTTAAGCTTTGGTTTCTGGTTGTTTTGTTAATTTGTATATTGATCTCTATGAAGCAGTAGCAGAAGGATGCAAGTTGGTAGGGCAGGCCAAAATTACTTTTTATACAGACAATGGTCCTCCATGTAACTGACAGCATTTGGTTAATACACACTGTCATTTTTCCTTTAGTAGCTTTGGGGAATGCTATGTTGAGCCTTCATAGTCTAACACAAATAATCACTAGTGTAGCAATAAGGCCAAATGCAGCAATAAGAAGCACCCGCTAGATGTAGAAAAGCTGTCATTCCCTGGGCAAGCAAGGTCACTTTAAGGACAGTGCAGCATAATATAAATAGCATGACAATCTCTCTTCAGCCAGGATGATATCATGCTGGCAAAATGATGGTACATAAAAGGATCTATTTCAGAAGACTATAAAGGAATGTAATTTAATTTCAAGCATTGCACTATTTTGCAAAAAGCTATCAATAGCAAGATGCTGTCCCCATTACATTTAAGTAACAGGAAAGGATCTTTGCATACAATAATTTGTTGGAATATAGCAGGGTATAAATTATTCCTTAAATGATATTCACATATCAAATAATAGCTGTTCTGTTTGGACAGTAATAGGATACAGTCCGAAAACCTCAGTGGTTGTATTCTATCTTTTTAGTTCTTTTGAGTCTCTTTTCAAATGTACACTGCAAGTTAAAGTCAAGAGACTGCAGCTTAGTGGTTTGCGGGGTTGAAGTGCTATTGAGGGTGCTTCTATATAGCCATTCTTTTCACTGTCCTGCAGCTCAAACTGACCAGCCTCAAATTGCTGAGAGAAAATGCCGAGGCTCTGACAGCAAAACTTCCAAGGAGAGGGAGGAGCCAAAGCTTGAAATTAAGGGAATGTTTGTCTCAGCAAGCGACTTGTCCTCAAGCTCTTAAGAGCTTCAGCACATCAAGCAGAAGGACTAGATTTATTGTGTTTTCTTTTATACTTACTTATCCAGCAATAAACTCTTTTGGCTTTTTGGGTACAGCTGAGTTGTGAGATGGGACAGTCGGAGACTGCTTTTGAAGTAACCGAAAGTGCTGTGTGGAAATGTTCCACATAAAGCATTAACCTAAGACTGCAACATTAATGAAGCAGCAGAATATTATGTACGACCTAGTCAGGTAAAGAATTGTATTTAATATATTTAATATATTAAATAACTTAATATATGTTTGCATGATTTATTTTTCCAAAAGTTATGGAATATAAGGCCCATTTTCTTTCAATCCATAAAAAAATATGTTGCAGAATGATTTAAGTTAATACCATAGTTCCTCTATTTTTCTTTCATGTAGTGCTTAAAATGCTGTAGGGATATTTGAAGTAAAAGATTCAATGTTATGTGTAGTTTATTATATCAACAAACAATATTACAGTAAGCACTAGACTAAACACAGAATATGACCATTGATATCAATAGGATCAGTTAGTCATGGCTAACTTGTGCCATTGATTTCAATAGATTCTAACTCTCTGTAGCTAACCCAAAGTCTATGATCTCCAATGCCAAGAAATTTAAATTGTCCATTTCCATCTGCTTATGGCACATTTGGTTCAGGAAAAGGACAGTATTTCATTGAGCTTTATTAAAATGGAGTCTAAAATCAAACTCTCATAACTTGCTGATCAGATTCCTATCCATGTGAATGAAAGAATATTATGTGTCTTCATAAAACCCATACTAGAGTTCACTTTCTGCCAGCTTCAAGAGTAGTTTTGAGTAATATGGATAACCTTTTTTCTCACTGCTGAACCAAATATATTATTGTGTATAATGGTTTCAAATATGCAAATAAACAGGAATTGCATGCAATGGACAATTTCACTTAAAGACTACAAGACTTACGTAAGTTATTCATCTATTCCTTCTTCTCAGAAAGTTTTTAAAGCAATACAAGAGCCTTCAAAATCTGCCATTAAATAGTAAGAGTAGATCTTGAGACTAATACTTCATTTATTTAGATGGTTTACAACTAAATTTACCACCCATTTACAACTTTGATTCTTGGAAATGAATACAGCTAATTGCTAATAGAGAGCCAGTGTGGTGTAGTAATTAAAGCTTCAAGTTAGAAAGTGGAAGATTGTGCATTCTATACCTACCTCAGGCACAAAGTCAGTTGGGTGACCTTAGGCCTATTTCTCAGCCCTAGGAAGCAATTGCAAAACATTTGTGAAATGACTTGTCCAGGCAGATGCTAGGAATCAAAACTGACTTGAAGGCATTAAATAAGATATTAATTAATTTTATCAAAAGCAGAATCAAAATGCTATTTTTCCAGTTCATAAACTTATACTGCAAAAGTATAGCTTTTGCAGGCCATTTACAGGTCAAGTGTGGCATTCAACACTGAAAGCTTGCAGATTTTACCATAACAACACCAGAAGGAGAGATTAATTCCCCTCCACACAAGGTTTTTCAATGTACTGATCCTGAATTTTATTAAATCTCTTTGTTATAAGTTGCAAAAAGAGATTATGCAAAGTGTTTATCCTCAATGTTTGTTCGCTTCTTATGAATGTATTTTTGAATGCATTGTACCAGAGTGCACTTTTACTCATATTACTTTCCTTGTAATAATGAGCAACTTGTAGGTGCTCCATTGCTGGAGGCTTTTAAGAAGACACTGGACAACCGCTTGAGTGGAATGGTGTAGGATCTCATACTTGAGCAGGGGATTGGACTAGAAGACCTCCAATGCCTCTTCCAATTCTGTTATTCTGTATATGAACTTTGGGACATTTTTCTCATGAAGGACAGAAACTGTATCACAATATATCTATAAATATGAATTTCAGTATAAATGCATATTTAAGGTTTTATGTTTTGAGAAGCTGAAAATAATTCATTTATCCTTTTTTTGTTATAAAGTTTTTTATTTTTTTCATTTTCATAACATATAATCACATATATACTATTACATAGACAAGAACATATTGCATTATTAAATATTTACATTGATTCATCTTACCATCAAGTCCCCAAAACAATTATTGGCTCTTCTGCTCTCCATATACCATATTTGTACCTTATCCATCACTTTCTTCTCCCTTTTTCCTCCCCCTCCCTACCTCCTTTCTTCCCTCTGTCATCCTTCCCTTCTTTACTTCCCCTTCCTCTCTCCTTCTCTCCCCTTTCTAGTCCTCATTTCTCTACTCCTATTCCCTCCCACCTTGCCCTTTCTCCTATCCCTCTCTTCTTCCCTCTCTCTTCTCTATTTCCCACTCTTCCTCTCATTTACTTGGTGTATTTCAGCTTCTGAGCAAGCTCCATTTTATGTTAATGGTATTTATAATTCCTTTTCAACATACATATTTAATTTTAACATGTATTCTGCTTCTTTCATTAAGAAAATAGGACAAAGAAGTATACATATATAGTCATTGTACTTTTAAAACTCTCTCCTTCCCCCCAGCCTAATTTTGGCCAAGATGTAGACCTGGTTACAATTCCCAGCTATTCTCACCATTATCTTTATATAATTATACATCCTTACATGCCCCCAGTTAGTGATTCTGTGTTTAAATCTCAATAGTTTCCTATTGTAGGTGTATTTCATGTTCCCTCTCCATTTTTCATATCTTAGATTAAATTACGCTTAGTTGTCTATAAATGGCAATCCTCACTGTTCAATGTTCATTACAATTCCCTTAGTCTATTATATAGAATAACAGTGGTAAACATCTCACTTTGTTCATCATCTTAAAAATTCTATATATGTCTATGTTTCATATATTTTAACCCATGCTTATTGTCCTTCTATTGTCATATTCAATCAATTCACAACTCAATTTAATTATCATGTATAAAAGTGAATCACAAACCTCTGCTTTACATCCTCTCCATATCAATATCATGTTTATTCATATTCCATATATTTTAACCTTTATTTAATTATCTTTCCCTTATTATATTCAACCAATTAGCAACTCCATTTTATTGTCATATTTAGGAATAAAACCTTTATATTAGCTTTATATTTTCTCATATAAAAGTTTCTAGTTGTCTAATTTTTTCCTAGTAAGTCTTTTGTCCCACTTCTCTGTTCCTGTTTTCTCCCTTTTCTTCGTTTTGACACATCCACTCTCTTCAATTTTCCCCAGGTCACCATCAAAAGGATATTTTATATTTCTCTTTGTTGGGGCAGAACCTCCTACTTCAATTTTCCTTATGCCACTAACAGCCTCAAACCCTTTTGTCTGCTTTTTATTCCCTTTTGTTGGGACATCTCCTCTTTTTACAGTTTTGCCTATACCACTGCCAAGACTAATGGAGTTTTTTGTCTGCTTTTTATTTATCTCCATTTCTACCCCTTCGTTGTCTTGCTCCCCTTCTTCTTTGATTTATTCTTTAGATATCTGTTTCTCTGGGTTCAGAATTCTATTTAGGCTTGATTTAAATGATTTTACTGATTTATGCATATTTTTTATAATTTCACATATAATTTTATAATTATAATTTTGTAATTTCACTTCCAAAGTTAGAGTTAGTTATACAATTTTTATTTCAGAGTTCTGGTCCATCTTAAATTTATCTACTGCAGCTGCTGAGGGGAAGAGCTATCGAGCCATCTTGGTCTTTTGTTCTTCCTTAATGTCCAGTTCCAAAATTGCAGTTATTTGTAGAAGTCTTATTTTGAGTCTCTGGTCCACCTTAAATTTCAACTACTGTGGGACCGGAAGAGAAGCCAAGGCCATCTTATTCTTTTGCAGGGGAAAAAAAAAGGATGAAATGGGGGAGGGGGAACCCCTTGCATTTCCCAGTTCTTGACTCTGTAATAATTCTTTTCCCATTACCTTCCATCTCCAGTCAGCTACAGCTGCTCAAAACATATCAATTGGAACAAACTTGCAAACAGCCAGATTTGGGTACATTTGTCTTTTGCCTCCTGCTTTTCAAAATTCTGATTTATGGCAGTTGATTATTTAAAACTTCCCGTACAGTCAAGGTTAGGTTATCAGTTATCAGTGAGAAGTGTTTTTTTTTCCTTGTTTTTTTGGAGTTGCTTCAAAGCGAAGTAAATCCTTCGGAATATTTGGTTTCTATTTCAAATCCAAAACCAAATTTAGAGTTTATATTTGAGTGGGTTTGTCACTTCTCTGCTTTCTCCTTTTCTGTCTGAATTTGTTTCTAGCAAAATAGCTTTTGGGGGAGGGGCTGGTGTTTCAACCCTCTATCTTCCTTCCTTCCTTTCTTTTGGAGAAAATCCTGGTCTGACCATCAATATTATTTATGTTGTCAAGATTTCTTTGCCTTTAGCAGGTTGATTTATGGCTGTGGGTTACATAAATTTTCTTACCGGTCTTTCATCTCTTTCTCACCTTCCTGTTCATTTGCTTAGATGGGAAGTCGGCATCTTTTTTTTAATTGAAAATTTTGAAAAAAAACTTTTACAAATGTTTACTTCCCTCTCCTACCCTCCCCTCCCCACCCAAACCCCACCCCTCCCAACCTTCCCTCCCCCGACATCCCAGAACCAATACAGGGTATAAATCTTTCACAAAAATATTCTAAAATAAACTTAAAAGTAAAAAGTTAATATCCTCTATCATTTGAGCTTTAACTCCTCTTTGCTAGGCTAACTCTAAACAGATTATGCCATTCCTTGTTGCCTCAGTCATAAGCTATCTGGAATTTCTTAGTCCCATATTTATTTTTATTAAGTATTCATGAGCCATGCAAATGGGCTCAGTGGTTAAAATTAGTTCAGCACCATTGTGGAGGTCAGCAACAGCCTCCTCCGTCCTGATTGGTCGGGACGCGGAGGAGGCTGTTGCCGGCCGAACGATAGATTGGATTGGACCAGGGACTTTGACAGCTGTTGCTGCCCAAGTCCCGGGTTCCTATTGGCTGCCTCGTTTGTATAAATAGTTTGGCGCGCACCGCGCTGATCTGAATCGCTGTCATACTCTACCTGTTAATAAAGAAGCAGTTGTGTTCACTCTGTGGTCGCGTCCTTCCTTCAGTCTGTAAAACTGGCGACGAGGATGGGATTCGCGGTTCCGCGACGCTAGAGTGAAAAGAGAGAGACAAGCAGTTAGCTGCCTCCGTGTAGATCGGCAACGGATACTGCCTGGAAGAAGGGAAAATTTTTTTTTTGGGTGTCTCTTCTCCTCGTCTCTCCCTTCACTACGGTCAACATGACGTCTGCTCTGCCTCCCTTTGCCCCCTATGGTTCTGCCGGAGAATCATGGGAGGGTTTTATGGAGAGGTTTGAGTGTTATTTGATTGCTTCAAAGAATCAAGCTCAAACCGAGGAAGAAAAGTGCAGTTTCTTCCTCTCCTGCTGCGAACCATCAATGTTCGCGTCAGCCAGAGCCCTGGCCGCCCCACGGCCGGCGTACAAGCTGGGGTGGGACGAGCTTATGGCTAGACTTAAAAACCACTACGCTCCCACCCCCTCTGTCATCGCACGTCGTTTTGCTTTCCGCCGGCGGGTCCAGAAACAAAATGAGTCAATAAGCCAATTTTTAGAAGCTCTGCGGATGGTGGCCGCCCAGTGTGAATTTTCAAATTTAGAGGAGAACTTAGTGGAACAGTTCGTGTGCGGGGTCCGCGATGTCAACCTGCGGAGCCGCATGTTCCGGAACCACCGCATCACCCTGCTTCAGGCCGTGGAGACTGCCAGGGCAGCAGAACTGTCAGAGCAGTCCACGGCCGATATTGAGAGGCTGCAACTGTCAGCGCCTGATAGACCACCTCCAGAAACGTCAACCCAAGCCCATATGGTTGAGGACGATTTGCCGTTTGATGACCCGGAGGAAGATGTGGTGGCTCAAATGAGAACTCAGCCTAAACGGAAGCCGAAACCTCAGCCAGCGGCGCAACCGGCATCCACGGCTCCCTGCCGGGGATGCGGAGGCCGTCACAAACGCCCGGCCTGCCCATTCATCAACGCCGTTTGCCTCAGATGCAAAGGGGAAGGCCACATTGCAAAGGTCTGCAGGGCCCTACTGCCGGCACCCTCATTCCTGCAGTCTTCCAGCCGTGGCCTGGCGCAGCCGCGCCGTCAGCAGCAGCGGCCCCCGAGGCGGGCTGAAGATTGCTATTCCACCACTCAGCCGAGTAATTCTGACGGTGCAACGAACCAAGCCGGTGCAGGAGCCCGGAAAGTCTCCGCCTCCGTCCAGCTGGAAGGTCAGCGGTGCCGGATGGAGGTGGACTCTGGCTCTTCACGGTCCCTCCTGCCTTGGTCCCTTTTCTCTAAACTCTGTCCTAAAGTGCCCCAGAGCCGTTTGTTGCCCTCTGAGGTTTCCCTGAGGGATTATCAAGGGAGGTTGATTCCTACATTGGGATCCTTCCCTATCTCTGTGTGCTATGGGCCATTCCAGGAGAAACTGCCCATTCTGATCGTTAGGGACGACCTACCGGCCCTTCTGGGCCTGGATTGGTTCCCGGCCCTGGGATTGTCCATAGGAGGGGTCCACCGGGTTGTCCCCTCTTCCATCGAAGACATTTTAAGGGAGTTTGCTGACGTCTTCGATGGCCAGTTGGGTTGTTATAAGGGCACCCCTATCTCTTTAAGTTTAGACCCTCAGGTTGCTCCCATTAGGCTGAAAGCCCGTAGGGTGCCCTTTGCCTTAAGGGCCAAGGTTGACGCCGAACTAGACAAATTGTTGGCGCAGGGAGTCATCGAACCCGTTGATCATTCTCCTTGGGAGACACCCATTGTCCTCCCCATTAAACCAGACGGGTCGGTGAGGATCTGCGCCGACTACAAGTCGACGATCAACTTGGCCCTTCAGGCAAACCCCTATCCAGTCCCTGTAGTGCAACACCTGCTCCACTCCCTGGGGCAGGGTTGCACATTTGCCAAACTGGATATGGCACAGGCCTATCAACAGCTCCCGGTGGATGACGATGCGGCGGCAGCCCAAACCATCGTCACCCATCGCGGGGCTTTCCGTTGTCGCCGCCTCCAATTCGGCGTTTCCGTGGCCCCGGGGATCTTCCAAAGCCTCATGGAGCGGTTGCTCCATGGGCTGCCGGGCGTTGTTCCGTATTTCGACGATGTTCTGATCGCTGCTACCAGCCGCTCAGAACTCATCGAAGTACTGCGGAAGGTCCTCAGTCGTTTCAGGGGCGCGGGCCTAAAACTTAAACGCAGCAAATGTTCGTTTGCTGTTTCCCAGGTGGAATTCTTGGGCTTCATGATTGACGCCCAAGGCATCCACCCCACGCCTTCAAAAGTGGCAGCCATTAGGAACGCCCCGGCACCCACCTCCAAGGCGGAGCTGCAGGCGTTCCTAGGCCTCCTGAATTTCTACGCCCCTTTTATACCGCACAAGGCGTCACTAGCCGAGCCGCTGCATCGGTTGCTCGACCGATCCGCGGCCTGGCGCTGGGGGAGCCGCGAAGCGCATGCGTTCGCGGCTGTCAAAGAGACTCTGACGTCAGCGGCAGTCCTGATTCAGTACAATGACAGGATGCCACTGACGTTAGCGTGTGACGCCTCCCCCTATGGAGTCGGGGCCGTCCTGAGCCATGTCCTCCCGAATGGCTTGGAGGCCCCTGTGGCCTATTATTCCCGGACACTCTCCTCGGCGGAGCGAAATTACAGCCAGATCGACAAGGAGGCTCTGGCTGCAGTGTCCGGGATTAAGAGGTTCCATGACTACCTCTATGGTCGGCCTTTCACTCTTGTCACCGACCACAAGCCACTCCTTGGGCTTCTGGCAGGTGACAAGCCGACCCCCCCCATCCTCTCCCCCCGCATGACGAGATGGACGGAGTTCCTTGCAGCGTACTCGTACACGCTGCAGTACCGTCCGGGCAAGCAGCTAGGGCACGCTGATGCCCTGAGCCGCTGCCCCCTGCCGGAGACCGATACCGCCCAGGTGCCCAGTCTCTCCATCCTTTCCATCGCGTCTTCCGGCTTCCCCATTTCGGCCGCGGATGTCGCGGCCTGCACTAAGGCCGATCCGATCCTCTCCCAGGTCGCTTCCTGGGTCTTGAGGGGATGGCCAACTGAGAAGGTGGCAGAGGGCTTCCGGCCCTTTAAAACTCGACAAGCGGAGCTCTCCCTCCACGGGGGGTGCCTCGTTTGGGGGGATCGAGTGGTGATCCCTACAGCTCTTCGGCCACAAGTACTGTCCCTGCTCCATAGGGATCACCCCGGCATAGCACGAATGAAGGCATTAGCCCGTAGCTATGTCTGGTGGCCCCTATTGGATTCAGAGATAGCGGCCTATGTAGGCCGCTGCACCCCATGTCAACAGTCAAGGCCCAATCCCCCCGCCGGGCCTGCTCGCGAGTGGGAGGCTCCGAGAGGCCCGTGGTCCCGCCTCCACTTGGATTTCGCTGGTCCCTTCCACGGCCAGAATTTCTTGATAGTGGTGGACGCATACTCCCGCTGGGTGGAGCTGGTCCTGATGGGCTCCACCACAGCTGAGAGCACGGTCCGGGCCTTGAGAAGGCTATTCGCAACACATGGGTTGCCGGACCTCGTTGTTTCGGACAATGGGCCTCAATTCATGTCCACCACGTTTCAAGAGTTTCTGGCCGAGCAAGGGATCCGGCATGCGCCCATAGCCCCGTACCACCCGGCCAGCAATGGCCGGGCGGAGCGGGCGGTCCGCTCAGCAAAGGAGGCCCTGGGCCGCATGGACCGGGGCGACTGGCAGGAGAAAGTGGCGGCTTAGCTGCTAAGCCAACATTCCACTCCCTGCCCTACAACCAACCGAAGCCCCTCGGAGCTCTTGATGGGCCGGCGTCTGCGGACTCCCCTGGATCGGCTACACCCGTTGTATTCAGGGGATCAGCCGAGCAGCCTGGGGGTTACCCCTCCCCGTTCCTTTAAATTGGGGGACACAGTATGTGTCCGAGCATTTTCTGGACCAACGAAATGGGTTCCGGCCACTGTAACCGCCCTGACAGGCCCCTGTTCTTTCAGGGTCGGATTGGCTGATGGATCCCAATGGAGGCGCCACCTGGATCAACTAAGGAGGCGCCTCCCGCCACCGGCCGACAGCCCGGGCCCAGCTGAAGGCAACACCGCCCTTCCGGGGTTGCAGTTTGAGGCCTTTGCCACACCAGGCCTCTCCTATCAATCACCAGAAGCTCCATCCGAAGAGTCGACTCCACGGGCCTTCACCACACCAGGCCCGGCCTACCCGAGCGCCCCCTGCAGGGGACGCCAACTGAACACTCAAGCCGCCGCAGAACAGGCCCCACCTTTAGCTACACCTCTTCCCAGTGACACTCCTCCCAGACGAGACTCCACTACTCTGAACACGCCTCCACGCCCCAGCTTACCATTGCCGTTGAGCCCGCCTTCTGGGCCCTCTCGAGAAGGCGTGCCTTGGAGCTACACCCCCTTCCGGGAGGAGCTACGACAAGGAGGTCCTCCTCCGCCGACGACTCTGGTGGAACTGCGAAGGTCGGGGCGGGTCCGGCACCGCCCCGCCTATTTACAAGACTACGCATGCTCCACCCGCGGAGCATGCGCAGAACTGGGGGGAAGGGGTATTAAGTATTCATGAGCCATGCAAATGGGCTCAGTGGTTAAAATTAGTTCAGCACCATTGTGGAGGTCAGCAACAGCCTCCTCCGTCCTGATTGGTCGGGACGCGGAGGAGGCTGTTGCCGGCCGAACGATAGATTGGATTGGACCAGGGACTTTGACAGCTGTTGCTGCCCAAGTCCCGGGTTCCTATTGGCTGCCTCGTTTGTATAAATAGTTTGGCGCGCACCGCGCTGATCTGAATCGCTGTCATACTCTACCTGTTAATAAAGAAGCAGTTGTGTTCACTCTGTGGTCGCGTCCTTCCTTCAGTCTGTAAAAATTTTGAGTATAGTCAATCCATCTTCTCCACTCCAATTTATATCTCTCATTGGAATGGTCCTTGAGATATGCTGATATTTTAGCCATCTCTGCTAAGTTTGTTACTTTTAATGTCCATTCTTGAATAGTAGGCAAATCTTCCTTCTTCCAGTATTGTGCCACTAACAGTCTTGCTGCAGTTATTAAATGCAAAATCAAGTTAGTCTCTATAACTGTACAATCAGTAATTATACCTAACAAAAAATAACTGAGGGGTAGGGAAGTCAGCATCTTGTCAGCCATATTGCAGGCTGCCACGCCCACTCCGATTCATAAGGCAAATCTCTGACCTGCGAGGAACCTGCTGCCTCCCTCTGGGTCTGGTGAGATGCTGCCCTTCTTCACCCCCCCCCACCTCCAGGACGGTTCTGATCCAAAAAAAGATCACAGGAGTAAGTTTGTCAGACAGTGTTCATGTGAGGCTCTTCAGAGCTCACATTCCCTACGTCTGTCCAGCTGGAGAACTTCCTGTCAAATCATTCATTTATCCTTCTGATGGACCAAATTTCTTATCCATCCCAAATCATTACATATCTAATTGTCAGGGCTGCAGTTATATTCCTTTTAGGATCTTTGGCCTGCCACACACACTCTCTTTCTTCACTATGCTGTTCATTAGTGGAGAATTTGGAGCGGGGAATAGGAAGGAGTAGAATGTGTTTGTTTTCAAAATAAAACATTCCTTTCTAGAAATCAAGGTCATTCTGTATCTCTGCACCTCTGCATCTTATGGGAACTAGATGGGTGGACATGCCAGCGGGGCAGAGGAAGATTGAACCATGTGATGAACTTGTGGGTGTGGGGACAAGATCATGAACTTTCAACTGGGTGGAAACCCAGGAAGCTTTCAGATTTGGGTTCCCACAGATTGTACCAAAACGTCTCTCTTATTAAATTGGAACTTTGATGGAAACTATGCCTTGAACTCTGATTTAATTCTGGATGATATTTGGAACGCTGATGCTATAAATTAGTATATGAACTCTATTGAATATACCTCAAAATGTTACAAAAGCTAATAGAAAGACGTTTTAAAGAGCAATAAAATTAAAATTGCTTTCCTGTATAATTGTTGATTGAAAAAGGATTTGGTTACCATATCTTTTGCTACTCAGATGCCTGTTAATGCATTTAGATATAGCATAGATGTATGCTTTCATTTGAAATTAAAAGGAACTTGGATTACACTGTCATTACTGTTGGAAAAGTTATGTGAATAATTGGATGCAACATAACTCAATCTTATTTCTAAATCCATTGGAAATCCTTTACATTCATCCAAGCAAACACAACTGTATGGAATTATTCTTTGGTAGTATTTTCTCAGCAAGAAAGGTAGAAATGTTTCACAAGACCAGTTTTCAAAATTTGTTAACTATAATTTAAATATATGCCATATATTTTTATGGGGCTTCTTCATAATATTTTAAAGTTTTTTGGGAAATTACTTTTTAAAATAGACTTGCTGACAGGGTTTATAACTACATAACTAAATATGAAGCTAAGATATGATTCATTGAATAGATTCAGACAAGTGACTGGTTTCTCCTAAGCCTAAGGCATTCTTCTATTAATATCCATTGATTAACCGTTCAAATATTATCTGGAACTTGCTGAATTTAAATAAGGAGATTACTTAATCTGAAAATTATTACCATATCAGTGATAAAAATATCAACAGCAGGGGGCAGCACTGTGCAAAATATGGCATTTGGGGCTTATGGATATGGATAGGACACCACAGGGAAATTTCAGGTCTATTGACAAGATTAGGGAGTTTGAAAGCCATTCCAGAAAGACAACGAGTAAAATCATTCTCTATATTGTTGCCAAGGTGAGTATCTTTTATATGTGTATGGGAGTTTGAAGGAATCTTTGTCATTGTTGCTATTTTCTGATTCTATTGTTCAACATAACACAAATATCCAGAAAATTTCACTACATAAAAACATAGGTAACCTAAATGTCTATGACTTTTAGTCTTGCACAGGATACAATTACTGAAAATAATGACAGTTTCTTGTACAAAGAAACTATCATTTTGATTATCAGGCTTTTTTGACTATCAAAAAAGCAAATTTATGGGATCTCATGCAGAAACAGTTTTTAAAAACATGACATTATACTTCAGTTTAAATTGTCTAAGAAATTTTAAAAATGAATGCTTCCTGCTTATTTTAGTTCATCTGTAGATACTTTTACCAGTATAAGTTTCAGTGATGGGCAGAAGATAAAACCTGAGATTCTCTCCATAACACAAACATGTTTGGTTTATGGACAACTCTGAAACTCAATAACCTGCCTAATCATTTTGCCAATACAGCTTTAAATTGGACTGTTTCCCCTAGGAAGTAAATAAATAAAAGTTACTCTTGGAATTTAAGCCCTTGCCACTCTAGTGTTTGGTGACTCAAGTATTGTGTCAAAGGGCAAGTTTGATTCAAGGATGGCCATAGACACCTGCTATCTGAGGTGAAGGACAAATTGGATTGTTCCTGTGTCATGAACTGAAATTGACCGGATTGTCTAGTGAATCGTATTTTACCACTCACAATACATCATTCTCCTTTGCTGAAATAGAGTTGCAAACTAATTTGGGAACTGCAAATCATTTTAGTGCAGTGTTTCTAAACCTTGGCAACCTTCAGATAGATGGACCTCAACTTCCAGAATTTCCCAACCAGCATGCTGGCTGGGGAATTCTGGGAGTTGACATTCACAGATTCAAAAGTTCCCAAGGTTGAAAAATATTGGTTTAGCTCTTTCCTGTCTTAACATAGCACTCTTCCTTATCTTCTGTGGACCTACAAATGCTGCAGTGACAATGAACATCTTCACCATCTTCAGCTAAAACACCAATTACTGTTCGTTTTGGTGATATTGGTGATTTTATTTATTTATTTACTTACATACTTACTTATTTATTTACTTACTACACTTCCCATCTCATCTAAGTAACTCTAGATGGTTTACAACAACATAATAAAACAATATTAAAACATGTCTGAAAGCAAATATTAAGAAAAAGTTATGAGTACCACAATCAAACTATTACTAACCTTGACATAATATCATATATTTTTTGTGGTTCTAGCCTTTTTGTGTGGTTCAGAAACAGCAGCTAACACAAAATACAATTGCAAATAAGTTGTGTGGTGCATCTAACTGAAAATATATATTATAACTGTTAAATAGATTGGCTAGTTTCAATTTATGGTGATTATCTATAAGGTCCTAAACAAGTTGGGACAAAGACACTCAAGGTAATTTTTCCTCAGTGTAATTCTATCTGAACACTATCAACATCACAATTCAATTTCATGTCACAAGTCAGGGGACAGAAGAGTGTTAAAAATAAGTCAAGATGGCAGCGGTGACCTGCCTCCTTTTCTGTGTTTGTGTGTGTGAAGGTGATACATGTAAAGGAAAAAAAAGAGTGGGCTTGTGGCAGTGGTGAAATTCAAAATTTCTTACTACTGGTTCTGTGGGCGTGGCTTGCTAGGTGTGGCAGCGGAAGGATTCTACAAAATCCCCAGTCCAGGGGAAGGATACTACAAAATCCACATTCCCTCCCCACTCCTGGGGCCAGCCAGAGGTGGTATTTGCCGGTTCTCCGAACTACTCAAAATTTCTGCCACCGGTTCTCCAGAACTGGTCAGAACCTGCTGAATTTCACCCCTGGCTTGTGGGGAATAATCATATTTTATTCTTATATACATGAACACTGTGAGTGAGTCTGAAATGTATAGGAGAAGAAGCAAGGAAGTTGTAACTTCCTGATGACTTCCCCTGGAGGAGGAGACAGATTGCAGAAACGAGGTTGTTGCCTTTTGCTTGGTATGAAAGGACATGGCTTATGTTATAAAGTGCTAGTATCAGTACTAGGATGGCTTGTGCTGAGGCAGACCACAGTAAGATTATCCTATGTTCTCATCAGATGCTACATAACCAACTGTAAAGGCTATAATTTACATTGCCTTTGCAAGTCTTATGAAACATTTGCAAGGTATATAACCTGTAAGATTGCTGAAATCTGGTCCTTTTGCATTTTTGGGGGTTGGGAGCCCAATGGTCACTATTGGTGTGCATGACCATAAAAATATTTTGTTGTACCTGCAGTATCACAAATTGCATTTATTCCTTATTTAAAGGGTCACCCTCCCCCCACAATAGGTTACAATTATGTAGGTGTAGCCATCATCTTCAATTTTTTTTTAACCCTCTGTTAAAATGCTACTGGCCACCTCCCTTGCATATTCACTTGGTATCTGCAATGGAAAGAGTTCTTTATGTGTAGTGTTTCCTCTAGGAAATAAAACATCTGCCAATTATACTGCAGCTGAAAATATTTTTATTTATCTTGGCATTTGGGAATTATAAGGGCGCTTTGCTTACTGATTAGCATTTTAGTGATTTAGGCTTACTGATTTAATAGGGTAATTATATAGCTTGTTTTATTTTATCCTACTTATAAAATACCTTATATTCTGCTTTTAAAGTGTATATTGCTTATTGTAGTTTAGGACAAATGATAAATCAATGTTTTCAGTGACAACCAAGCAAGTTGATTGTCATATTGGGTACAGTAGAAGGTTTGTATTTTTCAATATGTGACAGAGCAGTTGAATGGAATGTGTGAGATTGTGATGCTGGAATGTGCTCCAACTGAGAGTCAGTGGCATCTCCTGGACTCATGGCAAACAACATACATCATTCTGAAGACTGAAGCAGGAAGGAAGAATTGGACAATCGGACTGTGCCATGACACACTGCATTGATAAGGAGATGTGATGGTTGGAGCAGGCTTATGGAAAGGTGCCCAATCCACCCAAGCCCTGTGCTTTGCTTTGCTTTGCTTTGCTATGCTGTGCTGTGCTGTGCTTTTGCTGGCTGACTAATATAGACCTTGCAAGTTTGCAACATAAGTTTCCCTTTTCTAAATTATATTGGTGAAATTTGTTATCTTCTGCCTGCTGGATTCATCTGTGGGGCAACCTACTAGTCAATCTGCTAGACCATCAAGACTATGCATTAATGGTTGATTATTAGGTGTATAATATAATGTTTTGTCAGAGTTGGAAGTCTAATGAAAGAAGCAAGAAAAACATGGAAAAGGTGGTTGTTTGGGTTGGGAAGCTTAAAACAGTCATAACTGCTTGTGTTATAGCAACTGACTGCACTACTGGAAACATCCTAAAGGGCAATCCAACTGACATGCAGGTTATTTATATATTAGTTTATTAAATTTATATATCACCCATATTCACTGTTTATATATGTAATTTATTATTGATTACATCAATAAGTTTTAATCAGATTGCGTTCATCATCCTTTCATGCCTACTTTAGGTCAGGACAAGATAACCTGCAAACCTGTATAATGTTAATTCGTTGATGGCAGTGCTATCTCCAAGCAGGCCATCACAATTATCAAATCAAAATCAAATAATATCTGCAGGTTGCATGTGAGTGTATGATTTTTAGAGTTTGAAATCTTTTTTAATCTTTTTTAAAATTGAAAGTATCAATAAGCTCTGCATTCAATTACATTATACTGCAACGTGGTTTGAATTTTTACACTCCTTTTTTTTAAACTAAAAACAAGGACAGATCAACAATCAGACAAAAGCTACTAGCTTATTTTCATGATAATCTTCCATCAGATAACAATGACCTTAGTAAATGTCCTTTAGGAAATGTTAGTGATATCAAGAAGTTTCTTTTCCACATGCCTATTTTTTTTTTGCCTGCAAATTGGACCCATGTCTCTTTGCATTCCCTCAAGCTGATGAGAATGATTAGACAGATATATTCCTAGTGTGATAAATAAGCAGGTTTTTCAAGGACATGAAGCAATATGACTGATCTGGACAACGGAAAACTAAATTTGAAAAAGAACCTGACATACCTATGCCAAAATTTTCTCTTCATATTTTTCATTAGGCCTTGCAAATTGTAAATTCAGATCAAATTTCAAGATTTATGTACTTGTGTTTTCATGCCTTCAAATTAGTTTTATCTTACATTAGTGACTATTGCCATATTTTTTTATGAAACTTTACATTGATTTTTTGTGATGAATTTTAAAATATAGGCTAATAATAGTTCTGCATTCACTTCTTATTAAATCTCAACAAGTACAAAGCATATGTGCATTCAGTTATCTATCTCAGGGCTGTCAAATTTGCTGCCTGTGGGCTGGATGCATCACATGCTGGCCCCGCCCCCGAGAAGAGGGGGAAAACTCCCAATATGTCATGTGACACTGCCGTGATGATGCAAGTTTGACACTCCTGATTTATCCCATATAAAACAAAAAAACTATTTTTTAAAAATATTTAATGTAATATTACTTTAGTAGTTAACATGCCTACATTGCTTGGCTAAAGCACGGTGATAGACAAAGAGAGGATGATGATAATTTTATTTTTATCCTGCCTTTTAATATGGTTAGAAATATGTTTGAAACGTGGAAGCTCATAGTTGAACTATGAAGTTCCTTAGTCTATAAATTCAGTAATATTATAGTAAGGGAACAACAAACAGCACCAGTACTAATATTTAGCAAATGACAATGTTGAGTAATGATTATATGGGTAAAAATAACTATTTTGGATAAAAATGAAATTCTCACCTATAAATATAACCTTTGTATAGTTTCTAGGTTAGTAAGAATAATTTAGTCTTAGGTTTGATTCCCAGTAAACACAATTCAACAATCCTAATGTGACTGTTAATATTATGTTTATATTATTTAAAGAATTATAAGTGTTTGTGATACTTTATGGAGCTTTAAGTATTATGTAATATTGTAGCTTTCAATTTTTCCCTTGTTTGATCATAGTCACTTTACATAAGCTAAGCTATAGATACAACTAGGCAGCTTCAATAATATTGGAAACCTCTCAGAGTCTATAAACAATGTATACATTAGGGAAACAAATAAATATTGCATTCCCACTAATACTAATGCATACAACAATAGTACAAGGCTTTTCAATTTCATTGCCATTCTATTACATATATCATTATAATTTATTTATCAAATTTATATAACTGCCCATCTCCTAAATATGCCTCTAGGCAGCTTAAAGTAAGAACAGAACAATAAATAAAAATCTAAAAAAAACCATTAAACAATTAAAACATAAATATTGCTAACACCATAGAGAGTGTTTTAAAGATCTTACATACAATGTAGTACAATGTAGCCATTTCATGGGCTTCCCATTTCCATATGTTGTCCAAGTCTGTTGAGAAAACCAGGTTTTAAGGGATTTCTGGAAACCAGTGAGACTAATCCAGGTTGGGTTATAGCAGTCAGTACTGCCGGTTCGCTTGTGAATGTGTCACATGTGTATGTTTGTTTTGCGCAGAAGCAAAAACCAAGATGGTGGTGCCTATGGTGCTGCTGGAGAACCAGTTCGGGGGTGTGGCAGGCCTAGGTCGCTGCCAGTTCCAATCACCCAGGCCACCAAAGCACTAACTGTTTGGACAAACCGGTCTGCACCGGTAAGAACCCACCATTGGACTAATCTCATCTTGGGTGAGTTGAAAATCCCGGCACTACCGGTTCACTCATGTTCACATGTGTGCTTGTGCGATGCTTCTGTGCATGCACAGAAGCGTCCTGGCAGGTGGGCAGAGTCTCCCACCACAGCCACTATCGGTTTGCCCAAACCGGGCCAAACTGGGAGCAACCCACCTCTGATTGTTAAATTCATAACAGTGATTTATATCCCATTGCTTTAATCGTTATGCCTGGTTACCATTAGAAGTATTTCAAGACAAGCTAGAATTTCAGTTTGAAACTGGCTTGTATTTTTCATTGGCACAAATATACTTTTGCAACAGAATGGATGTCTTTTCTGGAAAGACATTACCAGAAAAGACATCAATTGCCTTGTGTGATACAGAAACTAGCATCTACTGAATGACCATGAGAGAATCTGAATGGAGCTGATGACTGTATTGGAAGATCTATGTATTAATTTATAGTGTTTGCATTTTAATGACAATTCTGACATAACGATGCTTCAGCTGTACTGTTCTATTGTCTTTGGAATGCTCTTCCTTGCATTCATACTGTATTATAACATAGTTTCCAGCATGATAATGTAGGCAGTAAAATACTTTAAAAAGTGTTTGGTATCTATGGGCAACAGATGTTAATTCTGAATCTGGACCTTGCATAAATAGTATCATTAATTGGCAAATCTGTTTTCCTCATTGAAGGCCCAGCTGTTAGATGCTTCCAAAAGAATGGTATGGCCAAGAACTGTGAACTTAAGTTGGAAGGAGGATCACAGATCATCATTAGCTCTCAGGTCATTCATACCTGATTTAAATATATAAATAGAAGTACAGAGTTGTCCTAAAGTTTTTATCCTATGAACTGGATTGTGATTCAATGCTCTACCCAATTCAGTCTCATTTGATTAAAATTCTCCATAGAGACATTCCTTTTTAATATAAATTTATTATAGAAAAGTATATGTCTGCCTTTTCCAGTTCTCATTGTTTCAGGAAGAATATTCCTATATAACTATCTCTATCACTGCGTCATTTTAATAGTGACATTGGGATGAAAGGAGGACAGCTACTGCTTATGATATGGAGATAAGTCTAAACCTGATCTTTCTCACTGGAGAAAGTTTATCTATGTCCTTCCTTCCTTCCTTCCTTCCTTCCTTCCTTCCTTCCTTCCTGCCTGCCTGCCTGCCTGCCTGCCTGCCTGCCTGCCTGCCTGCCTGCCTCCTTTTCATTTTTTCCTATGTTCAAGCAAGGACTTGAAGCTTATTAAAGTAAAAATTCTCAAAAATATAAAGGATGGCCTTGTGGGCAGTGAGCTGATAAATGTGGCTTGACTTGAAAACAAGAAAACAGTTCACAAAAGCACTTCAGACAGCCCTGCTCCCAATTCACATGATGATAACAGAGAGGAGAAAGGAAGCATCCTCAGACTAGCAAGATTCTCTTTCTGTAGCTGTTCCAAGACAAGTAGATTTATGCCCACATCATGTCTGCTTCTTAGCACTGACACCAGTCCTGGAATATTATATATTTTATCATTTTTTAAAGACTCAACTTTTCCATGTTTATTTTTTACATGGTTTTCCATAATATAAGCTATAGTAAATCATAGTGAAACATTGTAAATAGTGAACTATAAACTAACTATATGAGAGACATATATATGTATAAATATATACACAACCATATATATATTTATGTATTATTAAACATTATTTTGTAATTCATGTGAGCATAGAGAAAAAATAGTTTTGTCCCTTTTCCCTTGTCAACCTCCCTCCCCAAACGAATTTATCCTTAATATGCAGAGTAGTGCAATTTTGAACACTTATTTGAACAATTTTTCAAAGCAGAGAATAATAGGTGTCCATGGAATCTTCTCTTTCTGTTGGTATGTTAAATTACAATTAAAATATTTATGCCATTTTGCTTTTCCTGATCTCTGCAGCAGTTGATTTGCATCTCTAAGTGTGGCATTCTTTTTTTTTTCATATCCAGGTACTTAAGTGAATGTGTGAAATAATGCTTTGGCAGAGTTTTCTATGGATGCCGTGTTCCACAAAACAGGAACAAACAGCATTTAAAACTGAAGTTAACTTATCATATTCTGCTGTGAAACATCAATGGAGACTGCCAGAATCTACCATCTAGATCAGGGGTGTTAAACTTGCGGCAGTGGACCAGATGCGTCATGTGTTGGCCATGCCCACCCCCATTTTAGTAAAAGGGAAAAAAGTCATGATATGTCACATGATGACAATATGACAATGCAAGTTTGACACTCCTGAACTAGATCAAAGTAATGAATGCTTGGGCTGTGGTTGCAGTAACACAACTGCAATGTGCATTGGGATTGCAAACTTCAAGAGATTCACTTAATTTCGTCATGGTTCCATCCTCCAACTACACATAAGGTTCAGTCTCACGGCATCGGCTCCATCTTATTATGTAGTTGAGAAACTGTAGCTGTCAAAAAAAAAGAGATTAAGGTACAGTTTTTGTTTTACAGCACTGCATGGAAAAACAGTTGCTGCTCATAACAGCTCTGTGGTTGGTTGATTTAAAACAGGAGGACAGCTTCGAATGACACACAGACTGTTCACCAAGCAGGATATTCTTATCTTTAAGCCTCTCTAACTGGCTGTGTTTAATCGTGCTGAGCAGGTCAAATTAGGCTGCAGTGTTTGCGTGTTGCAGAAATATTTAGAAATGGCTCTTCCTTCCCTCCTTGCATCGCACATTGGTTTTCTGAAATAAAACAGGAAAACATGGTACTTAGATTTAAACACATTGTTTAGTTACTAGTTTATATTAAAACAAAATAAACAAGCAAAGCAATGCTTTCATAATCTTCTCATATTTTGGGGAGGGTCACTACTTAGGAAATGATAGCTTTTCAAAAAATAAATGAATGAACCAAAGGAGGGGCACAAGAGACTAGCACCCCAAAGCCTCAATGGTTGCCCCACCCTGTTCTGTGGTCTTTGAATTCAAAAGACCAAATTTTGCTTCAAAATGCACCCCTAAGTAACAATCTATTGCTATTTAAAGTAGTCTAGGTCATTAATACAATTTATGTCATTGGCACTACTGATGCGATTTATATACTTTTTCATGATTATGCATTTACATCATTTGTATCAGTTTACATCAATTAGCATAACTATGTAATTGTGCAAATGATGTAAATTACATCAATGATTAAATCCAGCTTTAACAGACATTTTGATTTAACAGATATCTCTTTTCCTCATTTGATCTTTTAAACCACAACTTTATTATTGTAGAAGAATTAAGAGGCAGATGATAGAAAGGGATACGGTGGCAGTTTCTACTAACCCAGTTCACATTTTTGTTAGGCAACAGTATCACAAATTCTGTTAATGAATAAAATGACATCATAAATATAATGGAGGCAAATCCCTTAGCACAGGGGTCTCCAATCCTCAGTCCGTAGCCCATGCACTGGGTCAGGGCCTACGGAGAATGGGGCCACGTAAGCAGCGGGCCCCATTTGTGCAAGCAACAAGTGCATATGCAAAATCTTCCTTTCCCTTTCTGCCACTGGTGCTAATAGTCCACAGAGCTGGAAAGGTTGGGAACCGCTGCCTAGTGCTTTCCTGGGATGATCATTGTAGCAGGAGAGGATACTGTATAGCATGATGAGCCTGTTAGATATAAGAAAGCAAGCTGAAATGTGGTTGGCAATTCAGCCTGAAGCACACTCAGTGTGTGTGTGTGTGTGTGTGTGTGTGTGTGTGTGTGTATACACATATACATCATCAGGGGTGAAATACAGCAGGTTCTGACAGGTTCTGGAGAACTGGTAGCGGAAATTTTGAGTACTTGAGTAGTTCTAGGCTGGCCCCAGAGTGGGGTGGAATGGAGATTTTGCAGTATCCTTCCCCTGCCATGCCCACCAAGCCACGCCACGCCACGCCACGCCACGCCACGCCACGCCACGCTCACCAAGCCACACCACACCCACAGAACCGGTAGTAAAAAAAAAGAATTTCACCACTATTATACATACACATACACACACATATAGAAAAACAAGGTTGCAAAAATGCTGGAATATTGTCTTTTAAGCTCCATCTATCTCTAAAGTAATGCTTCATAGAACAAAAAACTTGCAAATTTAGTCTTAAAATAGCAAAAGCTTCTCACATTCTAGTGAAAAATATTATAATACAATAAGAGTATGTTTGAACTAAAATAAATTCTTTTATACAATTGGATCCTATATCTGTGGAGATGTGGAGACTCTAGAAAGAGTGCAGAGAAGAGCAACAAAGATGATTAGGGGACTGGAGACTAAAACATATGAAGAACGGTTGCAGGAACTGGGTATGTCTAATTTAATGAAAATATGGGCTAGGGGAGACATGATAGCAGTGTTCCAATATCTCAGGGGTTGCCACAAAGAAGAGGGAGTCAAACTATTCTCCAAGGCACCTGAGGGTAGAACAAGAAGCAATGGGTGGAAACTAATCAAATAGACAAGCAACTTAGAACTGAGGAGAAATTTCCTGACAGTGGAACAGCTTGCCTCCAGAAGTTGTAAATGCCCTAACAGTGGAAGTCTTTAAGAAGATGTTGGATAGCCATTTGTCTGAATTGGTATAAGGTTTCCTGCCTAGGCAGGGGGTTGGACTAGATGACCTCCAAGGTCCCTTCCAACTCTGCTATTGTATTGTATTGTATCTTTTAAATGCTAGCAGCCATACTTTCTAGTTTCCTTTTGAGTTCCAATTATATTTTCCTTTCTGGCCACATTTTGTAAACAGTAGTGGGAATTACATGTATGTAGTGCTCAGGTAAAATAAAATATTATTACAGTTTTGAAAATGAACACCTGTGAAGTTGGTGGTGCAAAAAACAAATTATTTTTTCTTCCCCAAATCCTTGTCTTCATGTTTTCTATTTCAGGGTGTAAAGAAAGAAAACTTCACAAATATTTATCTTTACTACTTGCAAGGAATGATCATAACACAAAGTATTTATTCAACAGTTCTGAGCTTGTAACAGTTCCAATAGATTTCACATGTCTTCTTAAATTTCACTATCTTTAGCTTCCTGTTGTTTAAAAATTGTCTTTCCTCCCTCTTTGAAGGTATGTTTTTTAGAATCAAGATGTAGAATATCCAGGAAATTAAATTACAAAGTGTGCTGTTATTTTCTCACCCAAAATGGCAATGAACTTAATTCACTGTCAGTTAATAGTGAGTGTATCGCCAGTATATTAAGTTCTGCATAACTGCAGTGGCCTAGGAGCCATTCACTGAAGCTTAATGCAGGCAAGAAAGTGTGTTAAATCAAATAATATGAATAATTCATGATAGTGTTTTATAATCTGAGAGATAAACAGAAAAAAGCACCAAAAATCCTAAATACAAAGAGGTTTCTTTTTTCAGGATATTTTTTCCGTAAAAAAAAATTATCTCTATTTGGTAGAGCAGATTATATTCAAGTCATGAAAACAACACAACAAACCATCCTTGCACAATGGTTCTTTCCCCTGGACAGAATTTCTCAGTGCCATAAAACAGACTATTCTGTAAAGGCTTTGGTTGTTATAGTATTTTTGAACTTTCTGATGTCTTTTTATTGTTGTTAGAATTTGCATTCCTCAACCCTATGCAACCAATTAGAAAAGCAAATAAATTATCCACTTTATCTTCCTGCCAAGAGAAACTTGTATCTGCATTTACTTACAGGGAACAAGCAGGGTAATGGGTCCGCAGCCTTCTAGTGAACCTTCCTCAGCCTGCCTGCCATTTACATAAAATCCTGGGAAATGGATTGTTGCTGAGTGTAATATAGCATGAGTTGGATTTGCTCTTTGTGGATGTCAAGGCTTTTCTCCTTAAATGCCCTTTTGCGGCATAAAAAACATTAGTTGTAGTAAACAGATTAAAAGAAAGCATTTTGGTCTTATGTGAAGTTGCATTGTTGGTTTTCTAATGGTTTCAGATGAGACAACAGTAGCTTTCCCTCTTCACTGTCTCAATTGCTTGGCCATTGCTCGTTTTCTACTGCTTTGAAATGGTGAGGGCAAACAGAGTTCATTATTCTGCTGTATTCCAGGCTGAAATAATTATAAGCCTAGGCCATCTGTGCCTGTCTTTTACAACACTTTCCTGAGGACAAATTAAGGGCATTTGCTTGAGGTCAAAACGCACTCCTGCTGTGATGTCCCCCATCTTCGACTTGCAGGAAAAAGCAGAATATAACAATGCATTTCAAAAGCCTTAACAAAATTGATTCTAAGCTACAGTTATAGGGTCTGTGGTCAATTTAACACATTTACATGCCCATAATCAAATATTACTAATGCAAGATACTGTACTTGCATAGTGTGTGTGTGTGTGTGTGTGTGTGTGTGTGTGTGTGTGAGAGAGAGAGAGAGAGAGAGAGAGAGAGAGAGAGAGAGAGAGAGAGATAACTTTAAGTCATAACCAATGTTTAATAAGCACATTGCTGACCATGTAGTGGATATTTCCATTGGTCTCTTCTTATGTCCATGTGGCCTACCCAATTTATCTTTGGAGAATCCTCAAAGATGATCTTGCCCTTTCCAAAGTAGTTATGAAAATAAACAGCTTCTCTTCTCTCCTCTAATATCTACCTGTCCCATGGTCTACTTATATCAATTAATGAATGAAATTAGGAAGATGAAGGAAACATGTCTTTAGTGTAGCACCTACTCGTTGGAACAGCACATTCTTGCTTGCCTGCATTCAAGCAATCTGTAAAAACTACACTTTCCCCTCAGTCTTGCACACAGATATTTGGGCTGAACCAGAGTGGCATTCAGCCAGTTCTGACAGGTTCTGGAGAACCGGTAGCAGAAATTTTATGTAGTTCAGAGAAATGGCAAATACCACCTCTGACTGGCCCCACTCCATCTATTTGCTGCCTCCCGAGTCTCAGCTGATTGGCTGGGTCTTCTTCTGTTGCCCTGAACAGGAGAAGGGAGCTGGAAAGCAGGTTAGTGGGGTGGGGAAGGAATGGAGATTTTACAGAATCCTTGCCCTGGAGTGGGGTGGAAATGGAGATTTTACAGTATCCTTCCCCTGCCAGGCCCACCAAGCCACATCCACCAAGCCACGCCATGCCCACAGAACCGGTAGTAAAAAAAATTGGATCCCACAACTGAGCTAGACTGTTTTTGTGTCATATGGAAGAAAGTTGTGCTGTTTTCTCAGATGACTATTGTCTTTTTATGTAATGCTTTTCAATTTTGTGCAGCTACCACAAGTTGTTCTGGAATTTGGTGGTCTAGTAACCTATAAATAAATATATAAATGTGTGGGATTTGTGCAGCCAGTTGTTCATTTGCAATATTCTTCTTCCCTTTTCGGTCTTCTGTAGTAATGTTCTAATCCTATGATGGCAAACCTCTGGCACGTGTGTCTAAAGTGGCATGGCAAATGTTGCCTGGCACGCATGGCCTTGCCTGTCTGTTTTCTGGGTTTCTGGTGCACATGCGACAATCAGCTGTCCTTTGTATATGCAGCAGTGCCAAAAACCAGTGTGTGGATGCATGCCAGCCAGCTGATTGTTGGGCATGCATGCACGCTAGAACCTGGAAGTTTGGCTTTTCTGGAGTGTGATCTCTTCGCATGTGTGGCAGTGCCAAAAACGGCCTGTGCATGCGTGCCAGCCAGCTGATTGTTGGGGACACATGCATGCCAGAACCCAGAAGTTTGCTTTTCTGGAGCACAGCCCTGACAAGCATGTCCATGCGCATGACCTTTTCAGCACTTGGTGCAAAAAGGTTTACCATCACTGTTCTAATAAATACATGCATACACAACAAGGAATTTTAACATTATATTGTAAGGCACTGAAAGCTCCCTAATGTTAATCCCCCAAATCACTAGCAAGGCCAAATCTTAATGAGTCAGAATCTACATAGCCAAGGCACGAAGTCACTGGCAAACACAAAGCCCAAGGTCAAGGTGCACGTTCATAAAACCACACATGAAGCCCAGGGTCCAAACACAAGTCCAAAGTTCTAACACAATATTCAAAGCCAAGATACAAGTCCAGAATCCAGTCATGAAATCCAAGGGGCATGCATGAGCTTGAGTAACAAGGCACAGGTTTGGAAGCAGAAGTTCATGAAGTCAGAGTACACCCATGACAGGAAGTGAACAGTTATCTCCAACACCACTTTGCTCCACATGTTGGGCTAAATAGGCACTAGCTGGTGCAATTCATTAGAAGGGGATGAGGCTGCCTCATCACAAGTAGCCTCATTGACCATTGTTGCATTTGAGCTCCATTGGGATCTATGTGATCTTGGATCCATCTGGGGATCCGGCAATTCCTCTTCATCTCTGCTGACTGATTTTAGCTGTGTCTCTTCTCCACCTATGCCTTTGACTGGTTATCTCTACTTTCCAGCTGAAGATGCATTTCTCCTCATTTGCTAGCCTCTCCTCCTCCTCTTGCCCATCCACTCTTGGCACGGAGTCTTTTGTGTCCTCCAAGTGTTCTCTACAACCTGCTTCATAGTCCTCAGAGTTGGCTCTTCCTTGTTATCGAAACCAGCATCCAGGGAAGTCATAGCAAGTCCTAAAAAATGACAGTTAAGACCCCAAGATTTTGAACTTTATCAGAAATTCAAAAACAATTGTGAAAGTTGTAGTTGTAGCTCTTCTCTGCAGCACAATTTGTTCCCATGTGGGCTAGCAGGGAGAGATAATTGTCAGTGGATTTGATAAGTTTGGAAGATGTTCTGTCATGTGGATTTTTTTTTTGCCCCTGGCAGACAGAATCATGAATCAATGGGTTTGGTTGACAGACATTTGTTCTGATGATTGTGGATGTGAATCACCAAGTACAATGATACTCTTTATTGTTTTCTTGCAGGGCAGAGTATATCCCCTTATGCCTTTTGAGGAGCTACCATCCTGTCTCTTGTTCTTTTCTCTTGTTCTATAAGGTCACATTTTTCTATTCCTCCAAGCTCAGACACTGCTTCTTTTGTGAAAGTCTGAAAGATGGTTCTGAGTTCAGCTGTAAAGAATTGCTTTTTGTCAATTTAGTCCATGAGCTTTGATTATGTTTCCATGAAAGTGCTGTAGTGCCTCTCTTCTTTGATCAATGTTCCTTTCTCATCAGCTAAAGAATGGTACTTATTACTCCAGTTCTTTGGCAGTTTCTTCAAGAACTTTTACAAGCTTGCACCTGATGCAAATATACCAAGGTTGTTCTCTAGGTGAGACAGAAACATGCCTCTAGCATTGTACATTAAGTGTACAAAATCCTTCATTTTGTTTCCAACGGTATTACAGTTTTTTTTCCTTTCTAAGCTCTCAGGATAGTTAAGGATATATCATGGTCTTGAATGTTCCAACTTGAGTTCACCCATCAAACTCTTTTACTCTCACCTGTTTTGGCCATTATATTACTCTTTTGACCTCTGCTTAATCAGCAGGAAGATATTGCATGTAATACTTACCGCCATTTAGCTCTTGCCTTTTCAAATAACTTGCTATTGAGGTCAATAGTTAAAGTTCATTGAGTAGGTTTACACATCATACTAAATGCTTGCTTAGTTCAGGTTTATTGAATAAATTGCAGTTATGGTAGCTTAATTTATACAGTACTTTAAGTTAACATTAGTCTTTGAAGGTTTAGGGCTATATCTCAGCCTTACAAACTTTAACAAGTATTAAGAGGATTTTTAAAAACCACCACTGCTATTTAAGCAGAAAGTAGAGCATCCTGTTATGTTTAATACTGAGGTTGCCTTGTTACCTTAGTGACTAAATGGAACCATTTATCCATTTGAATTATTTTAACCAACTATTTTTCTAACAATGGGACGTGATGGCTCAAATGGGATGTGGTGGCTCAGTGGCTAAGATGCTGAGCTTATCGCTCAGAAAGGCCGGCAATTCAGAGGTTGGAATCCCTAGCACTGTATAATGGAGTGAGCTCCCATTACTGGTCCCAGCTTCTGCCAACCTAGCAGTTGGAAAACATGTAAAAATTTAAGTAGAAAAATAGGAACCGCCTTTGGTGGGAAGGTAACAGTGTTCCGTGTGCCTTCTGTGTTTAATCATGCTGGCCACATAACCACAGAGACGTCTTCAGACAGCACTGGCTCTTCGGCTTTGAAACAGAGATGAGCACCACCCGCTACAGGCAGGAACGACTAGCACATATGTGCAAGGGGAACCTTTACCTTTACGATTATCTTTATTTTTCTAACATTACTATCAAGAAAGAAAGAGAAAGAAAGAGAAAAGTGAAAGAGAAAAAGAGAAAGAAAGGAAGGAAGGAAAGAGATGAGGGAGAGAAATGAGTACACACACACACACACACACACACACACACACACACACACAATGTAACTATTGGCATCTCTAGGCAGATCAAGGAATGGCAAGTCATTGTATCTTTGTGCAAATAGTGTCATGATGTGTATAACATCAACATAGTTTCTACTGGATGTCTATCTAATTGAAATTATTTGAAAAAGCAGGTAAGTTACAAGCTAATTATCAAGCTTACCCAGCCATTGGGGAAAAAAAAAAGCACATGGGTGTTAGTTCAGGAATCTGAAATAAATGTTTTGGCATATTCCACTTCCCCAACCTTCATAGCAGAAATCAGACACAGTTCTTTCCCTTTATGTTTCTATAGCAGGTGTAGATTTCTATATCAGGAGTGGTTTAATGTGTTTAAACGTTTAATATTAAAATATTTAACATTTTAGAAATAATGATTTAATTTCATCTTTTATATAAAAGAATAGTTATTTCACAAGTTTCTAAAATAGGAAGGATTGAATCATCCATTGGTTAGCTGTAATAGAGCTAAACTTACATTGTAATAATCTGTGAAGTCTTATTAATGGAAGAACCTAGTGATCTAATTATTCAGAATCAATTATTCAATCCCAGTATCTGAATTTTAATATAAAATACAGAATTTCATAGCCCATAGATGTTAAATATATATTCTATTTCTTTCTAGAAGATAAAACCCTATCCAAAAATTTCGAAGAATGTAAAAATATGGCAACAGAGTATTTTGTAGATGTGCCCACCTGTTCTAAAAACAGTGGATATAATTCTAGCAGAATTCTAGAATGTGCAATGGGCCTTTAATGAAGAAAAGATGGCCTTTTCATTCAGTTTCTTTCCTAAATTATTCTAACTACAGTCTATGCAATTAATATTATAGTGCTTTATAAAAATGTTTCTCAACCTGGATACTAGTACTAGACAACTTTAAGATGGATGGGATGACTTTTCAGGCTGGGGAATTCTGGGAGTTGAAGTCTATCCATCTTAAACTTACAAGGGCTGAGAAAGATGCTTTAAAATTAATGTAATGTTTTTTTACATTTCTCTTGTTAATTCAAAAACGTTCTCATTCTAGTATGATGTGATAGATCCCTGTAATATGGAAAAAGTAGTAATATTTGTTATTTAATGGCATATACAATGATCTCTTTGAAAGAAGCAAAACTTTGGTGTGAAGGACCTTGTGCAAGACACCTATTTCTCAAAAACAATTTATTAAAAGTAATTAATAAAACAGTATGAACAAAGTTAACATAACTTTTAATTAAGGAAAATGCTCAATTTAATTTGTCCAAATACATTTTTCCTCATTATTTTTCTATCACTGAAAGTAGTAGTGGGAGGAGAGAGAATGCTTGCTAAAAGAATGCAAACAAATAGCAATATTGAAGCCAGTGACAAGTAAATGAAAAGCAAAAGCTCCTATATTGTGTCACCAGTGGAAGGCATTATTGAAATCCTAAGTCCTTGTGCCTTCTTTAGCATCTGTTCTTCAGTTCAGCTGGTAAAAAGTTGCTGTGGAAAAAAGGTTGAGTTGCTAATGTTTCTGAAATAAAAGCATGCATTGAGTACTTGCTCTGCGATTGAATTCTGAATGTTAAACAAGTTTCTCCAGTTGATATTCACTGTTAAATTCAGGTTGTTTGCCGTGATGATTGTGTTGACACAAGTACTGTGCATCTCTAGGCTAAAAAATATAAATGGTGAACGAAAGAGTGATCTGTGTGAACAAGAATAAAGTAGATGAGCTATGACAGTAATCAAATAGTTTCACCATCTGCTATCAGTCCAGTTTGGGTGCCATGTGACATTCTATTTTTCCCCAAATCGAATGAATATTTTCATGGGCATTTGTTTGACTCAAATAGAGAAAGACTGTCATAACCTGGTTGAAGAGACAAAATGTAGCGTTCTTTGGTGAGAGCTTTAAGAAACTAGTCTGTCATTGGCAAAAGTGTGTAATGAATATTGGTGATTAAGTGGAGAAATACTGGTTAAACAAGCTCCTTTCAAGAATTTTTGTCTATTGAAATATCTGTTCTTAAACTGAAGTTATGGGGCTGGAGACACCCATCATGCCTGTCAACTTTGATAAGTCTGATAAATCCAAACTGCTTATTTCTGTTTCTGAATAAAATAAGACTAAACAACAATAATCCTATGAGCTCTTGTCCTCTCCCCCTCAGGTCCTGAATCCATGCATCCTCAGTGACAAAGTGGATGTTTCAAAAATAGAAAACAAGAGCAGAAATGAAGAAATGTTAGTAGTTGTCCATATATTTAGTGACATTCCAAAGATAATAAATAAATATGGTGCTTAATTTAATAATACTAACAACTGTAAATGCTAATAAATGTAATTTCAGATGTTCTCCACTCAGGCAATGGATTTCCCATGTTTCCTTTAAAAAAAAGAGCATTCAGAATCAAACTGAGACACCAGAGTACCTTTAAATGTATAATTTGTGATTGCCTATGCTTCGTATTTCCAATAATCACTTTTGTCCAATCTTGTTTTGATACACCTGCAGCAATATACATTATGTACTGGTATTGAACACCAACGATACAATCCCACAAAGAAAATCCTATTACCATTTTTTAGAAATCTTTGTTTCTCAGTTTATTGATTATTTAATATTTGATGAGAAGATGTGGAAGAAGCCCCAGTCAAAACTGATACTCATTCAAAACTAGTTTTTAAGAGACTGGGTAGTGTGATAGTGCAAAACTAGAAGAAATCAAGGTTCATGCTTAGTCTTAATCATGGAAAGACATTGGGTAACTGTGAAACATATGTCTCTCTTAGCCACTTAGATTTTCTGCATCATGGGACTGTTTAAAGACAATTTTTGTTAAGGGGGACATGATTGTTGTAGTAGTGAAAACTTGGATGTGGGAGTGCTATGTTTGTCACTTTAAATTCCTATAGGAAAAAAAGGATATAAATAACAAGTAATGAATAAGTGTTATTACTGCAACAACTACGTAACTATCCACAAGTGTTTTATACTGGAAAATATACAGGAAATTCTAATTTTTATGGAGCTAATTGAAATACAGAAGATGAATTCATAATTATGCTGACTGAACTCTGAAAAGCTTACTATGGTGCTGATTCTTTGCATAAAAATGAAATCATTTGTGTAGTACCTAAAAGAATTATAATAAGATTAAACCTACGGGATTGTCTTTTTATTGCTTACAAGCAAATGGCCTGAAAGAACATGATGGTGACGAAGAGGTGTGGGGAAGAAATGATAACTGCTGATTCCTAAGTAAAGAAATCTAGTATGAATATGCTGCAAAAATTATTTTGGGAGCAAAGAGACTTTGATGGAACTTTTAGAGTCTCAAACTATCTTACTGTGTTTCCTCAAAAATAAGGCAGGGACTTATTTTCTTTTGACCTCCAAAATAAGCACTTGGCCTTATTTTTGGGGAGGTCTTATTATTTTGAGGTGCAGAGGCAGCGAGCGTGGTCACCTCATGGCTGCTGCTGTGTTGCAATATTTTCTTATTTTGGGGGAAGGGCTTATTTTAGCGCATGCATTCAAAAGCCCAATTGGGCTTATTATTTGAGGAGGTCTTATTTTGGGGGGAAAGGGATACATGTGTAATTTTCTCAAGCGTTTAAAGCTTGGTAGTACTTGAAGACTGAAGAGGGCAATGTACTTGATAGTAGAAGTAAGATGACCAATAGCAAAAGAAAATGGGGTGGAGAATGTTCACCTTGCATTGCTCAACAAGAAGTCCTGGATCTTAGAACATAACATAAATTTAAGCAGGATCTGTGGAAAAATATATTTGTAAGTCCCATTATAATAATCTGCATAAAGTGGCATGTGATGCTAGTTCACCTCCTTGTGATGCACCTGGATAGCATGGTAGTGTGAACCAAATGACTAGCAACAACTGGCAGCCAAACTACATTGAAGAATTGGCAGTTAACAACAGTTGGCAGCCAGACATCTTTGTAGAACTCCGGACTCTCTAAATACATGGCAAGGAATAAACACCGGCAGTTGTGTTGATCAAGTGCTCAGTCTAACATGGCATATAGAGGCTGGTTTCCAGCGAGGCTTACAAACCACAGCTGTGTTCATCAACCTTACTGCAGCATACGATATCATGTGGAAGAGGGGTCTGCCAGGTTTTGATCTTCCTTGTCAGCATTGGTCAACTCTGAACAGGATCCGTACCCAACATGATGTCTGCCAGGACACATTGTTTAAGTGGGGTCTTGTATCTACCCCAGAGTGTGATTGTAGTGCTCCTTGACAAAATATACACCACTTTGTGTCTGAATGTCCATCAAAAGCTCACACTGGCCCAATGTCTGATTGAGCTACTATATATTTGCCATACACTAAATAAAATGAATAAATATGCATAGAAGCTGTATTACTCAACAGAGTCAATTTTCTTACCATATTTCAGAAAAATTCATATTTGCAACTCCATTTCTTTCCACCATGCAAATATAAAAGACTCAGCTGTAGTGTTACATCAGTCTATTAATTTTGCATTGTAGATGTATACACATATTTTAATATGCCCTTTATTATCCCTTGATGGATGGAATACATAATTTAAAATCATTTAGTATAAAGCTATGTAGCAATCACTTCCAGGCAATTAGTACATTATATAAATTTACTGTAACAATTTACTCTCACACAGAATTATTTCTAGATATTTATTTTATTGATTTATTGTATTGCTTTTATAATTTCTATCACATTTTAAAAAGGACCTCAGAATTGGACAAAAGTTGGCAGTTGCAAAATCTTGCACAAAGCAGCTTACAAATGAAGAGGCCAAGTGCTTTCATCAGGGGGTGGGGTAATTGAGTTGTCTAATGCTTCATGTGAGAGAGCTTTTTTTAATCACACTCCAAATTGTAGCAAGCCATATTTGGAAAATCAGTGCTGCAGTTTTGAAAAAAACAAATGCATGAAAACTGCAAAACAGTTAAGTTCTCCAACACAATTTTCAAAATGATCAGAAAAACAGCTGACATGCTGATGCTGTCTCATCTACTTCTGATTCATTCTTTATAATCCTTGACAATAGACCCTATACTTTCTTGCTTTATTTTGTTTTAATTTTTCTTTAGTTTGGCCAGCATTTTTCTGAAGCTATATTCACTGACTCCATTTTTTGGATTCTTACACTATGCAGGACAAGAACCTCTTCAGCTTTTGGATGGAAACATCATTACACAGCAGTGTTTTAATATTTCCCCATGTTCTGCTGAATATGTGCCGGTTCAAACTATAAAAATAGGGCTAATAAAATAGAATCAAGCTCTGACTCTGAATTTATAGGAAGAGTTCTATCTATAGTGTATAGTTTGTATATTCAGTTTGACCTTCACAATTTCAAGAAGATTTCTTTCATTGACCCCAAAAAACTCTTTCATTTGATAGTATGATTAAGAAGAAATAGGCCCATAGCTGTCTCAGTTCTTTTCTTTACATTCTTAGGTACATTTAAATGCCATAATCTAACACAGCACATTATTCCATAGTAGGGCAATATTCATTGTCAAACATACAATTTAACATTGGATCTTATGAGTAACATCAAACCATTCTTTAAGCTCAGCTGCTAAAATCACTGAACAACACAATTACTGGGCAAAGCTGAGCACAAAATAAAGCATTCTTAAGACCACTGATTTCAATGGCTCTAAACATGACTCAGTGTGAGATAGACTGTGAAATCATAATAATTGGAGATGGCAGACTTCTGAACAAAGAAGCACATGATAAGAATAAGAGATGGAAATCTGGAGAGATTTGTAAACTACAGGAAGCTGGAGAACAAAAGAAGATCATATCCAGATCCTAACTGCCCAAAATAACTAGTTTTTAAAATCTAAGTCTAATAATGTTTCTCGATTATAAAGATAGTGCATTCTAAATAAATTATTTTGCATATTCACTCACATTTTCCTCATTGTGTTCTTTTTAATTGTTTATTTTATTACTCTATTATTTTACTTCTGTTTATACTTTTCATTTTATTTCTTTTTATTTATTTTTTAAATAATTTTATTTATTTTTTATTTAAAACAAACACAATCCTTCTTTACATGCTGTATCAGTTGGTTACAAAAAGACTTTCGTGCATCTCTTCCACAGTCAACAAACATAAATCATATTAACATTAATCATATTTAAGTGTTTTATTAACCTTTATGTATAATCCAAAGGGATTTCTTTTTAAATATTTTTTTAAATTTTTAATTTAAAATAAATACAACATCCTTCTTTACATGCTATAGAAAGTGTATCAGTTGGTTACAAAAAGACTTCATGCATCTCTTCCACAGTCAACAAACATAAATCATATTAATTTAAGTATTTTAACTCAAATATTTATACATGTCACCATCATCATAGCTCCATTTTCATTTGACTATAATTGTTTAAGCGTCCTTCATCATAAAATATACCAAAGTTTAATACATAAGCACATACTGGCCTTTCAATTACTATTTCTAAAATCCTCCACTAACACTAAATCCTTATGTCCTATTCTAGATAAACATCCATAATATTTAATAACAAAGTTTTCTAATCCTCCTTTCCAAATCACTGTTTAAAGTTTACATCCAGTTTCCTTATGTTATACCCATATCTATATATACATTGTTATTTTTATCCCTCCTTTATTTGACTATATCCTGTATCATAAAATTTTCCCCCTAATAATCAAAACTTTAATTTTATATCATCATCATCATCATCATCATCATCATCATCATCATCATCATCATCATCATCCTTTATGTGTAATCCAAAGAGATTGCTAATCTTCCTTACATGGGTGCCATTCAATATTCATATCCAATTATACTCATCATAACACTACACAGTGTATACATTAGTAACATTATCAGTTATTTGTTTAAGCTATATCTATTATCAATAAATTTCATTAGGTTTAACTAGTTTTAAATTATATTCTTCCATCTATCAACCTGTATCTTTCCAATATTTGATTTGATTTGATTTGATTTCATTTATATGCCGCCCTTTTCCCCAAAGGGGACTCAGGGCGGCTCACAATTCAAATCAGGGAAGGGGGGTACAGACAGAAAATAAAAAGATGAAACATAGCAATACATAATTTAAAAAACACACAACAGTCATACCATTCGAGATGGGGGGCAACAGCTCTTTAGCCCCAGGCCTGTCGGAACAGCCAGGTTTTAAGGGCTTTGCGGAAGGCCTGGAGGGTGGTGAGGGTTCGAATCTCCATGGGGAGCTCGTTCCAGAGGGTCGGAGCAGCCACAGAGAAGGCTCTCCTCCGGGTAGTCGCCAGTCGGCATTGGCCGGCGGATGGAATTTGGAGGAGGCCTAATCTGTGGGATCTAATCGGTCTATTGGAGGTAATTGGCAGCAGGCGGTCTCTCAAGTACCCAGGTCCAATACCATGAAGGGCTTTATAAGTGACGACTAGCGCCTTGAAGCGTATCCGAAGACCAATAGTCAGCCAGTGCAGCTCGCGGAGGATAGGTGTTACGTGGGTGAACCGAGGTGCACGCACGATCGCTCGCACGACTGCATTCTGGACAAGCTGAAGTCTCCGAATGCTCTTCAAGGGCTGCCCCATGTAGAGCACGTTGCAGTAGTCCAGTCTAGAGGTCACAAGGGCATGAGTGACTGTTGTGAGGGCCTCCCGGTTCAGGTAGGGATGCAACTGGTGCACCAAACCAACCTGGGCAAATGCCCCCCTGGTCACAGCCGACAAGTGGTGTTCGAAAGTCAGCTGTGGATCCAGGAGGACTCCCAAATTGCGAACCCTGTCTGAGGGGCGTACTGTTTGACCCCTCAGCCTGAGAGATGGAAAACTTGGCCAATTAGTAGGAGGGAAACACACCAGCCACTCGGTCTTATCCGGATTGAGTACAAGCTTGTTAACCCCCATCCAGGCCCTAACAGCCTCGAGGCACTGGCACATCACGTCAACCGCTTCACTGAGTTGGCATGGGGCAGACAGATACAGCTGTGTATCGTCCGCATACTGATGGTATTTTATCCTGTGCCGTCGAATGATCTCACCCAGCTGCTTCATGTAGATATTAAACAGGAGGGGGGACAGGACCGAACCATGCGGCACCCTATAATTTAGGGGCCTAGGGGTCGATCTCTGCCCTCCGACCAACACCGACTGCGACCTGTCCGATAGCAAAACAGTCTCATATCTTCTGCCATTTGTGGTGCCAGTTCTCTAATCATCTTCTTGGTCAGCTTTGTATAGACTTCTCTTAGCAACTCCTTGCTTATAAGATACCTCATATAATCTTGATGCTATCTTTCTGTTTCCTTATTCAGCTTATCTTTCATTTAATTTCATTTATTAGGTTTGTATGCCGCCCTATTCCCGAGAGACTCATGGCGGCTTACAAAAGGGAGGGGATACAAAAATAAAATAAAAACAAACAATTTAAAATTCTACAACAGCCGTAACCTCGAATGAGGCTGGATAGTTCAACAGCCCCAGGCCTGTCAGAACAGCCAGGTCTTAACTGCTTTGCGGAAGGCTGGAAGGGTAGTAAGGGTCCGGATCTCCATGGGGAGATCATTCCAGAGGGCCGGAGCAGCCACAGAGAAGGCCCTCTCCCGAGGAGTCGCCAGCCGACATTGGCCGGCAGATGGAATTCAGAGGAGGCCTAGTCTGTGGGATCTAATAGGTCTTTGGGAGGTGACTGGCAGGAGGCGGTCTCCCAAGTACCCAGGTCTGATACCATGTAGGGCTTTAAAAGTAACGACTAGCACCTTGAAGCATGTCCGGAGACCAATGGGCAGCCAGTGCAGCTCGTGGAGGATAGGTGTAACATGGGTGTACTGAGGTGCACCCACTATCGCTCGCGCGGCTGCGTTCTGGACAAGCTGAAGTCTTCGAACGCTCTTCAAGGGCAGCCGCATGTAGAGCACATTACAGTAGTCCAGTCTTGAGGTGACGGGGGCATGAGTGACTATCCGAAGGGCCTCCCGGTCCAGGTAGGGCCGCAATTAGTGCACCAGGTGAACCTGGGCAAATATCCCCCTGGTCACAGCCAACAAAGTCAGCTGTGGATCCAGGAGGGCTCCCAGATTGCGAGCCCTCTCTGAGGGGCGTATAATTTCACCCCCCCCCCCAGGCTGAGAGATGGAGTAGCTGGACCATCTTTGGGAGGGAGCATCAATAGCCACTCGGTCTTGTCGGGATTGAGTGCCAGCTTGTTCGTTCCCATCCAGACCCTGACAGCCTCCAGGCACTGGCACATCACTTCTACCGCTTCACTGAGTTGTTCGTTCCCATCCAGACCCTGACAGCCTCCAGGCACTGGCACATCACTTCTACCGCTTCACTGAGTTGGCACGGGGCGGACAGATACAACTGTGTATCGTCCGCATCTTGATGATATTTAATCCGTGCCAGCGTATGATCTCACCCAGCAGCTTCATGTAGATGTTAAATAGGAGGGGGGACAGGACTAAACCCTGTGGCACCCCATAATTGAGGGGCCTAGGGGTCGATCTCTGCCCTCCGACCAACACCGACTGTGACCTGTCCGAGAGGTAGGAGGAGAACCACCGAAGAATGGTGCCTCCCACTCCCACCTCCCACAACCATCGCAGAAGGATACCATGGTCGATGGTATCAAAGGCCGCTGAGAGGTCAAGAAGCACTAGGATAGAGGAGTGACCCCTATCCCTGGCTCGCCAGAGATCATCGATCAGCACGACCAAAGCAGTTTCCATACTGTAACCAGGCCTGAAACCGGACTGAAAGAGATCCAGATAATCGGTTTCATCCAAGGACCGTCGGAGTTGAGAGGCCACCACTTTCTCAACAACCTTACCAACAAAGGGGATGTTGGAGACTGGACGATAATTGCTCAAGATGGCTGGATCCAGAGAAGGTTTCTTCAGGAAGGGTCTCACCACCGCATCCTTTAGGAGGTGTGGGAAGGACCCCTCCCGGAGAGAGATGTTAATTATCGTCTGGATCCAGCCATGTGTCACCTCCTTGCTGGTCGAGACCAGCCAGGAGGGGCATGGGTCCAGTATACACGTGGAGGCACTCACCGCTCCCATGGCCTTGTCCACTTCCTCAGGAGCGACAAGTTGAAACTCACTCCATAAAATTGCTCAAGACCTTCCCCTGGTACCTCGGCTGGTACCATGCAATTGGAGTCCAGATCTGTCCGAATCCGAGTGACTTTATCTGTTAGAAACTGAACAAATTCCTCAGCTCTACCTTGTAAAGGGTTGTATGCATCCCTTCCTTTCAAGAGGGAGTGGGCTATTCTAAATAAGGCGGCTAGGTGTGATTCAGTGGATGCAATAAGAGTGGCAAAATGCGCACATTTCGCCGCTCATATTGCCATGAGATAGGTCCTGATAAAGGCTCTCATCAGTGCTCGGTCTGACTCAGAGTTACTGGCCCTCCAGCGGCGCTCTAGGCATCTCTTTTGGCGCTTCATCTCCTGGAGTTCCTCAGTAAACCAAGGAGCTCTCCTGGATCCACTACCTCGGAGAGGCCGTAAAGGCGCAATCAGTTTAGAGCCCCTGCCGCCGCTGTATTCCAAGCAGCGACTAAGGACTCTACCGGATTGTGGATGAGAGTGTCAGGTATTTCTCCAAGTGCCGTCTGAAATCCCATAGGGTCCATCAGGCATCTGGGGCGGAACCACCTAATCGGTTCCTCCTCCCTACAGTGGGGGACTGGTCTCCGAAAGTCAAGCCTCAGTAGGAAGTGATCAGACCATGACAAGGGCAAGATTTTAATGCCCCTCAAATCTAGATCACATCTCCACTGCTCCGAGAGGAATACGAGGTCGAGTGTGTGCCCCGCTGAGTGAGTCGGACCCTGGATTACTTGGGTCAAGTCCATGGCCGTCATGGAAGCCATGAACTCCTGCGCCCCATCAGAGTGTCCACCGAGCGAAGGCAGGTTGAAGTCCCCCAGGACCATAAGCCAAGGGAACTCTACTGCCAGCTCGGCTACTGACGAGGAGCGAGGGGAGGGCTGTTGTAACATTGTTGGGAGGAAGGTACGTTAGCAACAAGCCCACTTGACCGTCAAGGTCCAACTTCACCAATGGGGGGCAAGGATAGTTGATGCGCAAAATATACATTGCAACGCTTATTGCAAAGCCTCTCAACTATCAAACGACAACCCGGCCTTCATATGGTGCCCCCCGTTCCCACCAATCGGGCTCTGTCGACCCTTGGGACTGGCGTCCCCTTGGGTATATCCAGCCGAAACAGCTTCCATGGATCGCCGTAAATTTCCATGGAAGTCGCCTATACCCACGATGGGTGAAGAGGCGTCAAGTACAAGTACTTCACCAATAAGGACTCACACCCGACAAGCTCCGGAGCAGGGATCCTACGAGGAACTAATGACCCTCGGATGATGATAGCCACTCCCCCACCCCTTTCTTGAGGTCGCGGTTGATGAAGCACCTGAAATCCTTCTGGGCACATTTCCTCCCTCCGGGCCCAGCCAGGTTTCAGTAATACATGCCAGGTCTGCCCCCTCGTCTAATATTAGGTCCCGGACGAGGGGAGCCTTGTGAACCACAGACCTGGCATTTAGCAACAACAGCCTGAGGCCAGGGCCCTGACAACTCTCGCCATCTGGCCTTGGAGTAGGACTACCAGGGCCGGAAGGAGGGATTGCTGTGATGTAGCGAACCCTCCTTCCCCGGTAATGGCTAGCCCTGAAGTTCCTGCCATATCTGCCCCTCCCCGTCATGACCATAATGTTCCGGCCCACTCCTGCAACCATAGACCCCTCCCCCCCCCAAAAGCCTCCGCTATCTCCAGCAGGCTATTAATCTCAGTCATTCTAGGATGGGAGATAGGCGTGGGCCCCCTACCACTTCTGCAGTGGCACTCAGTGGAGGAGGCACCCGGTTTTTCTCCCAGTCCCCTCATGCATATACAGTCACTCACTCATACGGTCCCGACAAGTCAGATTAAAATTACAAAAATACAGTGACAATAAAATAAAAAGTGGGTACAAACAAACATCAAAGATACATCACACACATACCACATACATATCCCATACAAAAGAAAAAGAAAAATTGTGCAGATGTTAAAGATGTAAAGTGCGTATAGAGTTTCTGGCAAAATCACAGTTCAGTCTGGAACAGTCTGGAATAGTCCGAGGGTCACCAAAGCAAGAGCAGAAAATGACAGCAAAGATGTTAAGAAAGATGTTAAAAATGCCAGAGACGTCGCATATTGTAAACTGACGGAAACAGGGGGAGGGGGGGCGCCCAGGGAGACCACGACAGTGGCAAATAAATTGTCAGCAGTGTTATTAATGCTTTTGCTAATAGAATTTCTCTCTTTAAATCCATAGATTCTTTAGTTTTTTCTTCTTCTGTATCTTGCCCTCTGGAATAGATTCCATTTAATTCCTCTTCCAGTATTTCATTCTTTCATTCTTTCATTTCATTCTTTCCATTTTCAGAGACAAACCAATCACCATAAATATCAGCAGGTTTAATCTCTTTATATTCATTTTCCACTTCGATTTTTTGAGTTTCAACCACCCCTTTTGCATTTGATACACATACTCAATTTCATCATATTTTATTGTTATGTGCTCTAAGTATTCCAGTTTTTTCTCTATTCTTTCATATGTATTTGATAATTTCTGTATTTCTGAAAGTATCTTTTTCAAACTTGAGATCTCTATTTTCTTTTGAAATTGTGCCATTCTAACAAACACAGCTGCTCTAGCTTGGAATATTAATAAAATTAAAGTATAGATTCACAAACAATGTTGTTTTCATTTTTCTCTGATTAGAAATATACTTCAAAGGGACATCTGTGTGCTTCCCTTCTTATCACTCTCTGTAGCCAATCAGTAAAACCTTGTAGTGCCAAGCCAAAACAATCAGCGAAGAAAAAAAATGTTCCATTTCCAATACACAAACACCAATCAACAAACCCTCCAGCCTCTGAGCAGCAGTGTTGTCATTGTAAATTTCCTTATTTCTTTTGTATCTTTTTTTGTATTTCAAGTTAGAAAAAATAGCCCAATCTTTAAATGAGTTAGAAAAACACCCACAGCAATGAAAGAGGAAAATAGAGTCCATAGGTTACAGAGAACAATAAAAGAAAAAATAGAAGAAAACTTAATCCATCTGTTTCAAAAGGCTTGTATAAATTCCATCCATGAAGATAGCATTAAAAAAGTAAGATAACCACTGTCCAAAACCATTCCAAATTTAATTCCGCCGCTTGATTCTTCTGTTCTCCAATTTAAATTAATTTTAAGTTTTTTATAGGTAGTCTCTTTTTAAAACAATAAAAGTTCCTCACCAGCTGGAAACACTTTCTCTTTCCATATCCTTATGTTTTGGAGCCACCCTAACTTCAACAGCCTTGGCTGGATTTTTTGTCACTGGCTTGAAGAACTTCTCTTGGGACATCGCATCACTTTGCGATGTCCCTGAGGTCAGCAAGACATATTCTTACTGTTCACCATGTCTTTGGGACGGTTTAGGTCCAATTGGACCACCCAGCGGTAAAAGTATCAGCTGTGGTCTCGGAGCATCGAGACTGCACGTCCGTGTCATTGCGATGTTGGATAATCCCCTTATTTCTTTTTATTATTGTAAACTACCTAGAGTAGCCCCATAATGAGATAGACAACAAATAAATTTAACAAGTAAATGAATAAATGATACTAACTTATGAGGCCTAAAAACCAAGAGCAGGTGAATTCTAGTTTTGTTTTAGGCATAAAAACATTTTGGTTATTGGATCAGAGAGCCAATCTTCTTCCTTTGGAAGAAGACACTGGCAAACTATTTCAACAAAATGTTGACAAGAAATATCTTCAGGAATAAGTCTAACTTGAAGGCACACACATCCACAAACACAAAAAAAGACCTTTTACTTGTATAAAATGTGAAGAATTCCATCCAATCTTCAGAACAAAGGAATTACCTTAATTCAAAAATTTGAAGAGGTAATTTGATATGAAATTATGCATTTCTATTTTTTTCCCCTGTAGTGTGCACTCAGCACCAAAAATGTCGCTAATAAACATGACACAAATGCAGACATATTAAAGGTATAACACACTTGTGTCTTTTTGAACTCTCATGCATTGTTAGAAAGCCTAAAGACCAAAGTAGCCCTGAGGGATTTTGACAGCTGTAAAATACATAAATTGTAGTTGTTTTTCTGCTGTACCATTTTAAAATCCTATTGAGAAGACTATATTGTTTGATAAGTATTGATTTGATACCAAACTTCTGTTATTTTATTATTTATGAAAATTGTAAATGAGTATAGTCATTATTTCATTTATTTTTAAAACTAAAGATTTATTCAATAAATAATTGCATAAAATGGAGTTCATAACATCCGGTCAAAACTAGTTTCATTGATTATATATAGTACTTTATAGTATCTATTCCCCATAGTAACTAGGTTTACTAAACTTGTATGTATGTTTGTGTGTGTGTGTGAGTGTGTGTTTGTGTGTGTGTCCGTCCAATTGCAATTGTATGATTATCTATCTATCTATCTATCTATCTATCTATCTATCTATCTATCTATCATCTATCTATCTATCTATCTATCTATCATCATCTATCTATCATCTATGTATCTCCAATTGCAATAAAAAATTACCTTTACATTTTATTATTCACTTTATGAATTAGCCCCAATTTACTAGTTTTATTTGTGTCAACATATTTTTGAATACTATTAGCATAGTAATCAGACCAGTTCTCGAGTTCCTGAATGATGTGTTAACTTCTGAAGTAAATAGACATGCAGTGTGAAGAGTGAGCTGTCACTTTGGAAGCAGATTCCTCATCTAAATTAAAAGGCAGTTCTAATTGAAAACTGCAATATTGGCAGGACTGGGAGAAAATAAAAGCACTTCTTTTTCAAGCAAATGTTCATAATTTTTAACAGGAGGGAGAAATAGAAAACCTGCAGCAACATAAGAACAAAGTCATGCTGCTACATTTTGTAAATGTAAATTCAAAATGGCTTCTTGCTTTGCTGAGAACAACATTGTATACATTGACAGGGTTATATAAATCAATGATAATGTAAGTGTACATCTGTATTGATTGTTTTGCTCACACCTATTCATGTGCCTATCATAATTTTGACCAGATGGCATGGATGAATGCATATTACTATATTCTGCAGGAGTTTTATAAATAGCTAAATTATTGATTTTTCTGTCAAAAGTATTCTGAAAAAGGCCAGTTCATAGACACATTTAAAACTGTCTTAATCTAAGAAAGAAAGAACCACTTTCATGCAATGTTTTAATTTATTGGATTAAAAATAATTCTGATCTTTCCTCTTTAAGGGTTAAAACTGAATCATGTCTATATCTCATTTCTATAGTAACCACAAGACTGAGACTTTTTTAATGGCCACCTAATAATTAGAAAGTGCTAGAAGGTATAACAATATAATGAATCAAAACTGATAGACTTGTGGGTTTCCATAGAAACATGTATAATTATGATAATCGGTCCCTGGCGTACCCTCAAAATCGTATACATTCAGTTAAATGCAATAAACATTAGGCACTATTTAGTGAGCTGTGATGCAAATTAACAGTGTGAGATACAGGGAGCCTATGAATAAAATTGCTCTACAGTTTATCTAAAACTAATTTCTCAGATTGCTTTAATAGGTATACTGTGTGGATGGGAAGAGCAGAAAACTGTGTTTTGTTACTTGTAACAACAATAATATTTCAAAAAAGTGGACTGAATTATGGTTAATTTACTTCAGCACATTATTACATGTAGGATCACAGATTGCCCACTGAGAAAATAACTTGGGGGCAGTTTCAAATTATTTTTTAAAATGAATATATTTGTGTTTCTTCTTTTCAAAGAAAGGTATTTCTACTTCACAATAAAAAAATAGTGAAGTTTTCTGCTCATGGATTTATTTATTATTGCTTAATGAAATTACTGGCTTGGCCTATGATTGTAGAACCTGCTCTGCAGAATGAGAATTCTATAATTCAGTAAAAATAAAAAAGGATCTTGTAGTATTTTATAGTATCTTTATAGTGTATTATACTATTTGTAGTATCTTGTACACCACACACACACACACACACACACACACTAGAACTATTGGATCTGGACTACAAAATCTGGAAAACCAACAGAAAAGAGATATAGAAAACTCCTAGAATTTTAATCACCAATTTGATCGTTCTACTATATATGAATATATCAATATGTACCTTATTTATTTAATATCTATATAGGAATTTATATTAAATAAAATAAATAATAGTAGTTTATTAAACTTGTATACCAGTCAAATCCCAATGCCTCTGGGCAGCTCAGAACAAATAAATAAAGAAATAAAATCTATTTTAAAAAAGATGGCAAATATGACAAAGACCACTTTTGAATGAAGGGAGGACTCTTATTCTCCCTTCCCAACAAATATTTATGAATAATAATAACAATAAATAAATAAATAAATAATAAAAACTCCGCCGTTGCCGGTCCCAAGCCCGGATGAGAAAGGAGGAGGGTTGGGGTCAGGTTGGCAACCTGGCCCCATAAAAAACCCATACAATATGGTGAAAGAAACAAATAAAAATTTTATACAGCATCGGTCGTCGCACGGGTTAACAAGGGCCGTGGCGGATGTTGGGGTCCCTGGACATCCATCGACAAGTGGGCTACAAGTGGACCAGCCAACAAAATGACACAAATATAGTGCAGATGAAAACCGTGCCATAATGGCCTGTTACTACAACTCAGAGCCAGAAAAAAAGAGGTTATTTAAAGTGAATGTATAAATTATGGAAACAACAATATCCAGATTCAAATGTTAGTGAACAATGACTAGCAGATCAAAGGTGATTTATTATATGGAATAAAGTGTTTAGTGAAGTTGAACTTGAGGAAATTCAGGTAAATTGCAAAACCAAAAAAACAATATCACAAGCGGAAATAACTGATATTCAAGACACAACTAAAGACATTATAGTAGAACTCCCAGAAAAAGCTCTCGGGGAGGAAATAACACCACCACCACTAGAACCAGTTATCACTGAACCAACTGATGAACTAACTCAAAAACAAAAAGAATTGAAGGATAAGATCATGGAGCATTTTCTGCTTAATGAGGAAAGGCAACGTTTGCCATCACTAAAAACTGTGCCTAAGAAAATTTTGGCCCCTATCATGAAAATGGTTAATGCAGTGTTTTCAACAATTGAATCGGGATCCATCTTGGAAATGAACCAGTTAATGTACAGTGCAGCTGTAATAGTCAATAATGAACTAGGCATTAAAATCAAAGTACCTAGTCACACAACAGAAAAAGCATCAAAGCCAAAGTGGAAAATCCGATTAGAACAAAAAGTCAAAAAATTAAGGGCAGATGCTTGTAACTTAAATAACATGCATGAGCAACAGCTTAAAAACAACAAAATCATAGATTGGCTAATCAGAAGATATAGATTGGATACAAGAAACATCAATGAAGCTGTAGAGATTGTAAAACAGCAGATAACAGCAACAGCTAGAAAAATTGAAAGATATGAGGCACGAATCATCCAATATAAACAAAATCAGAAATTTCAATCAGACCAATGGCATTTTTATCAAAGTCTTAATGTGAATGGTCACACCAAAAGTGAAAAACCAGAAAAGCAGGCCACAGTTGAATTCTGGAAAGGATTGTGGGAAAATGCAAAGGACTACAATAAGGAAGCAAAGTGGATACATGACTTTGAGAAAAGCATTGGCAACAAACAAATGCAAGTATTAGAAATAACAACTGAGATGGTCAAAAATCGAGTAAAAAAGGTAAAGAATTGGACATCACCTGGAAAGGACCAATTACATGGTTTCTGGCTCAAATATCTGACCAGTTTACATGCAATATTGGCCAGGCAACTTAATGAAATTTTAAAAAAGGGCCAAATTGATGAATGGTTGACAACTGGAAAAACATACTTGATTCAAAAAGATGCAACTAAAGGAACAACACCTGAAAACTACAGACCAATAACATGCTTGCCAACAACCTTCAAATTACTCACAGGCATTATTGCAGATAACATGATGGATTATTTGGAAACAAACAACATCTTGCCAGTAGAGCAAAAAGGCAACAAAAGAAGGAGCAGGGGCACAAAAGATCAGCTCCTAATTGATAAAATGATATTAGAAAATTGTAAGAACAGAAAAACGAACTTGAATATGGTCTGGATTGATTGCAAAAAGGCATTTGACTCACTGCCAATAGTTGGATCATAAAATGCTTAGAAACAACTGGCATTAGCAAAAATATTACATCCTTTACTGAAAAGGCAATGAAACAATGGAGAACTGAGTTGGCAGTAGGGAATGAGATTTACGGAATGGTTAATATCAAGCGAAGAATTTTCCAGGGTGATTCACTGTCACCTCTTCTCTTCATCATCGCAATGATCCCACTATCAATAATCTTAAAAAAATATATGAAATTAGGCTACCAAACAGCGAAAGAAGCTGAAAAAAATTCTCATTTACTATATATGGATGATTTGAAACTCTATGAAAAGTCAGAAATAGAAATCCAATCATTGACAAACACAGTCCGAGTATTCAGCACCGATATTTCAATGCAGTTTGGCATGGAAAAATGCGCCACTGTATCCATAAAAAGGGGCAAAATCACTGCATGTGAGGGAATTGAAATGCCCAATGGCCAACTAATTAAATGCAACGAAAATGAAGCCTACAAATACTTAGGCATTCTGCAGTTGGATAACATCAAGCATGGAGAAGTAAAAACTATTGTCCGGTGAGAGTACACCAACAGAGTTAGGAAAATTTTGAAATCTAAATTGAATGGTGGAAATACAATCAAGGCCATAAATACCTGGGCAATACCAGTTATAAGATACACAGCTGGTATAGTTAACTGGGCACAAGCTGATTTGGACATTTTGGATTGAAAAACCAGGAAACTAATGACAATGCACTACAGTTTACATCTACGTGGTGATACTGATAGACTATACCTGCCCCGAAAATCAGGCACTGGCTGATTATTTAAAAGAAAGTCAAGAACATCTATTAATTGAAGTAAAGAACAAAAATCTACTGAAGGCCCAACAGACGAAACAAGAATACAGAAAAGATGTGATAAAATCAAGAATGGAGAGTTGTAGTTGTAGTTGTAGTTGAGTTTATTTATAGGCCGCCCTTTTCCCTGAGGGGACTCAGGGCGGCTAACAACTTGTATGGGAGGGGGAAACATACAATGACATAAAAACACAATGTATAATTAAAATTGAGCAACATTCATTCAACATTCGGGTGGGGGCGGATTATACTCTTTACCCCCAGGCCTGACGGGATAGCCAGATCTTGAGGGCTGTGCGGAAGGTCTGAAGGGTGGTGAGGGTACGAATCTCCACGGGGAGATCGTTCCAGAGGGTCGGAGCTGCTACTGAAAAGGCTCTCCTCCGCGTAGTTGCCAGCCGGCACTGGCTGGCAGATGGCACTCGGAGGAGGCCTAATCTGTGAGATCTAATGGGTCGAGAGGAGGTGATTGGCAGAACAAAGCACTGCATGGCCAATTTCTGGAAAAAATAAAAGATAAAGTGGACAGTGAACAAACTTGGTTATGGTTAACAACAGGTACATTAAAAAAAGAAACAGAGTCACTAATCCTGGCTGCGCAAGAACAAGCTATCCGCACAAATGCCATTAAGGCCAAAATCGAAAAATCCTCTGATGATGCCAAATGCAGACTTTGCAAAGAAGCTGATGAAACTGTTGATCACATACTCAGCTGCTGTAAAAAAATCGCGCAGACTGATTATAAATTGCGGCACAATTCAGTAGCACAAATGATCTACTGGAATTTGTGCAAAAATTATAATATTAAAACAGCAACAAACTGGTGGGAACATCAGCCTGAAAAAGTCACCGAAAATCAGATGGTCAAGATCTTGTGGGATTTTCGCATACAAACAGACAAAATATTGGCGCATAATACACCAGACATCACATTGGTTGAGAAAAATAAGGTCACAATCATAGACATCGCAATACCAGGTGATAGTAGGGTCGCTGAGAAGGAACATGAAAAAATCGCAAAATACCAGGACTTAAAAATTGAAATTCAACGACTATGGCACAAACCAGCAGTGGTAATTCCAGTGGTAATTGGCACACTGGGTGCTATTCCAAAAGTGTTGAATATTGAATATGCAAATACCAGCTGCGGCCTGATTGGCTGGTCATTTTGACAGTTGGTCTGAGTGCTAGTATAAATACCCTGGCCGTTCAGGGAAAGTTCGAATCGCTGTCATCTCTGTCATAATAAAGATCTGTCTTGCATCCATGGCTCCTGCGTCTCTTTCCCTCACAACACACCTTTACAATAAAAAGCACTGGAATTACATTTAAAACAGTTAAAAATTGACAAAATCACCATCAGTCAAATGCAAAAAGCCGCACTGCTTGGATCTGCATGCATATTACGAAAATACGTTACGACGTCCTAGGCCCCTGGGTGGGGCCCGACTAGTAACCAATGCCAAATCCGGCGAAACAACTGGCCGCTGTGATACAATTGTATAATAATTTTATAATAATAAAATCCTTAAGAGCATCAAACATCCATATCTTACGGCCATAGAGAAGAACTCAATAGATGGATAAAAATGCCAAATTCAGGGCTAACTGTGCGACAACCAATAACATAATAATAGCCGTAGCTTTAAATATGCATGAACCTAATGCCCAGTAAAACTCAAAAGAAAGGAAAAGTCATCAACTATTTGTAGAAATTGGATTACTGCAATATTTCCATGAAGACTGAAAAATCACTTTATTGAATAAAAAAGCAGAACTCTGTATAACTGCAGTAAGTATGGCAGTGATAATTCACAGTTAACAATTTGTAGAGCAGGCTGGTCAAACTGGCAGCCTGTGGGCTAGATGTGTCACGTATAGGCCATGCACACCCCGGCTCCACAAAGGTAAAAAACATTGCGATACATCACGTGATGCTATTGAGTTTGACCCCATGCTCTAGAGTATAAAGCATGAAGCCACTGTAATAGTGTCTTATGCATGCAGGTGGAGATGTATACAAGAGACAAAGAGAGAGAAGGGTCAGTGTGTCAGGCACAGAATCAATTGTACTAATTTGAAGACCAGTGACTGGGTTGGATTTTGATGACTAGAATAAGGATGAAGGCCACATTCAAAAAAATAAATCAAATCAAAAGAAAAAAAAACCAAGAAAATTAAGGGGATTGTCAAAGCTATCCCACTAATGTTTCATACAATCACAGTTAGATTACATTATAAAATATAAAGCATTTGTTTGACAATTATAGTACTAAACTTTATTAATTCATGAACACAAATGTTCACAATAGCTTATTTAACTTTAACAATTTTTACGCTGTTTTTCCTTTACCCTTTCTCAAACACCAATTAATTTGTTTTGACAGATGCTAAAATATCTTGTGTATTACAACAAAAGCCTGCATTTTTAATTAAAAACATGGTCTCAAGTTTATTCATTTTATGGCCTTAGATTTATACTTAAAAAAAATACTATCCCTAATGGTAAATCATATTAATGATAGCTTTAAAGAAGATGTGAATCAAAACTTACATCAGAAATTATAGCTCAGAATTATGCAAAATAGAAAAAAGAATGCCAGAATAAAACTGTTGTTATGAATGTATCATATGAAAAAAAATGATAGTTGAGCAGTAATTATTGTATTAGGGTGGTAAATAAATAGTTTTTTCAACCATTTCAATGTGATTACTATATTTTTGCTATTATTAGAACCAATTTACTGCAGTTTTAATAAACTATATAATTGTTACTATAGTTTTTTCCCTCCAGCGTTATTGTAGTTTAGTTGCAACTTCATGAAATGTAGTTTCATTATGGATTAGTATAATGCTTTCAATTTTAGGTAAAGATAAAAATATTTTTCTTCTTCTTAGTGTTTTTCCACAAGTCCAAGGTGTGTCCCCTGCCTGCCCCGGGTCACCCAATGATAATCACTGAGATCCGAAGTGACTGATTGGCTTTGACCTAAACCTGATGTTGTGTTCTGAGAAACAGTGAGTGGCCAAAGTCAGCCACCAGCATTCATGCCTAAGGTAAGACTAGAGCTCACAGTTTCCTGGCTTCTAGCCTATGCCTTAACTACTAGACCAGCCTAACTCTTGAAAGAAGCAATACCAATCCATGATTTAAATTAGATTTTTTTCTAGCTTTTTACGTAACTTTCATTATTTTCTATTACAGAGGAATTGGGTGGTGTGTGTGTTCATGTGTGTGTCCCATCCCGTCCCACCCCCCCGATACAATCACATGTGTGTAGCCATGATCTTGACTCTCTTGATCCTAACTCTGGTTCATAATAAGAAGTAGAAGACATTTTTAGGAGAGTCCCAAGACCAGTTTTTATCTTCATCATAAAAGCTTAAATGCCTTTCCCCAATTCCATGAAGGCCATTTCTTCTGTTTGTGGAACTCTTCATTTGAATATGGGCATGATGGTTAGATTGGCTACAATTTAAGAAAAACACCATTTTAATGCCCTATTTTAATGCTTCACTTTATAGTAGTTGGGATGAAAATGATATTTCATAGACATTTCTGTTGACACAATACATTTAGCTGTCAAATGTATTAGATCCAATCATGGAATACAGCATTTCAGCTTTTATTTATTCTTTTCAGCTCTTATTATTTATTTCTCAATCAATCATCTGCAAAACAACTGTATTGTTCAACTTCAAGAAGGTAGGTGTGTCATACAAAATAGTAACAGTTTTCTCCAAATTGCAAATAAAGAACAAGTGTGTTCCATGAGTTCTCTCCTTTAAATCCTAGTTTATTCTTTCTTTATCTTGCTTACTATGCTAAACTGATGCCATGAATAGGATAAAAGAGTGGGTATGGACGAAATCTCAATGAAGACAACTTGGACAGACTAGTATCATTGCCTTTTGGAATGTACAGGAGGTGTCAGGAAAAAATTCCTTTGTACTGAGTTGGGTAGAAAAATGGAGGAAAGTGTATGGAAGACAATAAGAATGGATATGAATGTGTGTAACAAATTGTGTGTAACAAATTGCAGGAAAGAACATGTAGGTTGTCTCTGTGTGTCTCTGAGAAAGAGACAAAGAAAGAGGACTTATTTCTTTCATTCTATATTTTTCTTCCTTGCACCAATTTTGCTTTTAAATAATCACATTGGGTTCTTTCCTGATTTATTTTGATTTTTCTCACATCACTGGTTGGCAAATTAAACATTACCCAAAGATTATACTATAGGTCTTATAAGAATACTTACATATCATGGAAAGAATAAAAATGCAATAAATACTAAATAATAGCATCGTATTCCTCTCATTGAAACTCACATACTTTGGCCAACTAATGAGAAGGAAGGACTCACTGGAGAAGAGCCTAATGCTGGAAAAGATTGAGGGCAAAAGAAGGGGATGCAGAAAATGAGGTGGCTGGATGGAGTCACCAAAGCAGTAGGCATGAGCTTAAATGGACTCCAGAGGATGGTAGAAGACAGGAAGGCCTGGAGGAACGTTGTCCATGGGGTTGCAATGGGTCAGACACGACTTTGCAACTAACAACAACAATTCATTTTATTTGCTTAATTCAATGTCCTGCAGAAAAATAGAAAGTGAGCAATACCATTCGTACTATTCTTACTGATACACTTCCAGTAATGCAGTACAATTTTCTATATTTGCTATAAATCTCTATACTTAAGGTAGAGAGATCAGCTTCATCTTGCAGTATTAATAATGTTTATAAGTAATCCATACCAATAATTTTTGAAGCATGATTTCACCTTTCTTTAATGAGAAACAAAACTTTTCATGTAAATTTTGTTTTTCCCCCAATGATTTTAGAGAAACTATTTATTAGTTTTTATTATTACCATTGGATGCTGAATCTAACTAAAAGGTGTAATATGTATTTTAAAATGTTCATTTGTTAAATATCTTTTGTATGAGCTATCTATTTTTAATGGAAACACAAACCTAAAATTATGGAAGATTTAAGGAATATGCCATGCAAATTTTCAGCCTTGCAATTCAGCCTTCAGCTGGATTTTTTTCAATACTTATATTACAAATCAATTATTGGTGAAGCATTTCCAGCATTAGCTGTTTTGAAGTATCTTCTTGCTGTAGCATTTCCCTAACACTTTGCCGATAATAACAAGGATATTTAAAGATGTTATTATGGCATAAGCTTTGACAGACTCACAGAATAACAACTTGGGTGGATTTTAAGATATCACAAGATGTTTTATTCTTTACAGCAGCTTTACCTGGCTTCCAACTGTCAACAGTGAATTTGATGGAGCATCTTTTAGTCTTTTGTATTTCTAAGGCTTATAACTATAACATTTTCTTAGTTCTCAAACATGGGCATCTGGTCCAAGCCACAGTGACACTTTGGATATCATGACATCATTGTATTAATGATGTAAATTACATAATGCACATAATTTAACTCTCTTGTCCCCCCGTCCCCCCCATTGCTCTATGGACCACATGCACACATCAGACAATTATGCTATATAGACTTACCTTAAGTCAGAGTTCAAGTTACAAACAGAGCCATAAGGATATCCATCTGAATAATTTTACAGTCCTTTTTAGATCTCTATGCTAAATGAATAAGAGGTTTGGAAAATATTTTTTCCAAGGATGCTAAGATGAATCTTTCTACATTTTTATGGTATCTGTCCTGCGTTTTTAAGGGCTGTTCTTCATGAGCAATTTGCTTTAGTGAAATATAGATCACTGATAATTTCTAAACAGTAATTCTAAATAGTAATTCACTATTGCTGCTCCGTCTTTCTGCTCCCACTTTTTTCCTATATGTCAAAAGTAATGTCTTCTGACTTGTGCTGGCTCAAACAATGCTGTCTATCTCGTTTCCCCTACCCTCCCATTCTAATTGAATACTACTTACAGGAATGGTACTCCCTTCTGATCACTGGTTGCTGTTTTCATGGATAGTGGTAAAAAGCTAAGTGTTTTTTCTTTTTCTTTTACCTTTCACTGATGGAATAGTGATCTGTACTTCTCTCCCTACCTCCCTTCATTCCTTTCTTCCTTCCTTCTTCATCCCTCCCTCACCTCTTCTTTTCTTTCCCATAAAATAGCAAAAGTAGGACCTTTCCCTTTTTTAAAATCAAGTGAAATTGACAAGAGTTTGCCCCTGTCTCCTTCCAGCCCAAGTGACATGAAAAACAGAACATTTTCTGTGTTCGTTTATCAGTTCAGGAGAGTTTACAAAAATTGGAATCCAGCAGTCAGAAACTATGGTAAGAAAGAACATCAAGCCATTGACATGGACATAGAAGGTGAAGGGGATAAAATCTGGAAAGGGGTTTCTAAAACCAGCTTGAGACCTTGCACAATCCCATCATGTTTCTCTGTCCTGAAAGTATCCAATCTTTTTACGCAAGAAACAACTATTAAAGTAGTAGCACTTTTTTGCAATATGAAAAAAAGGTCACTCATTAATGGATAGAGACCCACTGTGTTTGCTGAAGCAGTTTTTTTGAATTTTTTTCTAAGATATCACACTCCTAAATTATAATATATAACCATGTCCCCTGTCCTGTTATTTTGATGTTCATGCAGATCAATGCTCTCATAGTTCTACTGAGAAGTTTTGCACCATAGAACCAAAGGGGACTCACATTAAGTATGTATTTGCTGCTTAATTTTTTTTATACCAGATCTTATTACAGAATTGTCTATAGGTAGGGTATTTTCCTAACTAACTCTTTTTTTTTTAATCTTAAATCTTGGCAGCATCCTAAATCTTGGACAAATATGTCCCTGCCAACCAATCTCCTATATTTGGCTACTCATGGACTTAACAATCACTAAAATATTACACTGGATTTTGTATTCCAGTTGGCATTACTGTATAATTAAACCATAAATACTATTTCTCCAATTACTTTTGCAGCTGTGAGTGTGTGCCTTTGAGTCAATGCTGACTCTGGGAATCTCCTTATAGCAGTGAAAACATTGATGGCTTACATGGATTTTAAATATCTTTGAAAATCATGAGCTTCAGAAAAACCAGCTTTGTCTAGTGGTTAAGGCACCATGCTACTACAAACAATGAGCTCCACAAAGCTCATGATTTTGATACCTTTTTTTAAACCCATGTAAGCACTCAGTATTTTCAATGCTACAAGAATGAGGAAACAAATACTGTGCAACAAAATTCATTTTTTTACTGTCCAATAAAAACTGCATTTCTTTAAAAGCTTTACAATGTTTCCTTCCATTTCCCTTTTTTTTACTTATATAAGCTATTTTATTTGCCATTTTAATATGTTTTATATTTGTTTGTGTATTTACTTGTTGCTCAAAAAGACCTTCCACACCAATTTGTAGAAAAAAATTCAACCAAATCTCTGTACAGTACGTTCAATTTCAGCTTCCAAATTAAGAGTGTGAATTGGGTGATCAATACGCTCTAAACACTGAAGAACAATAATACCTAGGGAGAGGAGGGAAGTGGCACTTCAGGCTCACAACTACTATTTGTAATCAGTGATTTATTTTAAATCATTGTATGCTGGGAGTGATAGTTCCCAGTGTATCTGCATTGCTTCATTTTAAACAATATACTGTTAATAAGCATCCAGTGTCCTTCTGGCCTGATACATCTTGTTCACCTCTCCTAAAGTTTCTGTGAAGTGGGAATGAGGTGTGAAAAAGAATTAGCATCAACAATTCAAACATTTGCTTTTCTGTAACTATGCAGTGGCTCAGTGGCTAAGATGCTGAGCTTGTCAATCAGAAAGGTTGTCAATCCCTATGCAATGTAATGGAGTGAGCTCCTGTTACTTGTCCCAGCTTCTGCCAACCTAGCAGTTTGAAAGCATGTAAAAATGCAAGTAGAAAAATAGAAACTATCTTTGGTGGGAAGGTAACAGCATTCCGTACGCCTTTGGTGTTTAGTCATGCCAGCACATGACCACGGAGACGTCTTCCGACAATGCTGGCTCTTTGGCTTTAAAATGGAGATCAGCACTGCCCCCTTGAGTCAGGAACTACTAGCACATAAGTGCAAAGGAACCTTTACCTTTAACTATGCAGCATCTGAAGCATGTGTATGTGTTATAGACATATTATGGAGATTTTGATTAGATGCAACATCTTATAAAAGTACAAAAATCATAGTCCTAGAAGTACAGTAGGATTTTAGCAACACTTCTATAAATGCTGTTTGCTATTAAAAAGAGACAACAGATGTCAGATGGAAAATTGAAATGGCTACAAAGCTAGCATAACCACAGTTAGTAAGGGCAGTCCTGTTGCCATTTCTGGCTGATTACTCAATAGGAATAGCAGCCAACAGCAGTACAGACACAAGTTAAAGTGAATATTGCAACTTATTGTACCTGAATTCTGCACCTAATTTGAAGCCACATTTTTCAGCTTATACCCATGACCCAGAAAGCTGGTTTAGAGAGGGGGAAACACCTCTAATTAAGAAATTTACAATGGAAATATGTATGTATGTATGTATGTATGTATGTATGTATGTATGTATGTATGTATGTATTTAGTGTCACAACCTCTGGTATGCCCAAATATGGGAGGAAGTCTACTGCTTCCAATCTTCCATTCTTTATTTCATTCAAATAAAGTCTCCCTTTATTTATCAGCACAAATACAACACACATATATATATATACTTAAAGTCACAACCCCTGGTATGCCCAAGTATGGGAGGAAGGTCACACTTCCACTCTCTGTCATTAGGCTCGTCACAAGAGTCCATCCAGACAGAAACCCAATATTTTTTACTGTTGCCTTTTTTGTTACATTTGTTATATTTATTTATCAGCATAAATATAACAAATGTAACAAAAAAGGCAACAGTAAAAAATATTGGGTTTCTGTCTGGATGGTCTCTTGTGACGAGCCTAATGACAGAAAGTGGAAGTGTGACCTTCCTCCCATACTTGGGCATACCAGGGGTTGTGACTTTAAGTATATACCTCCCACCCTGGCTGGCTGATAAAGGAGTCGTTCTCTGTAGCTCAAAAGGTTAACTCCCTGCCTGGGAGGCAATGGAGCACAGGTTCGATTCCCAAAAACTTGGGTATGGCTAGCTGATGAGAGCTAAATAGCTTGAAATAGATCTATACTAGTCTCCCTTTATTTATTTATCAGCATAAATATAACAAATATATATAGATTTTTTACAACCCCTGGTAAGCCCCAATTATGGGAGGAAGCTAACTGCTTCCATCATCTGTCCTTCGGCTCGTCACAAGAGTCCATCACGACAGAAACCCAATATTTTTACAGTTGCCTTTGTTATATTTGTGTTTTTTTATTTGTGCTGATAAATAAATAAAGGGAGACTAGTATAGATCTATTTCAAGCTATTTAGCTCTCATCAGCTAGCCATACCCTTACTGGGATTTATACTAGTCTCCCTTTATTTATTTATCAGCACAAATAAAAACACACACACACACACACACACACACACACACACACACACACACATATATATAGTTATAGTTATAGTTATAGTTATAGTTATAGTTATAGTTATAGTTATAGTTATAGTTATAGTTATAGTTATAGTTATAGTTATAGTTATAGTTATAGTTATAGTTATAGTTATAGTTATATATAGTTATATATAGTTATATATAGTTATATATAGTTATATATAGTTATATATAGTTATATATAGTTTATATATATATATATATATATATATATATATATATATATATATATATATATATATATCTCCATTGCAAATTTCTTTATAGTAAATCTTACACAATTGCTCATCACATCATCAGTTACACGTTGAATTAAAAAAATAGTAAGAACAATCCTTATAGTATGAAAATGCCAATCCCTCTAAAGCTACATTGATTTTAAAAAGCAAACCATCCAATAATTTAATATATAATTAAGCAACGTTGTGAACTTATTATTACCACAGCATTCAAATCACAGGGCTTATTCTGAAAATTACAAAGGCTTCACTAAGGAGATCACAGTCGCTAATGAGAAACGAAGCTTCTTAGGGCCATATCCAATGCAACAGCCAAAAAGGAACTTGATTCCCATGCATCTCATCCTTTGCATAAGTTATATAATATTTGTAGGACAGATTTCACAAATGAAATTCTGATTGCTTCTTTGAGAGAGTCATTTCTTAGAAAGAAACACAACTGAAAGTACACATTAATGAACATAACTGAGAACATATTTTATATGTAATTTTAGTTGGCAGGGTACATCAATAGGAACTAGATAAAATTAAACCTGCAGCAGCCTAGGATTTGTGAAAGTAGGAGCTTTCTGTTTACCCTGATGACAGATCAAAGAGAACACTGAGAGTGAACGCTGTAATAGGAGCTTTCTAGGAAATCTTCTAGGAAATGTGTTTGCCTGGTGATGCTCTCTGCTGGGCTACTGCAGACTGTCGAAGGCAGAAAACCATTTGAACATGTGCATTTGAACACCTTATTTTAAGTAAGACTCAATAAAACTTCAGACAAGTGCAGGAAAACAAGACATAAAGCAGGCAATCCTTTCCAAGATGAACTATTTGGTACATGACCTTCATTGTGTGTTTTTTGAAATGAAGGAAAGAAGATGAATTACCATGGTTGGCCACACAGTTGGATTTTTATACTGGATTCAGGGGTTTTATCTACCCATTAAGTCTTTTCCAAGGATCTGGGATAGGCAGACATTGTTGTTTCATGATGTTAAAGGCATAGGATGTAAGCTGTTATAAGTAAAGTGTCTTTTGCAATTGACTAATAGCTATTTTCTCAGTGCTGATGGTAATAATGGTATTATCTTTCTTTCTTTTGCCACAGGCATTCTATTTTTATTTGGAGATCTTTGCATTTTATGATTTTCTCCAGGTATTTTCTTTCCTTCCTTCCTTCCTTCCTTCCTTCCTTCCTTCCTTCCTTCCATCCATCCATCCATCCATCCATCCATCCATCTATCTATCCATCCATAAATATATATGCTGCCTGACTTCTAGTGTTGTGGAAGAACATTGTGAACAACTGTAACTTTTAGAAATTAACATTAAATCAGTAGTCCCCCCTCCAATCAACATTTAATTGAAAATGATACATGCTGTCCAAGAGATTTTAGGAGAAGAATGGGAAACTAGGGAGGAAGCTGAAAAAGGATTTGACTCACCCAACCTCTTTACAGAGAGATTAAATAGGAAGGAAGAGAGATTCAAGCCTATAGGCATCCTGTATAAATGACAGCTAGGGTTGGACTTCTGTTCCCCTATCAGAACCAACTTGTATTTGCCATAGAAGAAAGAGGAGGAGAACCAATGAAAACAGTACCATTCACCCTACTCCCAACTCCTGGAGATAGTCCAGCAAAATATCATGATCAATGATATTAAAGGTTTCTGGGATATTCAATAGAACCATCCTATCCTGAGTCCTTCAGAGGTTATCCATATGCATGACCAATGCTACCTTGATGAATAGCCTGCTCAGAATCTTGTTTGAAAAGGATCAAAATAATCCACTTCATACATGACCCTCTGTAACTAGAAGTCCATCACCCTCTCAACAACGCTGCCTAAAAAGGAAAGGTTGGAGACTGGACTGAAGTAATCTAAAACCATACGATCCAAGATGGCTTTTAGAGAAGAGCACAATCCATCTCCTTTTTCAAGGTATATTTTCATGCAAAGAGGCAATTGATGGGATCCAGCCACATCCAACATTCTGGAAGGCCTTGCTTTTTAAAAAAGTAACAGAGCCTTAATTATTTTTAGAATCAATGTTGCTCCATTATATTAATTCTTTGTCTGAAAAAGTTTCTCATCCAAGAATTTCTTATTAATTTCAAAAACTTCATATACTATTTTATATTTTTTAAAACACCATGTAGGAAATATTCTTTCAAATCCATCTAGCGCTTAACTTTTCACAATCAACATGTTAGTCCCATTTTTTCAGTTTTCCAAAAATTAATATTTCTCTAGTGAGTCCTTAAACTTACTCAGAGCTTATTTCAACTAGGATAGAAAGAAAATATTCTGGCATAATACAGTTTGTCTTTGGAAGAAATCAATAATAAGCAGCTTCCTAAAGTAATTAAGAGAGGAAGTAGACTAATTCATTGTGTTTTTAAAGGACACTTAATGTGGTTTAAGCAAGATGAGTATTCCCAGACTTCTCAAATCCACTGGAAAATGCTATTTTGGGATTTTTTTGCACCAAGAATCTGTTTGGAGCCAAACATGGACAGTCCTTATCTCCTTTTTAGTCTTAGAGAAAAGTTCCAATGAACCAATCCCTTCACTGGCTTCTATTTCAGCCATTTCTTATGTTGACTCCCAAAAAAACCAAAAGTTGTGCTCAATCTGATATGTTGTCCCAAAAATCTGTCACCTTCTGGATTGCCATAACCACTGAGGAAGGATGTGGATGGAGAGCACAGGTGACAGACCTCACAGCATTAAGGCCTCTGTCCACTTTTCTGGGATCGACTGGTTCAAACTTCTCCTCAGACAAAGTGAGATCTGTCCCAGTCAATTCCACTGGATTTGCACAATTCCTAACAAATTCAAGCAACTTGAAGGAGGATTCTGGTCCCATAAAACAGAGTGGCTGGCCAGCTGTCTGTGAACACCATATGAGCCCTCTATCTGTCACAAAGCAAATCTTAATGAAGCTCTTATCTGTAGTCAGTTAGATTTATGTCTATGTGACACCATAGATGTCTTTTGTATAATTTTCTCTGTCAGAGCTTCTCCATAAAACCTATAGGATCAACAATCACAGAAAGTCTGTATTGATGTAATGTGATCAAAGGCCCTTGTTACATGTTCACATCAAGTTGTGACTAAGCCATATAAACCTATACTATACCTATACTACATCCTCAAAAATCACCCTGAGATCCCTCTGAAACCCCACTTGGTCCATTAATCAGCTATAGTCGGGCCAATCAAATGGACTTAATTTCCTGCAGTACGTGTACATGATGTATGTACAAAACATGCACAAAATGCATATATAATAGAAGGGATTTAATGACAATGCATAATCCCCCCCCAGGACACCCAGATACACAGAGACATTGCTGTGCATGGATATATTTAACTGACTGTTGCAGAAACTCAAATGAAAGAAACATATTTGCGTATGCAATTATTTGATAGAAAGAAAAGGAGTAAGGAGATTGTAAGTAGTAAGAATTTGATCTCATCTTTATTTCAGCCTCTAAAACATAAGTAAAAATGCTTATTTAGAAACCTTTAAAAACTCTGATCAATAACAGCAGGAATTGCAAGTATTTAAATCATCCCTTTGTGTCCCTGTATTGTTCAATGAATCCATTATAAGCTTACTTTGATGTACAAAATTTAAAAAAAATAAAAAGCATAAGAATTACTGAGCTGAAATTTAAATCCCTGAGTTCAAACTAAGATGCCTGTAGTATAATTCACAGTATAATTTTCTTCTCTGTTAGCAAGAGGAATGCACAGAATAATAATTATTATTATTTTGGCATTCTGTGTCATTGATTAAAATTCTTTATTGTTCATGTTTTATACTAGAAACTATATAACTGTATTGAGAGAAGCACAAAACATTTAACAGTAATAATTTATTAAATTAATATGCTGCCTGACACTGGGCAGTTTACAAATAGTGACTGTAGACTAGAAAGACTAGTGATTCCCTTGGAGAGGAATTATCACAAGTAAAAAAATTAGAACAATAACAATTCAGGCCATTGAGAAAGCTAATATTTATTCTGGTAGAATATTTCCATGCAATGCTACAATGTAGGTTAGGAAGTGGACAATACCTGAGGTGGTGCAATAAACATTCAGATCAAGAACTACTGTAAACTAAGATAAGTGGATAAGTGGCCAAATGAAATACTCAGCTGCAGGAAATGGACACATACCAAATTCCCTTGCAAACAAAATTTGGAGGCATGATATTTATGGACCTAAGATAACACTGTCTTTAGGACAAATAGCTGGCCAGAGAGTATTGGCAGGAGGACATCCTAGAAATGCTATATGTATGTATGCATGTGCCAATAAATAAACAGCTGTTTTTATATCTGTTCTCCATATATGTATTGAACCCTTCTTTAAAACCATCCAAATGGGTGGCCATAATAATGTCATTCAATAAAGGTTAAGTCTGTATTGTGTGAAGAAGTAATTTCTTAATGTCTGTTCTCAATCTTTTTATAAGCTTCTAGATTAACCTATAACTTAACATCCTCCTCCTTCCACTGCCAGTACCAATGGGATGGAATTTACAATCTCACTCCAGATCTGTAGCTCTTTTTTAATCTCAGTGCTTAAGCTGGCACACTGTTGTAACCTTTAGAATTCTCTAGTTCTGTTAATACAGTTTTATGAGCTTAGTGCCAATCAGGTTTCTAAACTACTTGAATTATTACAAGATGAATTTTGTTTGCACTTAGACTAAACCTATGAACGATTAGTATTGTCAAAGGTATCTATGGGGAAAAAAAGAATATTAGATTCATATAGGGGATAAACAAATGTCTGATCCAAATATGTGCAGATTTGTTTTTTGAATTAATTTCTGGTGTTTTTGTTCTTCTGAAATTATTTGTTTTCCTTTGTTTTTAAGAGTTTTAGGGGAGAAATCTTAATTTTTATAAGATAAAGTCTGTTTTGTATTCAACTCTTGGTAATTTTACGGCCACGTTTCTCTAGTTAGCATGGTACCAAAGCAAAGTGAGTTCCCATTGGCTTCTTCTAGAACAGAGGTTCCCAAACTTGGCAAATTTAAAATTTGTGGACTTCAACTCCCACAGAGCTGGCTGGAGAATTCTGGGAGTTGAAGTCCACAAGTTTTAAAGTTGTCAAGTTTGAAGACCTCCGTTCTAGAATGTAGTCCTTCATTCCCAATACCCCTGAATGCTAGTAGGACTTGAAGAATTATACTGAACATGTCCAAATTAATAATCTCCAATAACCACAAGTATTAATATATCTGCAGTATGAAAAAGGAGATTTATCCCAGAAGTCGATGTGTTGTTGATCAATCGAGACAGTTGGTTTAATGAAACAAAGCTGGTTTTTTCCCATCCTCTTCTTCTAGATTTTTAATGAGTTGGCTCCTCGTTCCCTTCAGTGACTTTCTTTAAAATATTCGAATCACATTTATTGTAAACTTTCAATCAGCTGCTGGTTCCCCCCCCCCCCCCCGATTATTAGAAAAACAATGCATGCTTACAACATGAGACAAGATTACATTCTGTATTCATGGAACCATCTGGGAAAGGACATTTCAACTAAAAGCAAAGCCTCAGGCTTTTCTGCAAAACAAGGGAGAATTTACCCAACATGATATACAGTGTGTACCTCTGCAGATAGTTCCTATGGCTTGGCTCCACAGTCAATTATTAGATTACCATCATTTGACTATTGTGACTATCTATCAAGAGCACCTTTCCCAGGTGCTTGTTCACATTATTTTGGACCATAGTAATTTACTGCATAGGCCTTGGCAACTTCCCATGAAATCAGCAGAACACAAGAGCTCCTTCATTGTGAAAAGGCCTCATGCTTACCTATTACATATTTATTTCCAGAATTATGTCATGCTATTTTGGAATCACTGCACTCTTATATAATTTTCTAATGCACTGGGAGCATTCTCACTGACAAATATATTTCACCTTTTTTGGACCTTTACTGCATTGGTAAATGCACTGCCATAAATAATTCTGTAAGTATTCATTAAATACTGTTGGAAAGCAGTGCATTAATTTTGCCTGGGGGTACCAAGCTGTTTCAGTAGCGACAGCTGAAATCTTAGCATACTTCTCCAGAAGTAAATCAAACTGAACTGAATATAGCTTCATTCTGAGTAACGTACACCACTGATCAAATGGCTCTTAACGGTACAACACTTACTAAACTCTTTGAAACAATACTTCAGATTTTTTAAAGGATTCATAAGATTGCTAATGCACATTATTGAGTTCAAATTCGGTTCAGAGTCACTTTGCAAATATAACATGGAACCCATGCCAGATCATGAACTCTTCAAAGCTCTCAGATGTTATTTTTCAAAGGTTGACATCTTTGCATTCATTGCATCTGGGAATGAATATTGTTGTCTAAGATAATTTGTGAACCTGCTCAAGTGGAGTGTCTTAATGGAACTTCACCTTGGCCTCATTCATCTTTCATTATGATGTGCCTGCTCTGCACAGGATGACTAACACACAAATTGCACATATTAGCCAGACAGTTCCTTAGTGTGTGTGATACAAAACTTTTCTAATCCTTACATTTTGTAGAACAGAAAGCATTTATAGATGCTTTAAAACAGAAGTTTTATAGATCTTCCAAAGACTGGTTCTTCCATATCTTAAGTTTCCTTATCATTTAACTATTTCAGAAAGTAGCAATTTCTAAGATCACAGAAACAATAAAAAATATCACAAGAGAAGTATTTATAATGGCTTGTAAAACTCTTGTGATGAATTTTATCTCAGATAATGGATTGCAACGCTCCATATGTGGGATTCTAGAATTCACAGGAATGACTATGCTGGCTGATAAATTCTGGAATATATTAGCCAGAGTATTTATTGGTATGTGATGCAAACATGTACACATATGCATATACATACACACATGTATGCACAAACACACAAACCCAGAATGTCAAGTCAATCAATCAGTCCTGGAAACAATTATTTTATTGGTTTTGGGATCCAATACAAGTAAAAGACTATAGATCATTTTTAAGGAGCATAGAAAGAGACCGAGGAAGAAAAGAAGCTGTGCTTTCTTGTTCATGTACACAACTTTTGAATAATTGATTCAGAAAAAGAAAAAAAACAGATTTCTATGAGAACAACTATTGTATCAAGCTCAGTTGTATGAACAGGCACAATTATTGAAAAACATGTTATCACTTCTGTATTCATTCCATTGCTTGAATTTTAATGAAGGTGAACTTCTGTTCATTAGGTTTTGATCATGTTTTGATGATGTTGTGCACTGTACACTGTGCTAGTGATAGCAGGGCTTTATAAATAATTTATTAATTATTATTTATTTAGCTTCTGGAAGGGAACAGCTTCAGAGGCAGAAATAATCTTCACTCTCAGAACTGCTTTCATAGAAAAGTCATTTAGGTGGGGTATTTAATGTGTTTTTTAGCTGTTTTTAATGAGACTTAGCAGTTGGAAGCGAGGAACAAACTGAAAAGGAATATTTGGTTGATTGTTTGTGGATCATTGAGTGGCAACTATATTCAGAGTTGTTAATATGTACCATACATTGATAACCCCATATTGTTTTTCCTGTCTTTTAAGATGCCTTATTTAGCAATGCTATCACTCCTAAATTCCTAGAACTACTTTTCCCATTGACATCTCTTTTTCTGAATAATTTTTCATATAATAAATCAGTTCCTAACACTCCATGTATGAAAATCTCAGATATAATTGTACTTCAAACATTGGCATGGGCTTGATTTCCTGTTGTCTTGACAAGCTCCATGAGCCATAGACTACCACTCTTTCCTCTCATATCTCTTCTTTCATAGCCATGAAATCAGAAGCATCCACTTATTATTTCAACCAAATCACAGCTGCTTGTTACAGCTAAACTTGGGAAAGTGTGGCATATTTAAATTGTAGTTATTGAGAATAATCCAAAATGAAATCTTGGATTCAGAACCTTTTTTATTCTATTCTTTTCATAGGTCATTTTATTTTTAAAAAGGTTCTTTGAATTTTGTTGGAAAATGAATGACATAGTCTTTATATTTTTCCTCTTTTCCAATCAAATGAGAGGAACAGAAGAACATGTTGTAAGATGACCAGGATCACCCAGATTTGTTTAGTTTAAAAGAAATCATGGTTTCTAATATATCTGAAACATTATTTAAAATATTCACATATAGTGCTTCACTATATAAACAATGCTTAGTATATGTTATCACAACAAGATTTGCAACATTATTATATTTACTGAAGATGAGAGCTAAGTTAATGACTTGTCTGAAACTATCTGCTGAGTGCTTGACAAAATACATTTTGATCCAGTGTCTTTAAGATTCATATCTTAAATTCTTTAGTTACTGACATGGTCAACCTGCTGCACTAAATTATCTCATAAATGTCAGACAGTACAACTGAAATTTTTACTCTGAGAGCACAAGACCATATAATTATATCAACTTTCAATTCTGGATGTCAACAGTACTTGGGTCCCTTGATTACTAGCCAAGGGCATTATATTTCCAAATACAGTTATGTAAATAATTAAAAGATTATCAAAATTTCATGTACTATTTGCAAACTTTAATACATTGTAGGTGCTGTAATATGCTTATTGATAGGTCATTTGGAACAAAATGAAACATATGGTTAGACTCTAGCATATGATCTGTTGATTTTAAAGCAGATTGGGCTTTATATGTATGTCTGTATGTATGTATGTTATGTATGTATGTATGTATGTGTGTATTTATTCATGTATGTATCAGAGGTATTCAACAGGTTCTGACCAGTTCTGGAGAATCGGTAGCAGAAATTTTGAGTAGTTCAGAGAACCGGTAAATACCACCTCTGACTGGCCCCACTCACATCTATTCTATGCCTCCCAAATCCCAGCTGATCGGGAGGAAATGGGGATTTTGCAGTAACCATCCCCTGGAGTGGAGTGGGAATGAAGATTTTACAGTATCCTTCACCTGCCATGCCCACCAATCCATATTACAACCATCAAGCAACGCCCACAGAACCGGTAGTAAAAAAATGTGAATCCCACCATTGGTATGTATGTAAGTATGTATGTATGTACACACACCCCTTTATATATAAACTGGTATATCCAGTATATCAAACTGAACACTGGTTGTTTAGCAAACTTTAATTTCATTGATACAACTATGGCTCTTGCTGCTTTCACGTAGTCTGTAGATAAGGTAACGTTCTATTTATATGCAATCTGTTCTTATTGTCCTTCATAAATGATTATATTTTGAGCAGAGTACAATGTGCCTTACTATTTTCTCCTCCCTGCCACAGTAGAACCACTGGGATCCTGATGGCATCCATGCAGGAATCTGTAAAGAAATCTAATATCTAACTGCCAAATTCCTAAAATATAATATAACTTGTCTCTCAAATTGGTTTCGGTGCCAGAATACTGGAATAAAGATAAAGTACCACAAATGTTTAAAAAGAGACCCAGGGGAGATCTGGGAAATTATTAGACCAGTCAGCTTAACATCTTAAGGTCACAGTAGACAGCTCAATGAATATGTTGACTCAGTGTGTGGTAACTGTGAAAAAGGCAAATTCCAGGTCATTAGGAAAGCGATTGAAAATAAAGCTATCATCACTGCTTATGTAAAAAAAAAATCTACAGTGTTACTTGTATTTGGAATATGGTCTGTAATTTTGATCACATTTGAAATAGACTATACTAGCGCTGATAAAATATGGTATTTACATAATATATATTATTGTTACCTGATTTAAAAAATGAGATAAAATCAGTTTGTTCAGATTTATGGTTAAAGGATGCATGCTGACTTCTAGTAAGGCTTCTGTATTACTAGATCACTGCTTCTTCAATATTAATTAATGGCAATTAAACATTAAACATCTGGAAACTGCATTAGGCTGGTGGTAAAAATTACTACTTGTATTTTTTGGAGTATAAGATGCACCGGAGTATAAGACACACCAAGATTTTGAAGAGGAGAATTAAAAAAAAAGTTTTTGCACTCTGCAGACCTCCAAAAAACAGCCCATTTAAAAAAGGAGGCTTGCAGAGTGCTCCTGTGGGGTGGACCCCTCCCCAAATTGAGCAAAAATGACCCATTTTTCATGAAAATGGACATGTTTTTTTGTCAAAAAAAAGGGCATAGCCTTTAGGAGGTTTATAGAGTGCTCCTTGGAGCTGGGGGGGGGGGCAAAAGTGAGCAAAAAACAGCCTGTTTTTCATTTGTTTCTGCCCTCTGCAGCCCCCAGGAGCACTCTGAAAGCCTCCTAAAGGCTATCCACAGCCATTTTAGTGAAGGGGGTGGGGTTTCAGGAGGCAAAAAATGCTGTATACATGCATATAAGATGCACCCAGATTTTCAGCCTCTTTTTAAATAAATATTCTTTTATTTTTAATTTTCAAAACAAACACAACACAAAGAATCCTCCTTTTTTACATACTGTAGAAAGTGTATCAGTTGGTTACAAAAAACTTTCGTGCATCTCCTTCACAGTCATCAATCATAATTCATATTAACAAGTGTTTTAACTCAGATATTTATACATATTACCATCATCATACCTCTATTTTCATTTTACTACAATTGTTTAAACGTCCTTCATTATAAAATATATCAAGATTTAAAACATAACCACATTCTGGCATTTCATTTGCTATGAATCCTCCTATAACACTGAATCCTTATGGCCTATTCTAGCTAAACATCCGTAAAATCTAGTAACAAAAAATTCTAATCCTCCTTACTAAATCACTGTTTACAATTACATCCAGTTTCCTTATGTTGTACCCATACATATATATTTTCCTTTGTATCATTATCCCTCCTTTATTTAATTGTATCCTGTATCATAACATTTTTCCACCTAATAATCAAAATGTAACTAAATTTAACTTAGTTCTTTTTTATTAGCCTTTATATATAACTAAAAAGATTTCTAATCTTTTTTTCATGGGTACCATTCAAATATTCATATCCAATTATTACTTATTATAATACATATCTATATTTTATTATCATTATCAGTTATTTATTTGACTATATCTATTGTCACTAAATTTCACTAAGTTTAACTAGTTTTAAATTATTCACTTCCATCTATCAACCTGTATCTTTCCAGTAGCAAAACAGTCTCATGTCTTCTGCCATTTGTGGTATCAGTCCTCTAATCATTTCCTTAATCAAATTTGTATGGACTCTTCTTAGCAACACATTGCTTATTAAGTCTCTCATGTAATTTTGATGCCTTCTTTCTGTTTCCTTATTCAGTTTATCTTTGATTGTCAGCAGTGTTATCAATGCTTTTGCTAATAGAATTTCTCTCTTTAATAGAGAATAGATTCTTTAGTTTTTCTTCTTCTGTATCTTGCCCTTTGGAATAGATTTCCTCTCCATTTAATTCCTCTTTCAGTATTCCATTAATCAGCTTATCTTTAATTGTCACAGGTGTTATCAATGATGTTGCTAATAAAATTTCTGTCTTTAAATCCATAAATTCTTTTGTTTTTTCTTCTTCTGAATCTTGCCATCTTGGGTAGAGTTTTCCTCCATTCAATTCCTCTTTCAGTGTTCCACTCTTTCCATTTCCAGACACAAACCAATCACCATAGATATCAGTGAATTTAATTTCTTTATGGCCATGTTCCTCTTCAGTTTTTAGGACTCTAACCTTCACTTTTTCCATTTGATAAACATCTCCAACTTCTTCATCATATTTTACTGTTAGATGCTATAGGTTCAGTCTCTTTTTTGAGGGAAAAAGGTGCATCTTATACTCCGAAAAATACGGTAAATCCTCTTCCTCAGAGATAGTCCTTCTATGTAACTGCACTCCTGGGATCCCTCTTGGCTAGTTCTGTCCACTTTCCAAACTATCTAGCAGCCTGCCATTAACCAGATTGGCTGGCTGCTACTTCTTTTCTCTAATAAGCAAGTCAGAATTGCAACTTCTTAAAGAAGCTTCCATATGCCCATGCCTTAATATGCTGTGTTAGACTGAGGTATAGACATTTCTTGTAATTTGATCTCAGTTCACTTCTGTAACACTTCCATTACAGATACTGAAGTGATCAGTAGACACTAACAACAGCCAACTCCGATATATAGATTACATTATCATTCAGAAAACAAAAACAATTCTTGTATGAGGATTCCAAAGAATTATTGACTGACTGGTAACAATTGGTTTAGTTGACTTTGGAAAAAGAGAAAAGGTGTGCATTGCATGAACACTTAGCAGGTCTGAAAAATCTCTTTCTACTTAATTAGGCATAATAAAGCTTTCATTGTTTTTTAACTGAAACATCTTAATTGGATAAAATTTGAGGATATTATATATGAAACACGTGGAGACATAATTAATGAAAGCTATATTTTGGGTCAATCCTGAGAAAATGCAAAGCTGAAGCTGAGAAATGTTTATGTACCTAAGGGAATTTATAAGCTTTTTCCTTTTGGCTGGAGTCCAGCTTATATCCTATGCCAAATTACGAAGTCCTTTTGAAGTTTTTAATATGACTTGTTCATAGTGCAGTGCAGGGATATATAACTTTTCCCTTCAAGAATTCCCCTTGAGGTAGAGCAAATTATTTATAGTAAAATTTTCCAAGTTGACTTCAGATATTGTTAATAGTTAGGCTCTGGCCAGTGGCATAAAATGAAGATTTTATTAACATTATGGTAGTTTTAATAAGGCTGTTGCAGGCAGCTCTGTGATTTCAAAACTTCAAAAAGAACCCTATGGAAGAACACAGAAATATACTGCTAGAATTAAGAAAACTCTCAGTTTATTCTGATGATTTTTAATCTCCCATTTATACATGTTATTAAGTCACATGGATTGCATTGAAAAAGAAGGATTTCAAATACAGTCATCTCTTCTGTATCACTATGTCTGAGGATGAGTTATCTTTCATCAAGACTTGTTTCTAGTGGTTTAACAAATAATGCAGTGATGGGTTTCTGTTGTGGCCCGGCAGGAGCCGTTGGCTACCAGGTGGCAGCAGAACATTGGATCAGAGGGAGTGTTCAGGGAAACACTTGGGAGTTGTTGCAGGATGCACCCTGTCGAAGGGTTAATCGATGGAAGGAACAACTGAGTACTTACAGGAGATGATGTGAGCAGCTGTTGCTCATTGGGATCCTCTCTTGAGTATAAAGAGACTGCTGGTGCCACGCCCTGGTTGCAGAAGTCAATGTTCCATTCTGTTCCTGTTCTAGTGATTGTTCTTGTTCGTGTTCACAAACTGAGAGAAGCCAACTTGGATAAGTGGTGTGAGATAAGAGAAGCCAGGTTTGCATTTTGGTGTGAGTTATAGGACTTTCTGCTGGAGCTATTATCTTTGTTTATTTGGGCTTGCAGCCAACAAGAGCTTGGACTGATTAAAAGAAACCTTTTGAGTTATGTGGCTTTTGGATTGAGAAGGAGGGTCAGAACAGATTGACTTCTGCCCCAGACAAACCTCCATTCATATAATTATGGAGCAGCTTTGTGCTGAGAACGCCCAGCTGGCTCAGCAGATTGCAGTATTGGCTGATCAGGTTTCTCAGCTGCAGAGACCTGCAAACGTCCTCCAGCCACGGAGGAAGTGCCCAGTGGCTATGCCGGATAAGTTTGATGGAAATCAAGCCATGTTTGCAGCGTTTCTGGGACAATGCCAGCTGTTCCTGAGTTTGAGAGCGGAGGACTTTCCCACTGACTGGACGAAGGTGGGATTTATTATTAGTTTGCTCTCAGGCACAGCTGCCCGTTGGGCTACACCCTTGTTAACCCAGTCTTGCCCTTTGTTGGATGACTTCCAGGGTTTTTGTCAGTATTTTAGGCTGATGTTTGAGGATCCCATTAAGGGAGAAACAGCAACCAGACATGGACACTTTTCAAGACGGCTGTCTGATGACTTACAGGATGAACTGGCGAGGGTGGACAGGCCACCGACGTTCGATGCCTTGGTTCACTTGTGCCTCCGGATAGATGCCCGGCTACAGAGGCAGAGGCCTCGCCATGCATCCCAGGAGACCACTAGCATGCTGGTTCATCAAGAGACTGCAGTCAAATGGGAGGAGCCCATGGAGTTGGGTGCTGCCAGACCTCGAGTGTTACGCACGGAGATGGACAAACGGCATGCTGGGGGGCTGTGTTTTTACTGTGGGGATCCTGGACACCTAGTTGGGAGTTGCCCCAAGAAGAATAGGAGGGTTGCACAGCCTACGGCCTTCCCTCAGCAATGAACTATCATGTCGACTATATTTGTGCGGCTCTGGTACCCCGCTCGCCCATGGTAACGTGCATCCATGGTGTGTGGAATCAAAGGGAGGATGCCCTGTCTAGGAAACCGGAGAACTCTGACCCTACGGAATCGCTTCCACCCTGGAGTGTTCTACCCGTCACATCCTGCGCTGCAATTCATCATCCCGTGAGCATACGGTCTCTGATACAGGATGCGCAGCGGGGTGACCAATGGGTGGAGCAATGAAAGGTGGAACTAGGGCCGGATTCCCTGTGGACTTTTGAGGAGGATCTTTTGAAATATCGGGACTGGCTCTATGTTCCCGCAGGGCCCATCCATAGATGGGTGCTCTCTCAGTTTCATGACACTCCCGCAGCGAGACATTGTGGGTTTTTCCGGACATTGCACCTGGTCTCCCGTATGTTTTGGTGGCCCCGCTTATGAAACGACGTGCAGAAGTGTATGGTGTCATGTGTCCAGTATCAAAGGGCCAGGTATGCAAGGACGTATGATATTTCTTTGCTTTGTTTATTTATGTTGCTAGTCCTGTCCATTTGGGAGAACAAAATTGGGCCATACTGGATGTAATCACAAGTAATTTCCAATACAATGAATCTAATGAAATCTTCCTCCAGAAGATAAAAACTTGCCCCAGTTGAAAATTAGGATATGTGTCAGCCTCTGTTTTGCTGCTTGCTTTTCGGCTGCCATTGAAATGGGGAGGGAGTGCATGGTATTTGGGTGGGGGAAATGATCTGTGCAGGAGGACTGTTACTTGGGAGTTGTTCTCACCATTTGTTTGTGCATGTGGAAGGAGGGGAGTTTCCCGCCAAGGCCAACCGGCCAGCATTCCAACCTGATGATGATGTTTGAAGATGTTTCCCACCTGACAGTTGTGGTGATATATGATTGGACTGTGGATTGGAGTACCAAGGGGAGGGGAATGAATCATGTATTGCTATCTATTGCTTTCGCGCTCTTTTACTCAGATCCAGCTTTGCTTTGCTTCTCATCGTTTATAATCAGTAAAAGTACACTTAATTCTGAAATATGGAGCTGAGTGGTTTCTTTCTTGGTTATTAAGTGAAGGGGCTGTGATAATACCTTTTGATTCTGCATAAATTTTGCCAGTGTAATGTCTGCTCATTGAAGCCATTTTGACTTGAAACTGAGCTCTCCATGTAATATCTAAGACAACATCAAGGGAAACAAAAGAAAATGAAATAATTTGAAGTAAGAGATTAGTACAATGAAATCAAAGTGGAGAGTGATAATAAGATATCCATAATATATTATTTACTTAACTGCATAAAATACTTGGAATTATGGGAGTAAATCTCATAACTTCCAAGACTTGTTTCCTTTCTCTCCTTGAATACAGACTTTCACTACTGGACTAGCAGATATAGGTAAGGAATCTGTTATCTTCTAGACATCCTGAATTAGACAACTTTCACAGCTTCAACCATTGTGACCAATGTGAACATGTGGAAATTGTAGTTCAAAACAAAAGGTATAAAACTGTCAACATCTGTTCAATACAAACATAATGTCCATCCCACATGCCAAAACTTGCCATTCTCGGGGGCAAGAGAGAATGTGTGGTGAATCCGGTGATGATCTACATACCAGCAGAGAAGACTGATGGCAGAGCAAGGCTATCTACTACAGGAGGTCCCCACAAAACCTTCTATGCCCAACTGTGAGGGTCACCAACAGATGACATCCCACTAGGTCTGAGCTGCACCTGGTGGGTGGGTCGAAGCTACAGCTGAAAGCACGCCAAAAAGCCAGGCAGGGGAGGGAGTCAGGAGTGCTGGATGGTGGTTAGTTTTAGGGCATGGACTGCATCTGTATTAAAGGTGCTGGCAGGCTGAGACTCCCAGTGCTAATGTTAGACCAACTCATGCACTTGCTGTGTTCTGAGGACCTGACTTGTTCATGTGATTAAAAAACTTTTTATTGTCACCGTAGCACGGGCATCCTGGTTTTTTTGTTCATTCCGCATGTGTCAGGGCTAGACCAGCCAAGATACTGGTCTACTGGATACTGGAAATTGTGATACTGAGAGCTTCTATAACTATGGATTTCTGCATAAGGATAATTGTGTGAAATCTTCCTTCATATTAATTTGGAATATATGGCAACCAGGATATGTCACCAGGAGGCACATGAGCATGAAGAAAGGAGGTCACCAAGTATTTGTCTCTCCCCGGTTATCTTCCAGTTATGTGATCTTCAGTTCCCATACATCATCCATACATGAAGACGCTGAAACTTTGATTATCTAGAGAGCATCCAAGTTGAGAAAGCCTAGCTTAGCCTACAACATTCCACCACCATTTTCCTATGTTTGATATCCAAGTGAAGTGATCCCACAAATAAACTTAATATCTTGAAACACCTTTTGTTCTGACTTTCATCCAAGTTCAGTTCAAAGCTTCTTCTGAGAATACATGATCTTTTTGTTTGATTGGCATTTTGGTGTTTCACAAGTAAGGATTTTTTAATTAATATTATATTTAATACTATAGAATGTAACTGATGGTGATCTCCTAAAAGAAAGGCCAATTATAAATCTAAGCAATTAAGTGTTCCTTCCATTGAGAATCATATGAGAAGAATGAGACTGTGCATATTAGCTTAAAATGTTCACTTAAACAATTTACCCTTCACTTTCCATGAAAGTCAGCAATCTTAAAAGCTATCACTCCAAAATGCTGAAGGTGACAACAGCAAAATAAGGAACTGAGAAAGTACACTTTAAACCTTCTCCAATTTGTCAAGATTAAAACAAAAGGAGAGCTGCATAAATCATAATGAAGAAACAAACAAAAGAAATGTGTCAAAACAATATAGCTTGATAATATCCTTTTTCCAAAGGTGTAAATTGCCAACCTGACATAGCTGCCTGCCTGAGATATCCTATTTAGCAATGAATTTTATCTGAAGAATTTTCCCCTGAAAAAACAAAACATATTTTTCTCTCAGTTTACAGGAAGGGCAGAATTTTAATCCAAAATAGATTTTGAATTGAAATAATAATAACAATCCAACAAGCAACAACATCCCAGGTCTTTGGGAAGGACTTTGGGAATGCCAAATCCATTCTAAACATCTGGCTGAATGGGTGATCAACCATAATAATAATCCTCGAGTGAGACACTACTTGACACGGTTGTGGGCTGTGTGTGGTCTGAGGAAGAAGAGCACTATGCCAGAGGTTTGATCATACTGTTCAGTCTCCTCAGAAAAGCCATACCAAGACTCCCTCTTCTATAAACAATTATGGTGAGACATAATTTACAGAAACCTATACTGGTTTGGTCATTGCCCAGGTCAACAAGGAACAGGCTAGATATTCTAGTTCCTGGATATATGTTGATAGTTAGATTACAGGATTCAGGTCTGTTGACTGGGCAACCAGGGTCAGCAGCTGCCAAGACTACTGGAAGAAATCTATAAAGACTGGAAGCAAAGAAATAATTATTTGTTATCATTTGCTATATAAATGAAATTCAACAGAAGAATATCTGAAAAGAATGTACCAGTTTGGGAAAGAACAGAATCCAGAATTACAAAATAACAGAATAGAGGCTAGTAGATCAATGTCAATTTGTAATACCAATAAAGTATCCACAGAGTTAGAATTGAAAGAATTGCAAAGGTCTACTCAGGGTGAAGAAACTGAAGCTCAGAAGTAGCTCAGACTATAGAGGCAAGCCAGAGGGGAGTTGGCACTAGATGAAGCCAATGTAACTGCTAAAATGTTTTCAGTTGCAAACAGCCATCTCTCCTCTGCCTTCTCCATGCACTAAGATGAAATACAAGCAAGCTAGAATAAAGAAAAAAAGATGAAGAACAAGAAGACTGAGAATATCTATTCAAGAAATATCACCTAGAAACAGGGAAAATCAAGGAAGCACTGGAAATACCAAAGCAGCAAATGATAGTAAAAAAGATCAGATCAATGATCAAAATTGCACACTATAGGCAGAACCAGTCAACGTCTGAAAAGAAAAAAAAAACCATTGCGGTTCTGAGTGCAGCTATAGGACAACTTGAAGAAAACCAGCAAACATGCAACTTGAAAAAAGAAACTGGGTAAGAATGAAAAAGTAGCAGAAATGAACAAACTTGTAATAATAGCACAAACAATAAAGAAAAGGGTAAGGAAGATGAAGAATTGGTCAGCATCAGATAAACATGACCTGCATATTTTTTTGGTTGAATCATGTGATGATCTGCACCCACTCATTTCTAAGCAGTTCAATTTTTATTACTGAAAGAAAATTAAACTGGAGATTAATATCTAACAAAGTCAACATGATCATGAAGAATCCAGCAAAAGGGGTAGCAACAGGCAACTACAGACCAACAATCTGTTTACCAACAATTTTCAAATTGCTAACTGGTGTGGTAGCTGATAGCATCTTCTTGAAAACAAGATATTTGTACTTGAGTAGAAAATAAACTGCCCAAACAGCAGAGAACACACACACACACAAAATCAGCTTCTCATTGACAAGATGATTTTGGAAAAATGCAAGAGATGGAAGACCAATTTGAATGTAGCTGGTATTGATTGCAACAAGGCATTTGACTTCCTGTTACATGATTGTGTAAAGCCTAGAAACTGAAGTCAGTAGAAGCAACAGAAGCTTTTGCAAAGATCAATGTCACAATGCAAGACAAAATTGCTGGTCAATGACAATAGACTGGAAGAGGTTAATATCAAAAGAGGAACCTTTCAAGGAGACTCATTAGCACCACTACTGTTTGCTATTGCATTGATTCTTCTGTCAAGCATACCGAACAAGTCAGGTCATGGCTATAAAATATCAAAAACATCTGTCAGGCTATCCCATCTCATTTACATCAATAATATGAACCTACACCAGAAACAGCATCTGAAATAATATCCTTGCTTAACCCTGGCCTTATACAAGAAATTGCAAGAAATTGTAATATAGTTTGAACAGGCAAATGCTCCACTCTTACTATCAACAGGGTAAAAAGAGTAAAAAGAAATCAGGATGCCCTATGGAAATAACATCAATAATCTGGAAGAAGATTAGTACCTGGTCATACTTCAGGTTGACAACATCAAGCACACTGAAGGCAAGACGAAGGTTAGTAATGAATACATAAAAAGATCTTAAAGATCTTAAAGTTCAAATTCAGTGAAGGAAATACCATCAAGGTAATTAAGACCTGCGCAATTCCAGTAATTAGATATCATTGTTATATCATCATCATCATCATCATCATCATCATCCCTCACTCTGGGAATTTAGAATTCAAATAGACAGGCACTTTCCACATAACACCCCAAATTTAACAACTGTTGATAAGAAAGACAAAAAAAGTCTGATAGTGGATGTGGAAGTACCTGGAGACAGCAGAATATAAGAGAAAGAACTGGAGTAGAGCACAAATACAAAGACCTGCAAATAAAAATATAATGAATGTAGAATAAACAAGCAATGGAAGTCCCAATAATAACTTGCTTGCAATTTCAAAACAACCGGAGCACCATTTGAACAGCATCAGCATTGACAAATTCACCAACAGTCAATTTCAAAAGATGACTTTACTCAGAACAACATACATCCTGTGATGATACCATTAACACCATCAAACATGCAGATCTGCTTATGCCAGGTCCTTGAAAAGGACTCGATAGGTACATAAAATGCCAAATCCAGTCTGAACATCTGAATGATTTTGCTACCAACCATAATAAACCTAAAAAGAGAATTGAACTTTATCACCAGAAGTACCGATGTGGTTGTTTTCCATCACACATGCCCTTATTTGGAAGCTCTCTGGCTGTACATACTTTAAGGCAAGCAAGAGGAAGAATTCCCTCCAGATGTTTTTCTCAGGATTGAAGGAATTGTATTTCATCAAACTGAATGGGAACTAATAGGAAAAATAAAGGACTATTTTTCTGTAGAGCATTAAAGATTATGATCTCATCTACTGAAATTAGTTAATACATTTTACATTGCTCAGCAATAATCACAGGCCATCATTATTTTAAGGAATGTTTTATCAGAAGATGTAGTATTGGGTCACTATTATATTTTTCTTTCAAAAAGGTATGATAATGTAACGGTATAAGTTAGTGGATTTTAATCATAATGAATATGTACAATCACAAACAAACTACTGAATGCCATTGAATGCAGAGTAACTATGTCTGCCCCAGTGGGTTTTCAAAAGTATCTTTGTACATTAAGGAAAACAGGATGCTAAACTGAGCTGACATTTATTCTGATCCAGTACAACTTTTATATTCTGATATATGATTCTGAATCCACAACAAATTCATGTATTTGCCTTAATCTTCCTTTTCCAAATTACTTTAAGGACTTTGGATGCTTTCAATATCATATTTTAAACAAAATGTAACAAACAGAACAAGCCTGATCAAGATCCAAGAAAATCATGGGGAAAGCTCAATAAATTGACCTGGAATCTACTTCTTGCTTTAATCCAATTCTTCAGGCTCCCATTCTTACAATGAATGAATTTCGTTTTGCATTAGTTGAATTCAGCAAGGGCAGACACTATCTAATGAAGCAGCTTTTGACTGATTGTTGCTTTTTCTTGGATGAGATATATGCCATCTGTCCTAAAGCAGATTTTGGGTTAATTAGCTTACTAATGTCAGAATATATGTGTTATCATCAATAACTTTTTTAAAAATAGTTACTGTTAATAATCTATCATAGTCTCTATTTTCTGCATGACCTTACTTTCCCAATGGTCTTTCTTTCTTTCTTTCTTTATGACACATTTTGCATCTAATGAACTGGATTATATATTAGTGTTTTTAATTGTCTTGTTAATATTGTGCTTTATTTAGCACTGCTGTAGCTTTTTAAAGGTTGTGAACTGCCTTGAACACCCTGCCAAGAGAAAGGTATGGAAAACATAGGATAAATAAAAAAATAAATAAATCTTAGCCATGAAGCATTTCATTTGTTCATGTATTAATTTGTTTAAACGTGTTATATAGTTACCAATATCACCGTAGAAGCTGGGCAGCATACAAAGAATTAAAATAAAAAAAATAGTCTTTTAAGTTATTTATAAACAATTAGGATAACTGCAGACATTTCGGACTATCATTCCATGTACCCAACCATTAGGGCACATTGACTGAGGTTGATAGGAACTGAAGTATAAAATACATATGGATAAAACAGCCAATACAGCCAATCTATGTTTCAAGATGGCATTCATGCATTATTTGATTGGGATTCAAAAAACCAATTGTCTTCCATGTGATGGATCTTTTTGGTTCTTGATTAATTAGATGGAATTTCTTCTTTTTATTTCTTGATGTTCTAAGTTATAGCACTACATCTTAGCACTCTGTTTCTGAAAAGAGCAATTTTACTGAAGAAAAATATGCTTATCGTAATTTTTTTAAAAATAAATATTTGGTGGAATGTTCCAGGATTTTGAATAATAAAGAGTTATTACATCAATGAATGCAACAAAATTTAATTTTTCCACAAGATAGATGAGGAAAAGAGAAAGGGGAAGTAAGAAATGAAACTTAGGCAAGAATAGTATAAAAAGAATGGCTGCCTGAAACTGGTCCTTATGGGGAGTTGTAGGATGACTACAGCAATGGCATTGAATGATAATTCTAATAAAAGAAGGGTATTCTGACCTCCCTCTTCGCTATTACACACACGACAGTCAGACAAGGCTTGTAAAAGAATGTCTTTATCAGTCCTGACTCAAGTTGGCTGCGAATTCAAAAATAAACGTAGATAAAGTCTCTGGCAAAAGGTTACACAGCAAATGAAAAAAAAAAAACTCTTACAGCAAACCAGGTTGACAGAAAGCAAATCACTTATCCAAGTGCCTCTTTGAATCAGGTTTTACAGAAAGCAAATCACTTATCCAAGTGCCTCTTTAAATCACGAAACTGAACTCACGAACAAACCACGATGAACCACGAACAACGAATGACATTGACTTCTGCAACTAAGGCGTGGCACCATCTGTCTCTTATCTGCAGAAGACAACCCTAATGAGCAACAGGTGCTCATTATTCCTGCATCCCGACTCAACTCACAGCAAGCTTCTGCTGAGTCACAACAGAAGGGTAAATAGAATGAAATATTAATTTATTTACAGGACAGAATTCCAGGAAATCAAAGTTTCTGTTGTAAGAAAGGAGATGAAAAGAGACTCGAACAGTGTTTTGGAAAGACAAGCTGAAAAAGCAAGAGTGGTTCTTTGAAAGAAGGAGTAAGGACATTTTATTTATTTATTTATTTATTTATTTATTTATTTATTTATTTATTTATTTATTTGTATCCTATCTTTATCAGGGACGTGCAGTCACTGGAGGCAGGGGAGGCGGGGCCTCACCAGTCTCATGAGGAAAAGGAAAGAATTTTTAAAATAATTAAAAAGGCCAAGGTAGTTGCTGCCAAACTCCATGTCACAGTGACTTTGAGTCTGCTTAGTGTTAACTGTAGGGGAAGGCAAGAGAACTATGGGCCTCCTTTGCATAAGGAATTTTTCGCCTTTTAAGAGTAAAGCAAGGGTTAAAAGGCGAAAAATTCCGAATGCAAAGGAGGCACGTGATTCTCCCGCCTCCTGATCTGGGAGCAGCAAATCATGCCTTGCAGGTTTGAAGTTGAGCGCCTGTGGAAAAAGAAATCGTTTGTTGGTCAAGAGGAGCCACGAGGAAGGCACACTTACGTTGGGCGGGTTATTTCAGAGGGCGCAGAAGAAATACCTCAATGGCAGCAGCCTCCGCACGGAGTGCCCAAGTGAGCCTGCGGGCTCTCCCCAAATTTGGTCCTCTGGCTGAGGATTTTGTAGGAGCAGTCTTCCCCACAGCAGTCGGACATGTTCGGTGAGGAAGAAATATTCAGCGGCGGGCGGGTGGACAGCAGCAGAAAGGAGGAGAAGCGGTCCCATTCACAGCCTCGATCCCCCGCTCCATAGCTGAGCTGGGGGGGGGCTTGGCGCAGCTCTGACCCGGGCTGGGAGGAGATCGCGAAGGCACGGGGGTGGGAAGTAAGGAGACTGGAAGTCTGAGGCCGGCGTGTGGCACAGAGGGGGAGCCGAGGAGTATGCCGCCGCCTGGTTGAGGGATGAGAGCTGGCGGAGGCGGTCGCCGGCGGAGGTCCTGTTCAGCCCATCGAAGCAGTCCTGGTGGGGGACATCAAAGGGAGGGAAAGGTCACCATGCAGCCAACCGCGTTTGGGGAGCAAGGCACCGGCTTTCCCTTGTTCCAAGCAGCGCACGTCACTAGGTCTTCCAGTGGCGGCGGCTCCCTGACACCCTGGCTCGCAACATCTGAGCCTCAAGGCAAGGCTTTCTCCACTACCCAGCCGAGACCCACTCCTATCTTTCTCCCCCCACCTCGCTGGACAACCAAGCCAGCCAGCCAGCCGAAGAGCGCAACGCGCTTTGGGGCTTGGCGCAGCTCAACCTTCCTAAGGGTGAGCCTTTCACTTCCTGCCCTCTTCTGTCTACCCTGGAGCCAGAGCAGGCAAAGCTGCTGCTGAAAAAGAGCCCAAAGCACAACCGAGCAAAACAAAACGAGATAACCTTTGCGGTCTTGCCTCACCTGCTTTGAAATCGCACTTTTGGTGACCGGCGTGCTTTGGGGGACCATAGGAGCCCCCGCCTGGAGTCCTTTGCCCCCTTTCTTGTTCTGCCTTCATTAGGAGAGACCCGCAGAGACCCGCAGGCAGAAGACCCTTCCCCCATGTCCTGACACAGCCTAGGTTTTGCGAATAAGAGCGGTGGAAGAGATCCCGGCCTTTTCGGCCAACCTCTGTTCATGGCAAATAATCCGATTTATCCCTCCTCTATGTCGGACATAGCGGCGGGGCGGCCAAAAGCTGCTTTCTTTCTTTTTGCCTTACCAGCCATAAACTTCACTGCACGTCACTGATCTTTATTATTTTTACAAATAACTCATGATATACATCTGGCACACATTCGTCTTTTTATTTTTCCAACAACAACAACCATGTTAGGTGTGGTGGGCTGAGAGAGAGTGAGTAACCCACGGTCCTGCAGCTAGCTTTCATGGCTATGGCAGGACTTATGATCTCTTACTTTCTATCCTGGTGCCTTAACCACTAGATCAAATTGGCTTGTAACTGACCAACTCACATACCCTCTAATTGTCACAAGACTTACATCAGTGACCATTATCCTCATATATCCAGTTCAGTTATATTCATACATTTTAAAAAATTTATCTCCATTTAGAATCTTTGTTTGGTCAAGCACCTTAGTCCTCCAACAGTTTTTTTAAAATGTACCTGTTTTGATAGAGATATTATGTAGATATTTAGCTGCTTCAATGATACAAAAGAGGGATTTGGAATTCTTGGGAGCATGTAACAGTCATGTTTTTTTTAAATTAAATCAGCTACTATTTATAATAGAGTTCTTCAACTCTGGCAACTTTAAAAAGTGTGGATCAGCTCCAGGAATTCCCTAGCCAGGATGCTCAGGCTTTCTGTTAAGTACTTCCTGATTTACTCCATGGAGGCAATTAAGAAGTACTTCCAGCATGTGAAGCTGGCATCCTTTATGCCTTCCTTTGGTGCATCTTATCCCTGTGGCTCAATACTGTAGGTTCAGATCTACATCTGATCTGATGAATGAATGGCAATCTGCCATGTTAGAACATGTGATCAGTATCTGACAACCTAGTCCTGTTAGCTGAATTGGCTTCTCAATCAGTGTAATCTCCAAAACCATCAAGTGTCAAGATGGTTAGTGTGTTATCAGTAATATAGTGAATTGTCCCTATAAGTTGAATTATATTTGTGATTACTATCCAGGAGTGGGTTTCAGCAGGTATGCACCGGTACGCCCGTACCCCTTTATGAAATTTAGCATGCCTTTGCGTACCCTTTCTTCCAGAGGCCGCGTACCAGAACACTCCCTCTCCTGGCCCACACCCTCCTCACTCCCCCCCACCAAGTCACCACTCGCTTGCTCCCCCTGCCTGCCCATCCAGTTGCCCTTCACTTTACCCCTCCTGTCTGCACCAGGCTTGCCCTGCCCACCCACTTCCTTTTCCGGAGAGGAGGATTGGGAGAAATAGCATCGATCGGCAGGAAAAGTGGGTGGATTGTCCTTTAGCCTGTCCTTTCTTTGGTATCGCAGCACAGGCATCCCTCTCAGGATTGCCAGGCTGAATGCTTTGGATTGAGCCTTTTGGAGGGTGTGTGTGCGCCTGTTCCTTCTTCGGCTGTTGTAAAAGCCCATGTGGCATGCGCTCCCTTATCTTTGACAGCTGCCTGGTTTCCAATGAAGGGGATGGTGAAATCCATGCAGAGGGAGGAAAAACATGGATTCCTTTCCCCGCATCCCATTGGAAACCAGGCAGCTGTCAAAGAGAAGGGAGAAAATATCCACCCCCTTTTCCTGCTGACAGTTTTTTTATTGGGATTGGAGCACAGACACCTCCCCACCCACCAAATGGCTCAATCCAAGGCCTTCAGCCTTGCAATCTTGGGAGGGGCATCTGTGCTGCGATCCCAAAGAAAGGACAGGTTGCAGGAAAATCCACACCCTTTTCCTGCTGATTGTTCTTTATTGGGATTGCAGCACCAGAAACACATCTCCAAAAGGCTCAATCCAAAGCCTTCAAAGCCTGCAATCCTGAGAGGTGCATCTGTGCTACGATTCCAAAGAAAGAATGGTGTGTGTGTGTGTGTGTGTGTGTGTGTGTGTGTGTGTGAGAGAGAGAGAGAGAGAGAGAGAGAGAGAGAGAGAGAGAGAGAGAGAGAGTGGGGGGGATACAATCCAACCTTGGAGTGTTATCCAGGGCTAGCAGCAATGTTCTCTCTGTCTCCTCTCTCTCTCTCTCACACACAAACTGTTCTTGAAGAGGCGTGATGTGCATGGGGCCCGTCCCCCTTCCCTCTTTATGGATGCAACTTGGGGGTGGCAGGTGGGACAGGGTGGGGCACGGGAGAAGTAAGACTCACATCTTGCCTGACTTCCAGCTCTGTCGCGTTTCTTGCCATTGATGGAGCTGGAAGTCAGGTAATGTGTTATCTTAATCTTCAAATCAGAGCTGGGAGTAATGTAGTTCAACTTCCTACTCACTGCAGGATTTACTACAACATCTCTACTGAGCAAACATGAACTACTTGGCCAAGCCAAGTCCCATTCCTTGCTTTTGCTTTTCATTTTTCTTACCTAGATGCAGGGCTTTATATTTCTTCTGGTTAAATTCTACTCATTTCAATCATTACCAAAACCTCTTTAGAGTTTAAAAATATTCTTGCTCGCGCAAAGAGAAAACCTATATATCTCAGCTTTGCATCATTTATAGACTTGATAAGCAACTTCTGAATATCTCATCAAAGTCACTAATAGAAATGCTGAATGATTGCCATTAACAAGTACTGTGGGTGTGGTTTCTCAGCCAACTGTGCTACCTAATCTATATTGTATAATTTTATAAGGGATGCCATTGCAAATAACTTGAAACTTACCAAAGTCCAGATTCACTATATCTAAATGTTCTCTCACTTCCTCCTCCCACCTGCCACCCCCAAGTTGCACCTCAAAATAGTAAGACCTTCCTGAAAATAAGGCCAAGCGCTTATTTTGAGATTCAAAAAAATATAAGACAGGGTTTTATTTTCATATAAACACGATAGGATTTATTGGGCACTGGTTTTATTTCATAGAATATATCTAAAAATATAATTGGAAGGGATGTGTGTGTGAGAGAGAGAGGAGGGGGAGAGAAAAAGAGAGAAAGTAAGAGAGAAAGAAAGTGGGAGAGATACACACAAGAAAGGAAGGAAGGAATGGAGGGAGAGTGAGAAAAAGAGTGTGACAAAGATAGAAAGAGAAAGAGAGAGAAAAGAAAGAAGGAAAGAGAAAGGAAGAAAGAAAAAAGAAAGAAAGAAAGAAAAAAGGGAGAGATAGACAAAAGGAAGGAAGGAAGGAAGGAAGGAAGGAAAGAAAGAAAGAAAGAAAGAAAGAAAGAAAGAAAGAAAGAGAACTTATAACCATAATTGAGCCCAAAATTTTGGTTGCGAAGCAAGAGCTTTGTTAAGTGAGTTTCACCACATTTTCCAAGTTGGCCATGCCCACCCGATCACATGACTGACAAGCCACTTCCACCTGGTCACATGACCACCGAACCACTCCCACAAAACAGGCCACACCTACAAAATAGGTTCTAAAATTTTTTGAAACCCACCACTGTTACTACCAGACAAGAAGCCAAGGTGACTGGAAGAAGAATATTTAAGTCAGCCAACGAGCAAGACCTGAATGCCATGAACCTGGTGAAAGAGGAATGTTTGTATAATTCATCAAGAGAGTTTCCTCACCTCTTTCTGTGAAGGATATAACTCAGAGATAGAGTTCTGCCTAAGAAGTCAAGGAGTGTATGGAGTTTGAACTGACAAACAGTTGACAAAACATGCAAAGGTGCCTTTTGAAATCAGGAAACATTACAGCACATTCTACAGATCTATATAGTTATGATGCCAGTGCACCCATCATAATCATGTTCTACAGCAACTGAAACAAATTCTACATAAGAACAATAAAATTACTTGGGTAAAACCCATCCTTTATAAAGTCAACCCTATTGTGAATAAATCAAACCAGCTATGGATATTAGATATCTGTATTGTGGCTGATTCCAGATCTAAAAATTGCAAAGTCAATATTACCTGCCCATGCTAAAGACATTCTGACTTGGCAGTCAGTTCCAACTATTATTAACCATCTCCCAGTAGTATAACCGTGGTTCTCCTCTCAGATTCCATACTCCTTATATTGGATATAACTTGATGAGATATGGTAGACCTTCGTTTTTTAACCATCAATGGATCATTGAAGTGCTATGACATATACACCTATGGAACTAAGACTGGTTGCTGACTGGTTGCTGTATGGTGCTGACTATGATGTATGACTGCTTTGGGCATGATTATCTTATGTCTTATGTGACTACTTGATAGTGAATTCTTACCTTAGAAGATGAACCTACAAACAACAAATTATTTATTGAATGCTTTTCAGTATGTTTATAATGTACAGATTTCTAATAAATAAATGAGGTCAGAAAACACCGATTAAGAGACAGCAAGAATCAGGCAGATGCACAAACCTTTAAAAGACACAAATTGTTTTAATTATTACAAAAATCATTAAATGATTTTTTAAATTAAAAATGATTCAAAAATGTGCTTTGTTCTGAAGTCCATCTTTCACTTCTTGCATAGCTATAATGGAAATGCCATTTTCAGACTGATATTTAAGGTATTAAATAAGGCTGTACTACATAGCGAAATCTGCAACAGCTTGGAGGTGTACAGTATGTAGAAAGAAAAATTAATCTAAGATGATCCACTGGGCTGATTACATTGTATACAACACCATTTATACCTTTGTGATAAAAAGAAATATGTTGGCATGTTTAAAATGGTTTTGATATTTATATGAGTATTGGAAAGCCTGCTGAATTCTTGCCCTCTCCTGTCAAAGATATATTGCATTAAGACAGATAACTGACTGCACTAGCTGTCTTGATAAAAGTTTTGTCTATCAGAATACTGGATATTTTGATATTTGCAAATATTAAAAGATTTTTAAAAAATAGAAGACAACTCTCAAAACTTTCTGAGCACATGTGGTAATTTGGTTTCACCTAATTCAGAGCCTGAGAGAAATATATTTTGAATTATGAAAACCAATTGCTAAATGTATACACAGCTGATTGAAATGAATGCCTACTGCAGCTATAGGACCACTCTGGTCAGAGACGAGACTTCTAGAGCTCCATCTCAATGTATAGCCTGCTGATAATTAGACCATACATGAATAAATAAGGTTTACTTCAAAGAAATAATAAATACGGTTTTCTTGAAAGAAAAGATGTGAAGTCATACAAACAAAGACAGATTTTTTGTTAGATTGACTACATTCAGATTGTAGCTTCTATATTGGAAGTGTTTGGCTGATTATGTTTTCCAGCAATAGAAAATACATACTACATATTTGGGTGAGAGGAAAGAGGTTATTCTTTCTAATCTCTTTCCTCTCACCCAAATGTTGGGGGAAATTGTGTAAAGAATCTAGCAATAGCAATAGCAGTTAGACATATACCGCTTCATAGGGCTTTCAGCCCTCTCTAAACGGTTTACAGAGTCAGCATATTGCCCGCAACAATCCGGGTCCTCATTTCACCCACCTCGGAAGGATGGAAGGCTGAATCAACCTTGAGCCGGTGAGATTAGAACCGCTGAACTGCAGATAACAGTCAGCTGAAGTGGCCTGCAGTACTGCACCCTATCCACTGCGCCACCTCGGCTCTACCTTTAGACTATCCATCTGTCTGACATCAGGAAAACAAAATGGATAGAACCACATCGTGTATGGAGGAAGAAGGTAGCAAAAGAAAGATCAAGGTCCATGAAGGAGGGGGAAAAATTGCCTTCATTAATGAAAAAAATAATAATCCCCCAATGTATCCATGTGGGAAGTAGAGTGGAAGCAGTGTCATTGGATGCTTTATTTTTAAACCCCTTTTCCCTCGTCACATGGCCTGGAATGGAGCCAAGTGCACACATATGCATACAAACAAATATAGACGTAATAATAGGAGACAGCAGAAATACACAGAGAGAAACACAAACCCTCTCTATTTCTACTGAGACTATCACAATCCCTAATTATCCCCAATCTTCAATCGTCTCTATCTCTCTGCCCTCCTGCCCACCTGCAAGCTTGTATCTCTCATGCACACCGATTCTTCTCTAAACAGAAACACAGACACAGCATATCTTCGCAGAGAAGACACTATGATGTTCTCTTTTATCAGTATGACTATTGGTCACATTGATAAAACTGAAGAAGTGATCCCTGTTTAGTTATCCACAAATAAGTGTAACAAAATGTATTTGTGAATCAGTATGCCTAAAACTGCCGTACCAGTCTGCCTTAAGAAATCTAGCAGAAGTCGTAATGGGTGTGGGAACAGCAATTAATGTCAATTTTTTTCAAAATAATCATAGGACTATTAGTAATTATTGTAATTGTTAAAATCATAAACATGAAAAGCCTTCCATCATAGTTAAATCAATTTACAATTAATTCATTTGAATTAAAAAAAACATTTCCATAATGGCTTTTTATTTTCATTCATTAAAAAATAATTGTCTGTATTTTGGGAGGGGTGTATTATCCCCTAAAATGACAACATCCTTAACTTCGTATGTTCTTTTTTGAGATTAGCATCATTATATCCTCTCAAGATATAGAGGCTTATCCCTGCAATTTGTAATTACTTTAATTACATGATAATTATATAAATAATGTATTTGAACACAGACTTCACTTTCTTTAGTTTCTAAATATTATTATGTTTTCAGACACATAAACAAAAAAACATTAAAGTTTAACTGAAGAACAGGTGAACTGACTGCTACAGAAGAAGAAACAATGAAAACATGATTATTGCAAACTGCCTAACTTGGAGATTATTATGACACAATTAGATGTGCACATTTTCCAAACATTTAAAATAAACCGAATAACAAGAAATCCTAATCTTAGGTTTGGAAACAGGTTATAGCATCATTTTTTTTTGATGGAGGGATACATTTGACAAAAATAAATTTGTAATAGACACAATATCCTGCATTTTAGTGGGCAAAAGCAGGTGTGCAATTTATGTAGAATATGCGGAAATTAAGGAAATTTTCAGGTTTCCACAGATTTATCATGAAAAGTGTGCTTTTATAAGAAAATGTAATCTTATGTGTGAATGTTGACATCTTTGAGATTTAGCAATATCTGTTAAAGCACTCAATATTATGAAAAACACAGAAAAGAGCATGAAATTATACAGAAAATGAAATTAAGGATATGATATAAGAAAAAAAGGACGATCAACTATAAGTAATCAATGCTAACATGATAAAAAGTATCATTTTTATCTTGTTCTTTTCTTTACAGATAACTGATTCTAACTTTAATTTTAATTTAATTTTGAGGTTCTATGATCCTCATCTAACAGCTTTATGAGATTCTCAACAGCACACCAAATATCTCCTCATACTGAAGACTACTCTATGAAAATTTTGAAGCGCTTTGGTTAAAAAAAAGTGATACAATACCCCGATTCTCCAAAAATAAGACTTCCCTGGATAATAAGCCCAATCAGGCTTTTGAGAGCATGTGCTAAAATAAGCCCTCCCCTGAAAATAAGCCCTCCCCAAAATATTGCAACACAGCAGCAGCTACGAGGTGACAACGCTTGCTGCCTCCTGCACCTCAAAAATACTAAGGCCTCCCTGAAAATAAGGCCAAGTGCTTATTTTGGAGGTGAAAAGAAAATAAGACCCTGTCTTTATTTCCGGAAAACATGGTAGCTTCCTCAAATATTTGTAAAGCTGTCAGGAAGCTGATGGAGTAATGGTTTTCCATTATCTATATTACTAAAATAATACATTCAAATAAGCACCAAATAGATATGGAACAAATTACTTTAGAACAGGGCTGTCAAACTCCTGGCCCGTGGGCCAGATGCATCCCACACTGGTCATGTCCATGCCCAGTTTAGTGACGAGGAAAAAAGTCTGACAAGTGATGCTGCCATGACAACCTGAGTTTGACACCACTGCTTTAGAAGATAGATTTATCTTCATTTTTAAAGAGTAATGCTAGATCCATCTACAATGTCAAATATCATAGTATATTTTTCTAGTGCATAAAAGAATCTGAAGAAAATTATCTTTATAGTGAAAATTATTGGTTGAAAAAAAAATGAAAAGTTATGATAACCTACGGACTTTACCCTGTCTTTGTGTTGAGGTGGATAGACAATGTTTTTCTAGCTAGGAAGTTTGGATATAAATCGCTCTTTTACAACATATGGAAGAAAAGAAGGGTTGCAGGATTAGGCAGAATCTCTTTGTCCAGTGACTCACTTCCATGTGATTGAAGAGGTTCTTTTTAAACAACCACTCCCTTCTGCTCAAATTGTAATTGAGTCACAAATTGTGAATCTTGCTATGGAATCCATTGTGCTTTTTTTTTTTCCTGAGCAACAGATCATTCTTAATGAACCTGCAGCATTTTAGTATGCACACTTACAGTGCCACTTGAGAACTGTTGCTCGGGCTTGAAGAAATATGGTATCCTTTCAATAACAAACCCTTAAAGTATTAGTGATATAGAGGCTTTTCACACCCTTACCACTTAAACAAAGACAGCTTTTGTTTTTCATTGCTCAGGAGTCATCTTATTTTTTGTCAATGCATTTCTGGTTCTATTTTCCAAAATCATGTCAATGTCAGCAACCAAAATGTTCCAGAGTAAAGAATAGGAGAAATGAATCTCTAAATATACTCCAAGTGTGCTTCCTTCATTTCAGCATCTGAACTGAAAAAAATGGAAAATAAAGTTTCTGTAGGTGGAAATTAAAAACATGTGTTTGTTAAACACATTGGTGATAATTATGAAATTCAGAGCAAAAGGCCTCTTCACATGTTAAAAATAAATATTACAGCTGAACAAATTAATTTCAAACTTTAAATAATTCAACTGTTTTTGGTTCTAAGATATTACTTCTTAATATATAGTTCCAATGACAGGTTATTTCTGGTCCTACATGCAGTAAAGACAACATCCAATAATTGTCTACATAATCTTAAAATAAAATTTAAATAATATATTTTTTAAATGGCATAAATGTCATGTTACTGCAATTGTGTGAAACTTTGTAAGGAATAGAGTATAAAAATAACTTTAATAATAAATTTCATCATAACTTCAAACACTAGGATATTTTATAACTTCTGATCCTTTTTACAGCAGTTATACACTAAGTTTACCTCTTATTCTACAGTTAAAACAAACCTCTTTTCTTTTTTAATCTATTCTGTTCAATTATCAAAATGATAAATAATAAATTTATTTTTTTCTGTTTCATACAAAAGACATACGTATAAGGAATTTCCAGTCAGAAATAAAGATAGGCACTACCTTTTCTCTCATCAGTGAAGTCAATTTAGCAAGTTCCGTCATCTTTACCATCTTTGCCATTTTATCAAATCTTTCCATCTTTCTGCATACAGTAATTTCACTACAGTTGTCATTTTAAAAAAACACCAAATTTACATGACTTTTTTGTAGCTCTTTGTCCACCAGTCCCAAAAAAGAAAAGATCTGGTTAAAGTAGATACTAATTTAATCCACTGGAGGCACAGTGGTTAGAATACAATATTGCAAGCTCACACTGCCCAAAGCTAGAGTTCAATCCTGATGGGCTCATGGTTGACTTCTATCTTGCCAAGGTCAGTGAAATGAGTACCCAGATTGTTAGGGGCAATTTACTGACTTTGAAAATCACTCGAAGAGTGCTGTAAAGCACTATGGAGCAGTATATATTGTGTTTCCCTGAAAATAAGACAGGGTCTTATTTTCTTGTGACCACTGAAATAAGTGCTTGGCCTTATTTTCAGGAAGGTGTTATTATTTTTGAGGTGTAGGAGGTGGCGAGCATGGTCACCTCATGGCTGCTGCTGTGTTGCAATATCTTCAGGGAGGGCTTACTTTTGGGGGAGGTCTTATTTTAACATATGCACTCAAAAGCCCAATTGGGCTTATTATCTGGGGAGGTCTTATTTTCAGGGAAACAGGGTAAGTCTGGGTGCTATTGCTATTGTGATCTTCTCAATCAGTAATGTACTTGAATTCATACTTTTCTAGATTTTTTACACATTCACCAAATAAATTTAATAATGTTGTTGCTTTTTAACATAATAACAAAAAAGATACAAGTCTTTGTTTTCCTAATATAGCTAAAAGACTGAATAAATATATGGCCCCATTTACCTAGTGAATGGAAATTTAATTTCACATTCTACTTATGAGTAGATTGCCTATCGACCTAGATTTTGCATGGAGAAATATAATGAAATATAATACATAAAGTACAGTAGGTTATTTATATTTTGTATTTACAAAAGTCTGCATTTGATAATTATATATAGAATTTCAACTGTTTACTGTAATGATGTATAATACTTCATATTTTGATTTTTTCTATTTATTTTTTCATTTATTTTAAGCACTTTTAATGTATTTTTTTATTATAAACATTTCTTAAATATGATAAACTCATTTCTTGAATGCTAAAATCCATAAATACATTTGCCTATTTCAAATTTCTCTAGTATTTTCAAATGAGAACTATTGACAATTATATCCTGCCATTACAAATTTAGATGAATCCTTATGCCACTGTTTAAATGTTACATAAGTTGTCAAACAAATATTTCCTGGAACAAAAATATCATTCTAGGTAAGACATTCATTTTTATCATAGAAATTCTGCCATACAATGACAGTTCTAATTTCTTCCATCTCAATGTATCTTTTTAAAGTTATTCCATAAACATAATTATTGTAAAATAGCACAATTCATACTTGTCATAATCATATCCAAGTATTTTATCATCTTCTCAATTTAAAAACCTGTTTTATTTCTCAGTTCTGTTTTATCTTCTATTTTCATATTTTGCTATTCTGTTTATTAATCTTAAAATTGCTAATGCATCAAATTCTTTTAATTTGTCCATTATTGTTTTAATTCTCTTTAAAAAATCAGCAAACCAACAGCAATCATCTACAAAGCCCTTATTTTATAAATTATTTTTTATCTTTACTCCTACAATCCTCTCATCTTGTCTTGCATCTCTGTTCACATCCACCAATGTGTTAGCATCTGGAATTTAATTTGAAATTTTGCAGAAATTTAACTTCCTTGGAATTGACTTGGGGATCAGCACCTATATTTTCAATACAAAAACCAATAAACATTATTTTGGAGGTGGGTAATTTGTTCAGAGGCTTTGCTTTGTTGAAAAGATGCAAACATTTTAAAAAAAACTATTGAAATTTTGCTTTGCTCTGCATGATGCAAGCCAAACTGCCCCCCTACAAAGACATCTTGCATTTGAAGAATTATTAATATTTCCATGGTTACTTTATGATTTGATACCATTTACATTGATTTATTCTTTGTAATAAATTTTAAATATGATTAAATGAAAACAAAATCTGCTAAATAAAGGCATAGCTACTTATTTGGTTTTAGAGATAAACTGAGGTCAATGAGGAATACTTTCAGAAATGTACAGTAAACTTATTTTCAGCTAAATTAAATAATGTATTCTACGTGAAGCTTCTTTTGAAAAGTTTCCAAAAGTTTTTAACTACTAGGGTACACTGTCAAAGAAATGCCATGATATCTTTCTCTGGTGTTATTTATTGATCATGGCCTTATTTAAATTGTATTGAGTATTAGCTTGTTTACAGATTCAGTTAAATGTATAAACAGCTACATAAAACTCTGAACATTTTGAAACTTGGATATTTCCATTGCAGGGCTGGAGATGGTACTGAAGACCACCACTGCTCCAAGCTGGACTGTGAAACTGTATGAAAACTTCCCAGAAGAAGACAGTGCCAAACAACTTTCATGCTGTTCCCAGGAATATCAATACCCCTTTGGCATTATATACCGCTTCATAGTGCTTTACAGTCCTGTCTAAGCAGTTTACAGAGTCAGCATATTGCCCCCAACAATTTGGGTCTTCATTTTACTCACCTCAGAAGGATGGAAGGCTGAGTCAACCTTGAGCCTGGTGAGATTGAAGCTGCCAAACTGCAGGCAGCTGGTGATCAGCAGAAGGAACTTGCAATACTGCATTCTCACCACTGCGCCACTACGGAAAGCAAAAAGGACATGTCCATGTGGTCATATGATGTCTCAGAAGCTGAGCTTTGCAATCTGCTGTTAAAAATAGTACAGACTGACATAATTGAGGGCATTATTTGTGATGTCACAATTGCAGCACTGTCTTCTAAGGCAAGCTTTTATAGTATTCTGTTCAGCTTTTATTACATAATAATTTGTCCTGTTTGGACTGATATCTTTCTCTGTTCCCCCAGCTGGTTGTTAAATTATATTTATTTATATTAAAATAGCTTAAATGTAAAAAAAATAAAAATGGTAAATACAATGAGGATAAAGCAATTAATGAAGAAGTGAATGATTTCTACTTCTTAAATATGAGAATGATAGCTAAATTTGTATTTATGATTTTGTGTAGTCTCCCTGCTTAATGGAAAAAGGCATCCATAACTAGTAACACTAAAATATGATATAAACTGGCATTGTTAGGGAAGAAAAGGTAAGAAAAGATAAACAGTCTTCCAACTGTCTGCTTTTGTTAGTTCCTGCTGGGTCCTTTCTGAGTTGGCAACTTGAGAGCAATTCAGGTACTATTAGTAGATAGCAATAATTTCATAATGACGGAATTAAAACAAGAGGAGGAGGCTTTTAATTTCTTGCTAAAATCTACTGTCTAATGTTTTGAGCTTGGCTGTAATGTAAATTTCCATTCTCTTGATTAGCTTCAAGGAAAATAGTCCCAAGTTTCCAACTGTAACTAATAAAAAGGGTCAACTTTGGTTATGATTCCAAAATTGTAATGCTGTATTTGAAATTGGATTTCATTCACGTATACTATGTATCATTGCAGAATTGAATATGGCAATAATTCCAGAAAATTTTAAAAAAAATGTTATTTTTTTTAAAAAAGCATATAATTTCATTCATTTTACAATAGCCATTCAATAGCATAATTGAAACAATTATAGCCAGTAGTGGAAGTTGTGCATTTTATCCTGAATCACATTTTAGTATAAATCCAGCAATTCTACTTAATTGAAAAAGAATAGAATAGAATACTTTATTTGGTCAAATATGATTGAATACACAAGGAATTTGTCCATAATGTAGAAGCTCTCAATGTATATGCAAAGCAATAACCATAATATGATACCAATAAGACAGGGTTATAGAAAAGAGAAGAAGGATAATAATAGTAATACTATAGCTTTACAACATGGGTAAATAAACTTAGATATAAAACAATACTGTGGGAATTGGATGTTCAGCAGAATGATGGTGTGACAGAAAAAAATGTCCTTGTGTTTAGTTGTTTTGGCATGCAATGCCCTATAATGGCATCCTGAGTGGAGGAATTGAAACAGCATATGTCCAGGATGTGAGGGGTCTGTAGCAGTGGTGGGTTTCAAAAATTTTTAGAACCTCTTCTGTAGGTGTGGCCTGCTTTGTGGGAGTGGCTTGACAGCCATGTGACCAGGTGGGAGTGGCTTGCCAGCCATGTGACTGGGTGGGTGTGACCAACTTGTAAAATGTGGTGAAACTCACTTAACAAAGCTCTTGCTTAGCAACCAAAATGTTGGCTCAGAAACTCTGGCAAGTCTTAAAGCTGTCAAGTTACAAGACCCTTGCACCCCTTAACCCTTTAGAAAAAAACCTCAGGGGTGTTCAAACTTGACAGCTTTAAGACTTGTGGACTTCAACTCCCAGAATTCCTCCTCTCACTCTTCATCTTGATGATGTGCAAACCACCGGGGGAGGGAGCTGGAACCGGTTTTAAATGGCACTGTAGATTTGTGGAACTTCTTCTATAGAAGAGATTGGAACTGGCAGGAACCCACCCCTGGTCTGTAGATACAGGTCCTCAATGGAAGGCATGCTGTTGCAACTGTATTTTCTGCGGTTCTAACTAATCGCTCTTACTCTTAACCACTTGTCCCCCACTAATATTTTATTCTATATTTTTGTCTATATATGCTCTATACAGTACATTTTTGTAGTGCATTTTATCCATCCTGATTATATGATTTTTTTCCCTCATCTACAGCTTCTTGTACTTCTTCATTCCATTACTCCATTAAGCATCTCTTTTCATATTTTTCATTGACGGTAACACACACACACACATTCTCTAACATAACTCTATTTAATATGTTCCAAGGAACTTCGATTTGCTCTTTCCTTTGGTTTACTACTGATTGAAAAAAAAGTAATATATCTTTTAATTTTTTGGGAGGGTATAAGATTACTACTTTTTCTGTTTCAATCATTCTATTTTTACATTTCTAACTTTCATTCCTTTCTTTTTATTCCAATTACTTTTTATTCCAATTCCCAAGTATAAGGAAACCATTCCATCACCCTAGTTCCTTTATAGGTTCTCCCAATATTTCACCATAAACAATAAAATTAATCATGATTTCAAATTTATATCCATGTCTTTGCAATGTGAAGATATAACTAATGGAAACAAATGGATCTTTTTCATACAAATGCCCATCAATCAGTCACTATTTGTATTTGTTCTTGGTTCTCCAAATAGTTAAACCACTTTTTCTCTCGACTCTTGTCTTATCTCATTCCTATTCATGTTAATTTTCTATACAGTACTAAAATATCTTAAGTTCTATTTTTTAAAATCAAATTTCATTTTAAAGGAGGAATCTTTCTGTTCCTTGACTCCAAAAGCCCATAGGTAGGACTCATTATCACCAATTGAGCCTAATTAGTCAGAAGGATTCTTGGTTTTAAGCATGGCTCTTCCTTTCCCTGGAGAAAATTCTCAAAAGTACTTTCCATTTCATCACCTTTAAAATTCAAGGCGCCCTCAGAAAAGGTTTACAGCGTACATAATTTCTTGAATTAAGCAGCACAAGATAATAATAATCCTATGAAGTTGTAAATGTAATCAAGTCTTTGTTCTCTGTGTGCAAAGAACTATATCAAGATTTCATTGTGCAAAACTGCATTTTAAGTTGTGCATTTGTTCCTGGAAAATAGGAGTTCTTTTTGTACCATCAGACTGCACATTTTGCTGATTCTGGGTCAAGATATCCTGTCCTATGCAGAACAGAAGTAGTTAAACTGGTATCAAAGAGCAATAACAACATACTTCCAGATTTGTTTACCTAAAATTCTCCATGTGTTCTGATTCCAAGGTTGATTTTTTTGAGGATTTGAGAAACTCCTATTTATGAAAATGTCCATTACTGAATTAGAAAATAATACTGAGCAATAAATCCTTGAACATATTTGAAAATTGTATTCTGCTTCTCAATTTGCAAATGTTTTCAGCACAGCTTTGAAAAGATAGTAAGTTATTAAAATTATTTATACTTGTTGTGATGAAGGGGAAAGACATTTCTTTATATAATTATTTACTTTTTATTTATTCTTATTTTTTCTTTTCTATTTTTTTTTGCAACACATTTCTATAGAAATGTAGATATGGAAAGGTAGAAAATGAGTCAAGGCTAGGAAGGAAAACAAATCTAGAAAAAAGAATCTTCATATATGTTGTGATATGCTGGCAGCCTGCAGAGCTGGCAGCAGAGTCAGACAGCGAAAAGGTTGGGGAGGAAGATGGCCCAGTCCTGCAGTCTAGGGAAGGCTTGGACGATGGCTCTGTGTTGGAGACAGAGAGGGGGCCAGGGTCATCTGGGAGTTATGTGCTGCCTCCAGAGTCTCCAGAGTCAGACAGCAGCAAGGCAGAAGAACAAGCTCCCCCTGTTCCCAGTATGCACATGTGCAGAGCTGCCAGAAGGCAAGAACAGTTAATACAGAAGGGACAACTCAGGAATAAGGCTTGGAGGTGATTGACCCTCCCGTAGGACATAAAGGAGGAGTAAAGACACATGAGCCTTTGCAGGAAGCAACTTAGTTCATGGTGGTCAATTTACCCTCTGAAGCTTTGTTTTTACTTTTTGCTCCATATGACCTTGCCAAGATAATTGCCAATTAAGTCTTTGGCATCATTTTCAAAGAAGATAAAGGTGGGTGCTTATCAGCCTTATCCAGAAGAACTTTGGCAGCCTACTGTAGAAACTATTTAGGACTCATTACGGGATGTGAATGAATATAATTCACAGCCTGTGAAATAAAAAGAGGCTTTTTGGACCTAATTGTGTGCTTTTTAATGTATCAGAAAGCCTAGGTCAGAACAATATATATCATAATCTTCAAATATGTCAACAGCAAGAGGAAGGGAATGCAAGTGATGGTCAAATGAAGAAATCTTAACAGATGATCAAGAAAAAGGAGACAAACTCAAATTTTCTTCAGAGTTCTCATCAAAACAAAAGGTGACTCTTTAGCACAGACTGAAAATCAACATAGATGTGTAGGATAGAGCTCAATAAGGATGTGGGAAAGGGTCTTCCAGCTAATTATAACTGACTAAGTCTCCAATCCTGAGGAGATACACCCTGGTATGCTGAGGGGACTTGCTGAAGAACTGTTGAGATCTTTGTCAATTATCTTTGAGGAGTCCTGGAGAATTTGGAAGGTGCTACAAAATACCTTTTATTTTCTGACAAATCTTTAAAAAAAGAAAGAAAGAGAAGTGAGAAAAACAATTTAAACATCTGTTATCTCACTATCTCATACTAATATTCTCCCATATGCTTACACTGTAAACGCATACAAAAAACAATGACATAAACAGAGGAGGCAGCAGGACAATTTCGGGAGACCTGGTCATCCGGGGGGGGGGGGGGTCAAAGGCAGTCTTTTGTTGAATTCCTATGCTATAAAAGTTACAGCAACACCATGGTCAGTTCGGCGGTCAGTTTGGCAGTTCGAATCCCTAGCGCTGTGTAACGGAGTGAGCTCCATTACTTGTCCCAGCTCCTGTCAACCTACTAGCAGTTCAAAAGCATGTAAAAATGCAAGTAGAAAAATAGAGACCACCTTGGTGGAAAGGTAACAGTGTTCCGTACGCCTTCAGTGTTTAGTCATGCCAGCCATATGACCACAGAGACGACTTTGGACAGTGCTGGCTCTTCGCCTTTGAAACGGAGATGAGCACTGCCCCCTAGAGTCAGGAACAACTAGCACATATGTGTGAGGGGAACCTTTATCTTTAGCTATGTGGCTTCTCCAACATCTTGTAATACATGATAGCAACACATAAACTGAAGAAGAAATCTTATCTCACCTTCCCAGCTTTATTTATGCAGCTCCAATATTTTGAAGAAATACATTTTTCTTCAGGAGGCTACCTGAAACAAACATAAATTTGCAACTCTAAATAACATGTCTATAACTATAGAGACAAAAAGAGGAAGAAAGTTTTTTAAATGTCAAGCAGTACTTCAAACAATTTGTTCAGGATCTGAAAGGGCTGCAATAAAAGACTAGAAATGTATTTCTTCAAATGATTATCAACACTTAAAATCAGAAAATTTCAGTTTCTGCTGCTGCTCTAAGTTAGGTTGCAATAGCAGCGATATGTTAGTTGCAAGACTCTTATATTTTATTCTACAGACTGATATCATGTGGTGTTAAACAATCTAGTTTATGAATTTTTTAATGTTCTCATTAACTGTAACAATGATGAATCAGAGCAGATAGACATAGAAAAAATTAGAGCAACTTTTCTTTTTTTGTTGAGTTTTTTTTTTTTTTTTTTTTTTTTTTAGAAAATGGCATTCCTGTCTGTCTGTACAAGGATTGTTTTGGAGGAAATTGTATCTTTGAAATGAAAATTATTTTAATGAAATTTCCTATACTTTTTTTGTCTGTATCTCTATTGACTAGTGATGGCAAACCTATGACACTTATATTTAAGGTGACACACTATATCATTTTAGGAGAGATGCCAGCATTCACCAACACCCAATTCTGGAAATCATACTCCATTCCTGTGCAAATTTTGGAGGCTGTGAAAGTTATAGGAGAATGGGGTGTGCTCTTCCATGGCCTATGGATCTCTAAAAATGAATTTATTTTACTTATATTTCATTTTTGTAATTATTTGATGTTTCTTTACATAACACAGGTGTGTCTAAATTGATTTCCTTGAGGGCTGCATCAGGGTTGTGTTTGACCTTGGGGGGCTGAGGGGGAGGCATGGCCAGGGTAGGCATGGCCAGCTTGAAGTCACGTGTTGGGGGCACTTGTGGTGGTCCGAGCACTCTGACAGTGAAAACGGGCTCACGAGCTCTGTTTTTGTCTGCCACAGCCTCCTGCAACCCTCCATTTTCATGGGCAGAGGGTTGCAGGAGGCTGTGACAGCCGAAAACAGAGCTTGGGAGCCTCTCTGGCAGAAGCATCACAGGCTGATTCTTTGCTGTTTCCAGGGTCAGATCTATGAACCCCTTGTGCAAGATCCGGCCCTTGGGCCTTGAGTTTGACACCCCTGATATAACACAATGATAGTGGTGCATTTTTTAAAAAATAAATGAACATGTAAATAATTGTTTCAAGGACAATGGCACCTCAGCAGAATCAAAATGTCAAAATTCAGATGGTTTTAAATTTTTTGACTTGTCGAGCCCAGATGTTTCACCATCAGTGATACAGATAATGTTAAACATATGAATACAAAAAGATGAGTTCTACAACTAGGGGTTGAGTAGTGATGAGTGGCTATTAGAGATTATTAATAGTAGCTACTCTTCCATAACACAACATTGCTCAGAATCCTACCATCCTCTTTGTTTAGTCATTACAAAGCTGATGTTTGAAGAAATGCTTTTGAGAAAACAAGTTGCAACACTTTTTTTTTGTACAACAGTACAAATGAATTGTAATTACATATGATTTTTCTTCATTTAACTATTAAGCAGCCATATGCAAAAATAAATAACTATAATGTATTTGATAATTGACAATGGAATGTGCAAATCATTCCAATGAACAGCATTTCATAGAATGTTTTTTTGACTTTAAATTAAAACATGATTATTTTATTATTTAAAAAAAACATAGCAATGCTCTGAAGATATTTTGAAGTACCACCTCCTTATAGGCCTCTCCTAGCTATCTTTCAAGAAATTTGAACATAAATGTACATCTCTAGTGTATATTTATGATGGCCCATTAAATGAGGGAGTTAACAAGTGATGTTCATGCACTATTAAGCATGCCATGACTTTGGTACAGCACAATATGCACCTTCTTCTTATTGGAAGGCAGATGGCTACTAGGTTCATTCAGTGAAAAGACTTGGTGTCCATGGTAGCCATTAAATGGTTTCATTTTATTATTGTTTAGCTGTTTTATTGCTTTTGCTTGGGGCATGCCACTCCATCATTTCCTGACTATAAATAAATAGTTTATCAAATGTCATAAAAGTAACAAACTGCTTATTTCTAGTTCTAGAACCAGTGTGAACTTTCCAGCTGTATAATGAACACAGGAGCAATAATATTTTCTTTTCCCATCCTAGCAATTTTTTGGAAGGCAAATATAGATTATTAGTTTCACTATTCTTTGTGTTTACAATAATTCTTTTAGATCGAATGGCAATAACAGTTGTCATTTGTGCATGACACTCTGGTGTCTTGTGACTTCCTGTAACATTAAACAGATATGGACTCCACTTCTCCCCAGGTGTAAAACATGGTACATTTTACACCCCAGAAAAAATGTTATAAGGTTATCTACAGGACAGCTAGTGAAATTTTTCATAGTAACTTCTTATTCAACGAAAACCTACATTTCTTACTGAACAAATATTAATTCGTTCACATAAAAAAGTTTTCCCCAAACATTTTTGATTGCAATTTAGTACAAATGCTTCAGCAACTTTCATCATCAACATCCTCATCCTCCTCCTCCTCCTCCTCATTATCATCATCATCATCTAACTGTAAATAGAATTATAATAATCGTTTATGTTTGAATAATTAATATTTTGAATGACAAAAATATTATTATTATTTCTTATGCTACAAATAATAAGACATTCTTGTGTTTTTTTCAAAATGTTGAAATAATAAAAAAGAAAACTACTTTTAATAGTTTAAAGACATATTTTTGTCCTTTCATTTTTGCACTTGACCTTCTTGCATTTGTACTAAATGTGAGATAGTGGATATTTTAAGCCACAGTATGCTGCTCTGTGAAAAAAAGATTTAATTGTTTTTCTAATCTATGAATTAAAAATGGAATACCACTGTTACTTAAAATGAATTTTACTGTTCAATGAATACAAATCCAGATTTTTTGGGGGGGGGAACCCTTTGTTTTTATTATGAATTCAAAAGAAAGAAAAGAAAAAAGACAATGTGTTCTTGGAACGCTATATTTTTGTGCTTGAAAACTTCAAAACAATTTGATTTCTCTATTAAAAAGTTAAATGTTAACTCCATATAAATATAATGTTTGTCTCAAGGATGTAGATTCTATCCATTTAGTAGTCTATGACTTCCCCTTTCTTTCCTTATTTGTTCACTTCTTTTTCAGGTTTCTTATATTCCCAGTGTTTGATGGCCACTTTGTTATGATAACCACTAACTTTTTTTCATGGCACAATAAGGTCACTGCGTTAGCGTTAAGCCAACACATCTACTCCTAATAAGAAATGTGACTAATATTGTTTAAGGTTCCTCAGGGGTGTCAAAATAGTGGCCCACAGATTGGATGCATCACCTGCAGGCCACACCCACCTCAGCTCCGCGAAATGACATCCATGCTCTATGGTATCCTAACTGTGATTGCAACAAAATCTGTTTTTTTCTGTATCTTCTTCTACCATTTCCCGTACCACTTGTGTTGTTTTGTGTACAAAACATGGTTAAATCATTTTAAAATACAAAAGAATAATTTATCAGTTAAAATTTAAAATTATGTACTGTTCATTCAAATTAATTTATATCTATCTCTAATTTTGAGAAATATGCAAAAAATTCAATATTTTATAAATTCTAGCATCTTCCAATCTCTCGATTTATTTTCTTTAAAACACTTCCCCCATTATTTTTGTATTTTATATATTTTTTTTTTGAGGAATTATGCATGACTCATCAAACCCATTCTTCATATTTTCCTAGTTTGCATCTACTGAGCCTTTGCATAAATGTAAAAGGATGCTGCAATATTTTTTTGAATTAATCATAATAAATGAAAGTTGACATGAATCAGAAAGTCTAGAATAATCACGATCTAGAATTATACACATATATGTAAATGTATAAAAATACTTTATACTTTCCTTAACAATACATGTCAAGCCCATTTAAGAGGTGATCCCTTTAACCTTTGGAAAGTAATCTATAGCTTTTAACCCATCTAGTAGTGAGACAGATACTCATCTGTGACGTCCTTGGTGCTTTCTGCACTTAGTTGTTTTCTTGCAGACATTTCATTATCAAACTCTAGGTATGTGGTGTTTGTAGACTATTATTTTTAGAATTCCATATTTCTTTTCTAGCCCATCTGTTTTTAGCTTCTATATTATCGATATGTTGCTCTGTAAAACTTGTAGGAAAACAAGCCTTCTCTAAATATCCTCATTATGGATAATTTGGAGTGATAACATACAGTTGCAAGAAAAAGTATGTGAACCCCTTGGAATTATGTGGAGTTTTGAATGAATTGGTCATAAAATGTGCTCTGAACTTCATCTAAGTCACAACAATAGACAAACACAGTCTGCTGAAAATAATACTACACAAACATTAGATGTTGCCATGGTTTAATTGCACATAACATGTAAACATTCACAGTGCAGGGAGGAAAAAGTATGTGAGCCCCTAGCCTAATGATGTCTCCAAGAGCTAATTGGAGCCAGGAGTGAGCCAACCTTGACTCCAATCAGTGTGATGACATTGGATGTGTTGCTGACAGCTGTTCTGCCCTTTAAAAACACACACCTGTTGTGGGTTTACTGATTTCAGTAAAGCACTGTCTGATGTGAACCATGCCTCACAGAAAAGAGCTCTCAGAAGACCTACGATCAAGAATTGTTGACTTGCATGAAGCTGGAAAGGGTTGCAAAAGTATCTCCAAAAGCCTTGATGTTCATGTGTCCACGGTAAGACAAAATGGAGAAAGTTTAGCACTCTTGCTACTCTCCCTAGGTGTGGTCGTCCTGTAAAAATGACTGCAAGAGCACAGTGCAGAATGCTTCATGAGGTAAAGAAGAATCCTAGAGTGTCAGCTAAAGACCTATAGAAATCTCTGGCACCTGCTAACATTTTTGTTGGCACATCTACAATAAGAAAAACATTAAACAAGAATGGAGTACATGGGAGGACACCACGGAGGAAGTCATTGCTGTCCAAAAAAAAATTGCAGCACGTTTGAAGTTTGCAAAAGAGCACCTGGATGTTCCACAGCACTACTGGCAAAATATACTGTGGACAGATGAAACCAAAATTGAGTTGTTTGGGAAAAACACACAATACTATGTGTGGAGAAAAAAAGGCACAGCACACCAACATCAAAACCTCATCCCCACTGTAAAACATGGCGGAGGGAGCATCATGGTTTGGGGCTGCTTTGCTGCCTCAGGGCCTGGACGGATTGTTGTCATTGATGGGAAAATGAATTCCAGAGTTTATCAAGACATTTTGCAGGAAAACGTACGACCATCTGTCTGCCAACTGAAGCTCCGCGGGGGATGGGTGATGCAACAGGACAATGACCCAAAGCATACAAGTAAGTCAACACAAAAATGGCTTCAACACCACAGAATACTCCCTCTGGAGTGGCCCAGTCAGAGTCCTGACCTCAACCCGATTGAAATGCTGTGGCATGACCTTAAGAGAGCGATTCACACCAGACATCCCAAGAATATTGCTACACTGAAACAGTTTTGTGAAGAGGAGTAGTCCACAATTACTCCAGATCATTGTGCAGGTCTGATCTGCAACTACAAGAAACGTTTGGTTGAGGTTATTGCTGCCAAAGGAGGGTCAACCAGTTATTAAGACCAAGGGTTCACATACTTTTTCCTCACTGCACTGTGAATGTTTACACGTTATGTGCAATTAAACCATGGCAACATCTAATGTTTGTGTAGTATTATTTTCAGCAAACTGTGTTTTTCTATTGTTGTGACTTAGATGAAGTTCAGAGCACATTTTACGACCAATTCATTCAAAACTCCACATAATCCCAAGGGGTTCACATTCTTTTTCTTGCAACTGTATCTTCCAGCTCCTACTATACTACAGCCTCTGATGAATATACAGTGGCCATGAAGAGGGAAGATGATACCATTTTATATAATTGTTATATTTATGTATAATTATTTTAATAGTAATATCATGCATCTCATCCCCAAAGGAAAGACTGCAAGCAACTGTCTTGCCTACTTACTTGATCAGCTGTTCAGTTACTAGGTTGATGGAAATTCAACAACTGTGCTCTGCATTCTGGTTGTTCTTTAACAGAATTTGGACTGGAAATACTTTCCAGTGGGGATGTCTTTCTTGCTGAGTTTTGGGTCATTCTTTCTTTCTTTTTCTTTTGAAAGTTCTTTATACAACGTCTATGGATCTTTTTCTGTCTCTTTCTTTCACCTTCTTTCATGTTCTATTTTGTTCGGATGCTCTATTTGTTTTCCTACAGTCCAGATGATCATTCCAATGATAGCAGGAAGCTATCTTGAGCAATGTGGTTGAGAAGAATGCAGAAATGGTCCTGTTGAAGAACATTGCCATTAGCAGTTAGAAATCAATTAGCTGAGCCAGAACCAACCAACCTTCCTTCCTTCCTCCCACCCTTCCTCCTTCTCTCTCTCCTTGCCAACCATCCTATGACTTACAACTAAAAAAAACAACATACCATCAACCTGAACAAAATACCAAAAAACCCCAAAACACAACCTTCCCAAAGCAAAGCCAAACAAAGGGAAGATACGCATCAATTTGTTTCAAGGCCTGTGAGAAGAATTAGGTGTGCAATTAGGTGTTTCCTAAATGATGTAAATGTGGTATCCATATGAATCTCTGGGGTACCCTGGGCCTAAGCCATGGAGCGCTTTAAAGGTCATAATTAGTACCTTGAATCGCACCCGGAAGACAACCGGCAACCAGTGCAGGCCGCCTAAAAGGGGTGTAACATGGGAGCACCTAGGTGCCCCCATGATAACCTGTACAGCCGCATTCTGGACCAGTTGAAGCTTCCGGGTGCTCTTCAAGGGCAGCCCCATGTAGAGAGCGTTACAGTAGTCCAGGCGAGAAAGGATGAGGGCATGAGTGACTCTGCACAGAGCATCCCGATCCAGGAAGGAGCACAACTGACGTCCCAGGCGAACCTGGTAAAATGCCCCCCTGATCACGGCTGTCAGGTGTTCTTCTAAACTAAGCCGCATATCCAGGAGGATGCCCAGATTGCGGGCCCTTTCTGAGGGGGCTAAAATTTCTCCCCCTATCATCAAAGATGGAACAAGATGCACAAATCGGGATGACAGAAACCACAGCCACTCCGTCTTGGAGGGATTGAGCTTGAGCCTGTTCCTCCCCATCCAGATCCGCACAGCCTCCAGGCATTGGGACATCACGTCATTTGGGTGGTCATGGGGTAGAGATGAAAAGTTGGGTATCATCAGCATATTGATGATACCGTACCCCAAAATCACGGATGTCTCACCCAGTGGTTTCATATATATGTTGAACAGGAGGGATGAGAAAACCGACCCCTGGAGCACCCCACAAGTGACGTGTCTTGGGGTTGATCCTTGCCTTCCAAACTGTGACCGATCTGACAGGTAGGAGGAGAACCACCATAAAATGGTGCCCCCCACTCCCAACCCCCCGAGTCATCGCATACCATGGTCGATGGTATCGAAAGCTGCTGAGAGATCTAATAGGACCAGGACAGAGGAGCAGCCCCTGTCCCGGTCCCGCCATAGATCATTGACCAACACGACCAATGCCGTCTCCATGCTATATCTGGGCCTGAAACCCGACTGAAATGGATCCAGGTAGGCAGCTTCATCCAGGGACTGGGGAAGCTGACGTGCTACCAGACTCTAAACAACCTTCACTACAAAGTGAAGGTTGGAGACCAGACAATAGTTGGCTAAAGAAGCTGGATCCAGGGAAGGCTTCTTAAGGAGAGGCCTCACCACCGCTTCCTTCAAGGCGGTAGGAAAGAACCCCTATCTCAATGAAGCGTTGGAAATTGCCTGGAGCCAGCCTCGTGTCACCTCCAGGGCAGCCGAGACTAACCAAGAGGGACACGGGTCCAGCACACAAGTGGCAGCACTGAGTCTCCCATAATCCTGTCCATGCCCTCGGGGGTCACAGGGTCCAACTCATCCCAGATGGTCTCCACAAGATTCATCCCCGTCGACTCGCCCGAATCTACCCAATCAGAGTCTAAGCCTGTCCGGATCTGAACGATTTTATCCTGCAGATACTGAACAAATTCTTCAGCCCTACCCTGCAAAGGGTCTTTCCCAGCTCCTTGGTTAAGTAAGGAGCGGGTCACCCTAAACAGGGCGGCTGGACAGTTATCTGTGGACATGATAAGAGCGGGAAAATGTTGCCATTTTGCCACTTTTATCGCCACTAAGTGGGATTTAATATGAATTCTTACTAGTGTTCGATCAGATTCGGACCGGCTGGCCCTCCAACCACTCTCTAGGCATCTTTTCTGGTGTTTCATCTCCCGGAGCTCCTCCGTAAACCAGGGGGTGACCCGGGATTGACACTGGGTAAGAGGCCGCAAAGGCACAACACGATCCAAAGCCCCAGTGGCCGCCCTATCCCAGGCTTCCACTAGGGCTTCGGTCGAGTAGTGAGCAAGGGATTCAGGAAAAGTCCCAAGCTCCATCAGGAACGTTTCAGGGTCCACCAGGAGCCTGGGGCGGAACCATCTAGTCGGTTCTGCCTCCCTGTGGTGAGGGATAGGAGTATGGAAGTCAAGCCTGATGAGGAAATGATTCAACCATGACAAGGGTTGGATAGAAATATCCCCTAAATCTAGATCATTTATCCACTGCCCAGAGACAAAAATCAGGTCGAGTGTGCGTCCCCCATTATGGGTGGGGTCTTGAATTAACTGAGTTACGTCCATAGCCATCATGAAAGCCATGAATTCCTGAGCTGACTCAGATGTCTCGCCAATTGAAGGCAGATTGAAATCCCCCAGGATCATAAGCCTGGGGAAATCAACCGCCAATCCAGCTAACACATCCAGCAGCTCTGGCAGGCCGATGAAACATAGCAGGGAGACAGGTACGTAACAAAAAGGCCCACCTGAACTCCAAGGCCCCATTTCACAAAAAGGGACTCACACCCACCTATCTGAGGCACAGTGACCTCCTGAGGTCTGAGACTTTCCCTAATAACCACCGCCACCCACCCACCCCGCTCCTGCCCTGGGCTCTTGGCTGGTGAAATGCCCTCCTACCTACGGATCGGTTGCAGTTTGTGTTGACTGGAGGGCAAGGATCGACAAGGATTGTACATACAACATTATTGGACCTCTGAAAAGTATAAGCATGCTTTTATGTACTTAGTACTTGGTTTGGGCTCCTTTTGCAGCAATTACTGCCTCAATGCGGTGTGGCATGGAAGCTATCAGCCTGTGGCACTGCTGAGGTTGTTATGGAAGACTAGGATGCTTTAATAGCAGCCTTTAGCTCTTCTGCATTGTTCAGTCTCATGTCTCTCATCTTTCTCTTGGCAATGCCCCATAGATTCTCTATGGGGTTCAGGTCAGGTGAGTTTGCTGGCCAATCAAGCCCAGTAATCACACCGTCATTGAACCATGTTTTGGTGCTTTTGGCAGTTGGGCAGCTGGAAAATGAAGTCAGCATTCCCATAAAGCTCATTTGCGGAAGGAAGCATGAAGTGCTCCAAAAGCTCCTGGTAGACAGCTGCATTGACCCTGGTCTTAATGAAGCACAGTGGTCCAAAGTCCTGTTGCTCAGTAGTCCAAAGTCCTCTTTTCTGATGAGAGCAACTCATTTGGAAACCAAGGACCCAGAGTATGGAGGAAGAATGGAGAGGCTAATCAAGCACAATAATCCCATGGTCATTGAACCAGGTTTTGGTGCTTTTGGCAAAAGTTGCTCTCATCAGAAAAGAGGACTTTGGACCACTGAGCAACAGGACTTTGGACCACTGTACATTTCATGCTTAGATGCAAAGACTCTAGTAAATCAGATTTCTCTTTGGATTTTTTTTTTGGGGGGGGGAGGTATGTCTCTGTCTTATGGAATGCAAACTCTTCTATTTGCTTAGCTCCTTAACATATTGCCAATGAGCAATTTATTTCTTCTTTCTTAATATGCATTGTTGCTCTCTTGTTATATTGCATCTGTACAACTAATAAAGGTCATGACATTTTCTCCCAAACACTAAAATATTGATCCTTGGCTCAATATTATTTTTTAACTGAACCAGCCCAGAATTCATTAAATATCAATAGAATGAAAAGTGGAAAATAGCAAGCAAAAGCTCTTTAGAAGTCTTTCATCAGCTTTAAAGTTCTAACCAAGGTGGGCTGCAAATAAATTACTAAGCTTTATTTAAAGGATGAATGAACATTGTTCACATAAGAGCAACATATGTCATCTCATACAGCAAAATAGTGAAGAGACAGATGGAGACTATTGTTGCCTTGTCTCTACAAATAATTTGTCCTGTGACTACTGGAGTAATGGTAGCCATGAGTTCTAGCATATTCTTGGTACTACTTAATCATCAATCTGCAATTGTTGAAAAGGATTTGAATTTGAATGTTCTAAAATTCTACATTTATTGACTGATTGATTTTATGGCAAGAGCACTTATATACTGCTTCCAAGTTTTTTATAGCACTCTCTTAAATAGTTTACAGGATCAGGATATACCCACCAATAATCTGGGTCCTCATTTTACCTACTTCAGAAGAATGGAAGTCTGAGTCAACTTTGAGCCAGCAGGATCAAACTCCAGGCTGTGAGCAGAATTAGACTGCAATACTACATTCGAATCACTGCACCACAATGACAATTACATAACACCAATTTTGGCAAAATTCAAGAAAAGCAGTGGACATAGTAAACTGTCATCTACTTTTTCCTATCACAAGAATCCAGTCAGGTAAATCAGACTGGGAATTATTGTTTTGATTTCCCAGATAGCATCATATCCTGTCCAGAAACTTGGAAGACTGGATTACAGCCCTCTGACCCTTCATATATTTGAATACTCCTGATACTCTCGCCCACAGTTCGGCAGAGACTCTGGTTGCCGCCTGGTACTCAGCGGCATCGGAGTCCCTTGACCGGATTGCGCCACTACGGCCCCTCCGGGTCGGCGGATCCCGGAGGCCTCCTTGGTTCACCGAGGAGCTCCGGGAGAAGAATCGCCGGAGGAGACGCCTAGAGCACCTGTGGAGGTCTGATAAGTCCGAATCGAACCGAGCACTTTTGACAACATGCACCAAGGAATATATCAGGGCATTGAGGACAGCAAAAAGAACATATATTGCCACCTTGGTTGTGTCCGCTGAGTCCCGCCCAGCCGCCCTGTTTAGGATAACCCGCTCCCTCCTAAATAGGAGGGATACGGGGGACCCCCTGCAGGGTAAGGCTGAGGATTATGTCCAGTTCTTAGCGGACAAAGTTGCTCGGTTTCGGTCGGACTTGGACTCCACCTTTGCAGATCCAGCCGAGACACAGGGGGATAACTTGGCAGACCATCTCTGGGTTGAGTTTCAGGATGTTGCCTCTGGGGATGTGGACAAGGCCATACGAGCTGTGAGTGCCTCCACCTGTATTCTGGACCCGTGTCCCTCCTGGCTGGTCGCCAACAGCAGTGAGGTGACATGAGGCTGGATCCGGGTGGTCATTACCGCCTCCCTTCGGGAGGGGCACTTCCCCGCCGCACTTAAAGCGGCGGTGGTGAGACCCCTCCTGAAGAAACCATCCTTGGATCCAGCCGTTTTCAACAATTACCATCCAGTCTCCAACCTCCCCTTTGTTGGGAAGGTTGTTGAGAAGGTGGTGGCCTTCCAGCTCCAACGGTCCTTGGAGGAAGCTAGTTACCTTGACCCCTTCCAGTCCGGCTTCAGACCTGGTTACAGCACAGAAACCGCTTTGGTCGCATTGACCAATGATCTCTGGAGAGCCAGGGATGGAGGCTATGCTTCCATCCTGGTTCTCCTCGACCTCTCTGCGGCTTTCGATACCATCGACCATGGTATCCTTCTGCGACGACTGCGGGAGGTGGGGGTGGGAGGCACTGTTTTGCAGTGGTTCTCCTCCTACCTCTCGGACAGGTCGCAGTCGGTGTTGGTAGGGGGGCAGAGATCATCCCCGAGGCCCCTAACTTATGGGGTGCCGCAGGGTTCGGTCTTATCCCCCCTACTATTTAACATCTACATGAAACCGCTGGGCGAGATCATTCGGAGGCACGGGATAAAATACCACCAATACGCGGACGACACTCAGTTGTATCTGTCCGCCCCGTGCCAACTCAATGAAGCGGTGGACGTGATGAACTGGGGTCTTGAGGCCGTTAAGAACTGGATGAGAGCTAACAAACTGGTACTCAACCCGGACAAGACCGAGTGGCTGTTGTGTTTCCCTCCCAATAATTTGGCCAGTGTTCCATCGCTCAGGCTGGGGGGTCAAATTTTACACCCCTCAGATAGGGTTCGCAACTTGGGAGTCCTCCTGGACCCACAGCTGACTCTTGACCATCATTTGTCGGCTGTGACCAGGGGGGCATTTGCCAAGGTTCGCCTGGTGCGCCAGTTGCGACCCTACCTGAACCGGGAGGCCTTCACAACAGTCACTCGAGCCCTTGTGATCGCTCGGCTGGAATACTGCAATGTGCTTTACATGGGGCTGCCCTTGAAGAGCATCCGGTGACTTCAGCTAGTCCAGAATGCGGCCGCGCGAGTGATTGTGGGCGCACCGTGGTTCGCCCACATAACACCTATCCTCCGCGAGCTGCGCTGGCTACCTGTTGATCTCCGGGTGCGCTTCAAGGTGCTACTTACCATCCATAAATCTCTCCATGGTAGTGGATCTGAGTACTTGAGAGACCGCCTCCTGCCGATTACCTCCCTTCGACCGATTAGATCGCACAGATTAGGCCTCCTCCGAGTTCCATCCGCCAGTCAGTGCCGACTACGCGGAGGAGAGCCTTCTCAGTAGCAGCTCCGACCCTTTGGAATGATCTCCCCGTGGAGATTCGCACCCTCACCACCGTCCAGACCTTCCGCACAGCCCTTAAGAACTGGCTATCCCGTCAGGCCTGGGGATAAGATTCTAATCCGCCCCACCCGAATGCTGAATGAAAGTTGTGTTTTATTGTTTTATTTTTTATTTACGCACTGTCTTATGTTCTATCTTGCACCCCCCTTCCCATGAACTGTAAGCCGCCCTGAGTCCCCTCAGGGAAAAGGGCGGCCTATAAATAACAAATAAATTCTAAATTCTAAAATACTATGCTAACATTATGTGCATAAAGATCAATAGGCATATATTTATACTCAGCAAATTCTGAAAAAAAAACCCATGAAAATTAAGACTCCCAAAATAAATATTTTGGCCACATTATTTTTAATATTCTATATAGCTATTTTAACCCAATTGCCTATTTCTAATTCAACATAGTTCTTCTAATTTGATACACATTTACATTAGGCTGTTATATTAAGCTGTTAGCCTAATAAATGTGAGTAAATATGACATTATGGATGCATATATATATATTATCTACCTGATAATTATAGTTGTGCATCCATAATGTCATACTTTACACACAGTGGCTTAGTGGCTAAAACACTGAGGTTGTCTATCAGAAGGCCAGCAGTTCAGCGGTTTGAATCCCTAGCGCTGTGTAACTGAGTGATATCCCATTACTTGTCCTAGCTTCTGCCAACCTAGCAGTTCAAAAGCATGTAAAAATGCAAGTAGAAAAATAGGAACCACCTTTGGTGGGAAGGTAACAGCGTTCCATGCGCCCTCAGCATTTAGTCATGCCAGCCACATAACTACGGAGAAATCTTCGGACAGCGCTGGCTCTTTGGTTTTGAAGCAGAGATGAACATTGCACCCCTCGAATAAGGAACGACTAGCAACCTTTACCTTTATCAGGTGATGGAAAAGATTACAATGCTCTTATAAGACTGGGAAATTTGGGGTTAAATAAACAATCTGAACTTCTATAAAGAAGTTTTTCATTTGCATTCTTGTTGTACTCTGCAGTTGGAGAAAAACATAATTCAGTTCTTTATATTCTGTAATTGCTAGAGTTACCTTCGATTAAAAAAATATTTGAGAGCATTTATTTGAATAGAACAAAACATATAGGCCTGTCAAAATATTGTACTTTTATTGTGTTATTTATGAATGGGAATATCTGAGATAAGGACTTTATTTTATCATTCAAAATATATTAGCAGCAATGGTAAGTTTATTGACAACTAACAATTTACAATAATAATGAAGACAAAGAAACCATGATCAAATTAACAAAGGGAAAGTGTTAAAGTATATTTCTATTTTCATTCTAGCACCACCTTACAATGTTTCACTAGTGGATAGTGATGAAACATGTTAAGACCATTGTTAATCACATTTCATATTACAATATCTCTCCATTAGATTTGAAAATATATATTCATATCTTTGGTCCACATGCACATATAAACAGAAAAGTTTTTGTTTCAATGGAACCTTCACCACAAAATGTCCAGCCTCAACATAATGGAATGTTGGAGGCAAGACAATAAGAAGGGAAACAAGGCCATTAAAGAAGACACTCTTGAGTCCAGGGGGTGGGTGAAAGGGCAAAAAAGAGACTCAGAATAACTCCACTTGTTTCCTGAGTGCCAGCTTTGTAGAAGTACTGCTTAGCAATCCCTAGGAATGATTAAACGTATGTCTGTTTCCTTTGTAGGGACTAACCTCATGTCCCTCAATTGAAGAATCTGTGGGTCTCTTTAGAAGAAACTAATCATATGTCTGGGAGACATATTATAATTGTAATTATTCTGTTGTTATTTCCAGTTTTATATATATTCTTGGTCCAAGATACCACATAGCATATTATCTTCTAATCATGAGAATGAGGGCAATTTTGTTCAAACACATGAAAGATCTCACGTTACAAAAAGCTGATATCTATAGATTCTGAAGATCTTAACAATTTAAATCCAATGGGTTAATTGCTATGATACGTATAATAACCATTTCAAGTAAAGTTCTAAAAATTAGTCATAGACAGAAGGAGGACACATAATGTACTATGTGAATTGTAAGAAAGACATCCAAATGTCCTATTTTACTATTGCCTTTCAATAAAAAAAATTATGCAGAAAACTAATAAAAAGATGTTTTCTTGCCAAAAATGAATTGTATGAGAAGACAGATCAAGGAGAACTACCCACTGCTTTATTACAATATAAAAACTTTGTTACCTTGAGGACAGCAATCTGAATGTTTTTTCATTCTAAACACTGATTCATTTTCCTAACTATGTCGTGCTTGGTGAATCTTAGGTTAATTTATTAGATTATTCTAATAATCATCAAAGACTTTTGGATGTACCAGCTCTTCACAGTTTAATATGTTCATTTGTAGAGAGCAGGTAGGAAAAATGAAAACTAATTAAATGAGTCTTTATTTTTTTCTCTATATTTTTCCCCTGTCAGTCTCAATTTCTCTCAACAGGTCAGTAAAGAAACCTGAAATCAGTGTTTAGTTGCCAATATTTCATCTTTGATTCTAGACAGAATGGCACTTCCCTGGACTGACACACCCTGGGTGTGTAATTTGAAGGTCCTCCTGGACTCATAGCTTTGCTTAAAGAAAAGGTAGCGGCTATGACTAGAGAGGGGATTTGCACAGATTCATCTAGTCTGCATTGCCTCTTTCCTGGACTAAGAGGCCTTCTTGTGACCATTCATGCCTTGATCAGCTCCCAGTGGTACCTTGGTACTCAACTGTTTTGCTACTCACAAAATTTGGTACTCAATGCATTTTAAGGCAATACTTTTTGTCCCAGTACTCATCGTTTGTTTGGTGCTCAATGCACAAGCTAAAACATACTGATGTCAGCTGCCTCGTGATTCATTTCATTATTCCTTACGGGAAAGATTTGTTTGGTACTCATCATTTTTGGTACTCCTCTCATCTCCCGGAACCAATTAACAATGAGTACCAAAGTACCACTGTAATTAGATTGGTTGCTTCCTTATACCAAGCCAATTACAGGAAGGGTTTTTCCATGACTTATTTACCATTTGAGTATTTCATTGTTAAGCATGATGTTTTGATAGAGTCAGAATGAGTGGCCAGCTTTGACATTTGATGCAAAGGGTAAGGTAGTATCCAGAAGTAATTTTCTATAAATTGGATTGAAAAATTGTTTTCACTTATTTCAGTCATTTTTCATGGATCATTAACTGCTGAATAGATCAGTCTTAGTACACTTTATGTCAGTTTTATCATGGATGATGGTATAAGAGCATCTACTCATATGAACTGTTGACATTCAGTTGTTAGTTATAAAATGAAAGCAATGCATATAATTACACTAATAGATAGCATAACTGCATAATCTGTTTTAAAATAGATGCTGTTATATTTTCAAATCTTAAATGACTAGACTGCCTTCTTTGAATTGATTCTGCATTCAGAAATATAACAGGGGAAGTCAGGATACCCCCAATTTTTATTATTGACTTAGATAAAGAAATAAAGGGAATATTATAAAAGTGGAAGGAATGCAAATTGGATACGAAGAGTAATACATACCCGCCTCCCTGGGCAAAAATTAAAAATTATACTGAAAGTCTGTAAGAGATAGGGCGTGGATTCTTGGTTTGATGGCAATATATGTGACAAGGGTCCTAGAATAGATAACAAAAGTAAATATGCCTGGACAATGTAAGGTGGCTTTCAAAAACAAAATTTTATAGTGAAAATAGAATTATAGTTATCATAGATGGAAACTGTTTGACTCTATGCTGCATAAATGAAATAGCACACGAGTATAGGTCTGGGCAGCATCCTTTAGGAAAGATTTCTTAAACAATTGAAAAACATGCAGAATAGATTAAGGGAGGTAGTCAAGAGATAGAAAAATAAACTGTTCAGAAGTTGGGGAAACAAGCTTTGGTAGGAAAGATTAAGGGAACTGACAGAAAACAACTGGGAAAGTGTTCATATTCTTAAGTAGTTGAAGATATAAAAGATAATGAATCATCATGACCTGTTTTCTAAAATTTTAGACTGTAGGACAAAAAATAATGCCATTGTTATGGAAAGGCAGATTCCAGTTAAATGTCAAAGAAAATTTCTAAATAGTCAGAATACTTTGGATGTGGAAATTACTACCTCTGGCAGTGACTGGACTATCTATGAAATTCACTGGATGTAATAAAGTCAAATCTAGATACACATTGGATAGAACAGTGAGTTGAACTTGATTACC